>NC_137189.1:46623473-46705973 GCF_960531495.2 Zeus faber | reverse complement strand
CTTTTTCCTCTTCTTCTTCTTCTTCTTCTTCCTCTTCTTCTTCCTCTTCTTCATCTTCTTCATCTTCTTCATCTTCTTCTTCCTCTTCTTCCTCTTCTTCTTCTTCTTCTTCTTTTTCCTCTTTTTCCTCTTCTTCTTCTTCTTCTTCTTCCTCTTCTTCTTCTTCTTCTTCTTCCTCTTCTTCTTCCTCTTCTTCCTCTTCTTCATCTTCTTCATCTTCTTCTTCCTCTTCTTCTTCTTCTTCTTCTTTTTCCTCTTTTTCCTCTTTTTCCTCTTCTTCCTCTTCTTCCTCTTCTTCATCTTCTTCATCTTCTTCTTCCTCTTCTTCCTCTTCTTCTTCTTCTTCTTCTTTTTCCTCTTTTTCCTCTTCTTCTTCTTCTTCTTCTTCTTCCTCTTCTTCTTCTTCTTCTTCTTCTTTTTCCTCTTTTTCCTCTTCTTCTTCCTCTTCTTCCTCTTCTTCTTCCTCTTCTTCCTCTTCTTCATCTTCTTCTTCCTCTTCCTCTTCCTCTTCTTCTTCTTCCTCTTGTTGCGATCGATTGGTTTGTTTTGGTTATTTGTCTCGGTCTCACGATGGGATGTGTTTTTCATCCCAAGGCGCTGGGACGGTAACCCAAACCCACCGCTGCTTTGTCACCGTCACATCCCCGGCATGCAGGTTCCTCACTGCCTGTCGTGTTGTTATTTCAACTCCAACCCCACCCCCACCACCCCCCTCCCCCGGTGTTCTTTGCTCCGAGCTGTTATTGTGCCGGCTTTGCCGTGGGTAAATCACGCAGCCTCTTACGGCAATTTTCCGTTTCACATCCGAGTTAAAGGCATTATTTTTTTATAGGGCGATGCCGAGGACGTCTGCGAGCGTTTATCACGGAGCGGTTAAGTGATTCCGACCTTCTTGGAGGGTTCCGGTGGGGGTTGTTGAGGTAGAGGATGGCGTCGCTCGTCGTCTCCAAAACCCGTCAACCCGTCATCCTCACCAACCGAGACGCCAACTTCCCCCCCGGAAAGGAAGGAGCCGGATCCCTTTCGCCGGGGAGCGGTGGGCGCTTGGAGCGACCTGCCGTGAACCCGCTCACGCCGGTTGTCCAGCGAGTAGGTAGCGGCGGGCGGACGCCGCGTCTGCGATTAGCCTCGCCTCAGGAGGCCTGGGCCCGCGGTTGCACAGCGTCTGGGAGGAGGAATCCGCTCCCACCTTCATTCTTGTAATCTTGGCTTTACTTTCTTTTGGCATTTTATCAACTTTCTGGACCTCGGACAATATCTCCAGGAGTGGTTGAAAGATATCCTAACTCCTTAGAATTTCCCAGGCAGAAATGTATTTATTAATTTATTATTATTATTATTATTATTATTAGTAGTAGTAGTAGTAGTAGTAGTAGTAGTAGCAGTAGTAGTTGTAGTAGTATTATTAGTATTAATAATATTATTAGTATTATTATTTTTTTATTAGTAGTATTATTATGAGTATTATTATTATTATTATTATTATTATTATTATTATTATTATTATTATTATATAATTACCCAAAACTGAAAACTGAGATTATTATTAAATGCATTACATTTTTCTATTATTATTATTTATTTATTTTTTATCATTTTGAGAGCTATAATCATTTTTTGAGACCCATCTTACAGGACGTAACATCATCTGTGACATCTGAGTGCGAGAGCAATCTTCTAAACTACCTTTTATTACCTTCCTCAATTTTGGATGTATTTTTATTATTGTTATTTTTTTTTTTTACAGCATTACAACAATCGCTTCCTGGGACCCTTAGATGCTTGACAGACGGTCCTGGAGACATCCGCAGAACGCTAAAACAACAGTCAGCCTGCTTCACTGATTCTCTTCCCGCTGCACACACGCACGCACGCACACACACACACACACACACACACACACACACACACACACACACACACACACACACACACACACACACACACACACACACACACACACACACAGAGTAGTGTGGCCGCTGTCCTGCGGGCTCTGGGTTACGTCATACTAATTTTTAATTTGGTTAAACATCAACACTGTTTACTGCGGTTCAGCTCTGAAACGACCCCCCCCTCCAAAAAAAATGGCACCGAGCCTCTCAGGGCCCAGAGCCGCATGTGCGTCGGCGCGAAGTCGCGGAAGCCACATTTTTACCTCGTTTCCTATTCGTTTCCACGCCCCGCCGCCGCGCTCCGCCCGCGCTACGAGCCGTTTCACCGGTCGATAAGGAGCGCGGTGGGGGCCAAGACGAACGGCCTCCCGGCACGGGCGTGGCGGCGCTTTATCCATCTCCGGGAATAATGGAGCCCTGTTTACCATATTACTTGCGGCGGTGTGACTCGCGGCCCTGCCCGCTCCCCGGCACCCGCATTGACGTATTGACTAAGCAATCGTACATTACGGCCCCTTTTTATTCTAGCGCTGACCAATTAGGGCGGCGCTCCTCCGGGTAAACACAGCTCTTTATTTTTCCGGACTCCCGCCGTCGGGAGACGACGCTGGTTTGCCGGCGCCTCGTGCCGCGTGATTGGGGAGGCGGCTCCGGGGAAGGCGTCGTTGGGGAGAGGGTTATTGTTTTTAAATTCAATGGAAAAGGCGACGTGGTTAACATCAAACCCGGCTGTTTTTTTGTTTTTTTTTTGTTGTTGTTGTCGTTGCCTTTCTGCATGGAGGCGAAGCAGCCACTCAAACCTTTCACTGAACCTAAATACCCTGAAACAAACCTACCGCCACATTTATTCTTCAGTGGAAGTATAAAAGTATAAGAACCTAATACATTTTGACTAGTAAAACTGAAATAGTTCCTAGTAACAGCTGGAATAGAAACTACAGTTTGAACTAAAATATAAGTATTAGTACATTTTAAAGAGTGAGGGGTTCAGTTCCTCCTGTGGATTAAAGGTTAAAACGGTCATTCTGTAGTCCTGCTACGACAGCCTATAATACCACGTATCGTGTTGCTGATTCCAACTTGCAGTCCAATAGTTTCTAGTTTAGGTGATCATCGTCATTTAAAACTATATGAAACTAAGGAATCACTGATGAGCTTTTCGTTGCATCTATTTCGATGGATCTATAGATTTCAGTCCGAGTTTCTTATTTTTGCTTTGTCTTGTTTTTGACATTCCTACTGTAAACATAGTGTGGGTTTTTTTTTTTTTTCCCGGGTTATTTATTTCCCATAACTTAACGCGGCACCGCAGACCTGATGCCACCGCAGCCTCTGAGTGCGGAGGGATGAAGGTCCCAGCGGGGGGCGGGAGGGGAGGGGGGGCGCCTTCAGCGACCGGATTGGAAGTGAAGTCAACACCTGAACCGTCAGCGTTCTGCGCCAGCCGCCAGGATTTCCGTTTCCAGACACATGGCTCCTGTCAGGCTGCAACACTTATTTTCAAACTTGGTGATGGCTGGAAGTTTACGCTGTCACTTTTCAAGGAGTTTCAGTGTAAAGCCCGGGGCACAAAAACTGAAATCCAACCCATAAGATAACATCACTCATTCCTATTATATATTATCATTCATCATTTTTTAACCTACACCCACAACAATATTTTATCCTGTGCATAGTATCGCATTTGTATATCGGTGTATCTCAATCTTATCTATTTCTGTTGTGTATTTTTTGGTGATTTGTTTATGTTTGACATTTTCCATTTTGTTTTCATTTTTATTTTTATCCTATTTCATTTAATTTTTTCTAAATTTTCCCGGACCGTTCATCTTTATTTTATTTTAATTTTTTATGCTTGATGGTCTGAAGGCTGAAGTGCACCGAACCTCTCCAGAAGGAATTCCTTATGTATGTGAATGTACCTCAAACAAATCCGATTCTGATAAAAATAAGGAAGATCATTTGTATTTCTCAGCGCCTTTTTAGAACCCCAAGGACACTTGACCAAAAATCTAAAGTTAGGGTTTGTATATACTATGATGTATATAGTTAACTATTTAAGATTATAGTGCTCTATAGTAGGGCTTAATAATATTAGTACTTTTATAATCCTGGATAAGAAGAACACCAATACATTTGTATAGCTGTTAATTATTCATTGTTTACTTAGACAGATCCGACAGTATTCACAACATCAGAGTACGCACAGTACTATGGTTATAATATAGTATTACTATAATAATATCTTAATAATATAATTTTGAACAATCCGCTCAATGGCCTAAACTGACTTGTGTGCCCCTGATCAAGTATAGTAGAAATAGTGTATTCTAACCTGTCGATGAACCCGCTTTTTAAATGTTGACGTGTTCATATTGACCCGCGCCGCTTCCCCGCTCGCCGCTCGTCAGCATGTATCCCACTTCCCCTCACCGCGAACGCTTTAACCTCCGCTGGCAGTTTCCCGGCGACCGTGGAAACGGCTTGGATCTCGCTCGCCGGCGACGCGCGGATCGCGAAAACAATTTTCTGGGACGCCGCGGCTCTGGGTGTGTGCGCGGCCTGTGAAATAGTTGTTATTGTGACAGAAATTGCTCCCTGTTAAATGTCACTTGAATCGAACGCTCTCTTGCAGGCGGCTAGACGGCAAAGGCGCCTTTTATCGCCCTTGATTCTGACTTATTCGTGTCATTTATATTATTATTATATTTATTTCCATATGCAGTCTTTTTTTTTTTTTTCACCGTCGCATATCGCTTTTTATTCAGCTCTGGGAGTAAACACTCGAGTCATAAAGAAAACCACTTGAAAAGGCCTTGACGACATGAGTGGTTTAGTCTGAATAGCAGATCCACATCTTTTTTGTTATTAAACCAGCACCGTTGATGGTAAACACTTTATCTGGTAAGCTGTACATTCATGAGGATTCCAGGGGGTTGTGACACAGGGAGATTTAAATTAAATATCATTATCTAAAATGTTATTTCATTCAGTTCAAGGTTTTTTTTTTATTTTGTAAATCATAACCAACATTTTGTGTACATCTACATGAACCTGTCTATGAAAAAATATATATTAATTCTGGGTGTGAATACACAAATATATATATATATATATATATATATATATATATATATATATATATATATATATATATACCAAACAAAATACTAAAAATATATAATATATAACTACAACTATACAAGATATAAAGAAAATCATAATGATCAATAGCCACATGGTGGTTAAAATGCCTTTATGTGTGCGTTTGGGGGAAATTGGGCGGAAAATGTCTGTCTGCTGCAATCGATCCATTTATTTTGGTCCTAAAAGCATCATTTGCTCCTGTTAAGTGGCCAACTGAAAGTTTTTAACATGAATAAATGTCCATTTATTCTGGTAATTATGTGTTGAGCTGATAATGGTTCAGCCATCAGCAACTCTGTGAACAAGATCACCTAAACCGAGGGGAAAGAAAAGTTCTTCAAAAAAGTATTAGTTAGTAAATGTAAAATAAGTATTTACCGTATGATTTTAGGAATGTATTTCCAGAGCTGCTGTTGACATCATAAACTGAATTCCCATAGAATAATAAAAAATAAAAAATATATATAAAACCTTTATTTGTATAGCACCTTTCATACACGATGTAACTCAAAGTGCTCAACATTGAAATAATCAGATAGTGACACTAAAAGCAAAGCAAACAAACTAAATGCATTTAAAAGGTAGAATAACAGAATAAAATATAGATTAAAGAAATAATACGCTAATAACGGAAGATATATCAAAGTGCACTTTAGAAAAAAAAAAGGTAAATATTATGCTCATTTTCAGATTTGGCTCTGACACTGACATTGCATTGAAATCACATGCTATGAAACCATTCATAAATCATCAAAAAATGCAGTAATGAAAATGACAAAACTTTGTGGTAAAAAGAGGAGAGTTGAAATCAGCGAAGAAGACGGTGTTGAGTGTGTGAGACCGGGTGACTGTTTCAACGGAGCCCTGCTCAGGTGGGTGTCGGCACGTCGGGTTAGTGTGAGATTGACGCTAATCGAACAGTTGAGCGCGGCTCTTAACCAAAGTCGACGGTGACAAACAGCCTGAGACGTGCGGCCGTGAGCGAACGCGCGTGGACGTTTTCCTAACGCAGCCGCCTTCACATCACATCCTCCTCCTTCGGGGGCCCCGGCGCCGGGAATTTAACTCGGGCTCTTATCTTGCGAGAAGGCCGCCGGGCTTTGGAGCAGCCGTCGGTTACGCGAGCGGGCATTAATGACTGCGTAAGCGCACTGGCAACGCTGTCAATCAACACACACACACACACACACACACACACACACACACACCAGCTCTCTCTTCATAGCGATAAATACGTAATGTTTGATTTTCATGTGATCGGTGGCGACGTCCCACGTTGTTCTTTCAAAGCCCTTTGTGACAAAGCTATTAATAGCACCTTCAAGCCATTTAGCACATGAATGACTGTCAATTCGGTTTGACACGACTGTTCTCGGCAACGTTTAATGTCTTTGTTTTTTTTCTGCAGTTTTCTTTTGAGAGAGAGCGGCGAGGAGAGACAGGAAATGGGGGGGGGTACCGTCAAGGTGGAGGTACACTTAAAAAGACACGAGGACAAAGCCGTTAGAACCAGCGGAGAACATGTCCCAGAACACCACACAACTCAATTACAACTCAATAACAGCTCGATAACAACTCAATAACAACTCGATAACAACTCAATATCAACTCAATAACAACTCGATAACAACTCAATAACAACTCAATAACAACTCAATAACAACTCAATAACCACTTAATAAGAGTTCAATAACAACTCAATAACAACTTAATAACAACTCAATAACAACTCAATAACAACTTAATAACAACTCAATAACAACTCAATAAGAGCCCAATAACAACTCAATAACAACTCAATAAGAGCTCAATAACCACTCAATAACAACTTGATAACAACTCAATAACAACTCAGTAACAACTCTATAAGAGCCCAATAACAACTCATCAGAGCTCAATAACAACTCAATAACAACTCGATAACAACTCAATAACAAGACTCACAGACTCAATAGTGAGAGGACGTGGGAGCGGTTTTGATGAACATAAAGATGAAAATAGGAAAAAAATGTTAAATCAAACTCAACGTCATTTATTGACAGGACCCATATTTCCTCAAATAGTGACCGAGGCTTTTATTTGCTTTTTTAAATTGACTTTATTTATTGACCTTATTTTTTTGTTCGGAGACACGGGAACAGCTGGGATGCACGGTGGACCAGAGATCACTCTCCATTACGCAATCCACCGTCTTGATCCAAGAAGCTGGAACGTCCCTCAGTTTAAAATGTTCAAATCATACAAGTAGAAACTAACGAAAACAATAGATCTACAATAAAAACACAGTAAAACCAGAACACGGGATCTGCACGGGGTGCACTCTCCTCCTGTAGCGCAGCGCTGGAGGAGATCAAAAACACACACCCACGCTCACACACACCCAGACACACACACACACTGAGTCAGATTCAGCCTTGTTTGCAATTTTAATACCACTCATATTAGCTTAGAACACAAACGCACACAAATTGGACTCCAAGCAACACTCCACCAGACCAGGGTCTGCGACTGATTCAGACACACACACACACACACACACACACACACACACACACACACACACACACACACACACACACACACACACACACACACACACACACACACACATACAGGCACACACACCACCAGCACCCGCCTGGAACGCCCCCCCAACACTCTCCTGGGCGCATTCCTCTCCTTTTCTCCCTCATTTACTGCCATAACTATGACAGGAAGAGGCCACGTGACCAGTTGCTGTTCCAGTTTTCCTGGACTTAATTAACTCTGTTTTTCTCGATACATGTTGTCATCTGATGTTCCTATGTTCATGTTTTTCCGTGTACATGTTGTTTGTTTCTTTATTCGTTGTTTCTATGTTTATTTGTCTCACCCCTAGTGATTAGTTGTTTAAAAACGAAAACATGGTCACACGGTTCTCCGAAGAGGGCGGTCGGTGGTGTAATAAATAGCTGTGCTCTTGTCATCCTACCGGTCGTCCGCAGGACAGAGTTATTGTCGCAGCTCTTGATGTTCAAGGAATTAAGAAAGAGTTGCATTGCAGGTTGAACTCCGTTCTAGATGCAATGGGACAAATCCTCTGTGTCGTTCGCCCAACATGCTGACAGCACAGGTAAAAAATAAAAATAAAAAGAAGGGAGGCTGGGGTAGAGAGAGGGAGAGAAACGCAGCAAATGCCTGCAGGCTGGATTGGAAGCTGCAGGCGTTTTACTTGTATGGTACGTGGGCTTTTCCGGTGGAGCCACCACGACACCCCAACATTTCTTTTTATTAATTTGGGGGAGAGGACAGTGGAGTGTGTTTTTAACATAGCTTCGTTGTTGTCCGATCAACGGGAACTCTTGTGTCTGTCGGAAAGGCGTACTTATTTTGGTCTAGACTTCTCTGGCCTGTTGGTAGATGAATTGTTTTGGAAACTCTGCTCGTCTTAAAACAATATCCTGAATAGTTTTGCATTTAAATTGGTTTTGAACAGGAGAAGTCAGGGTTGAAGCACAGTGTTTCGGAGACGAGTCGTGATAAAGCCTCTGAAAGGAAACCCTTCTCACAGTGAAATGTTCGAATTCGAGGATCGTTTTGACACAGAGATCAGGAGACTCCCTCCGTATCACAGCTTCCTGTTAGCCCCGCGCAGCCGTTCGATCTCTCTGAGCTACTTTCTCTTGGTTGGGTTTTCATGTTTATGTGATGAGCTGGTGCATAACGGAGAGGGGGTGGGGGTGAGGCGGGGGGGGGCTTTTAGAGCCTTTTGCAAGAAGCACACGCAGGAGAGTTGGGGGAGTCGGTTCAGCTCTGAGCTGTGAATGGAATTCTCACAAGAATGATCAAATTCTGTCACAACTGTGAATTTTGGTGGAATGCGATGTGTCAATCGGTCAAATTCAATATGTATTACGCCACAGGCCTTTTTGTTTGATTCACAGTAATGCTTCTTTTTGCGTTTGTGATTCACAGCTCATGGCTCGTTTTGTTCACAAATCGAGATTGGAGACTCAGTGAATGTTCCTGGTCCCGGATGTAGTCACAGCGAATGAAACAAATGCGACGTTTAAAGATTTGTTCACTACATTTACATGTACATTTTTTCATTCATCTGACACATGTATCCAAAGGGACTTGCATGAGAAGCTAGAAACAATCAAAGCAGACACCGACATGCATAGTGCATTGTCGATACAGCAATGAAAAACTAGTCAGCATCCTCCACCCAAATATTAGGAAATTACATCAATACGACAACTTAAAGCCAGTCAGCCTCAACCGAAACAATAATAGTTAGTCATAGCTAAGATAGGATCATGTATGTAGGTGTTCCTGAAAGAGCAGAGTCTTCAGGTGTTTCTTGAGGGTAGTGAGCGTCTCTGCAGAGCGTATTGAGCTGAAAAGCTTGTTCCAGCACGGGGACACCACGCATGAGTGGAGGCACCACCAGCCGCCGCTCGTTTGCAGACCTCAGAGAGCAGGTTGGGGGATATGGCCTGATGAGTGATGCAATGTGTGTGGGTGCAGATCCAGTGACTGCCCTGTAGGCCAGCATCAAGGATTTGAACTTTATGTGGGCAGCTACAGGGAGCCAGTGGAGAGACATGAAGAGAGGCGTGATATGTGTACGCTTCGGTCTTTTGGCGTTTTTTAGGGAGAGCTGGGTGTCATCAGCGTGGCAATGGCAGGAGAAACCATGCAGCTGGATGACCAAACTCAGTGAAGAGTTGTACAGCGAGAAAAGAAGAGGGTCGAGCACAGATCCCTGTGGGACACCGGTCTTTACCTGGTGTGACTTTGACACCCTTCCCTTCCATGACACCCTGTAGGATCTACCCAAGAGGTAAGACTCAAACCATCTCTGCACAGTCCCTGTAATACCAAGAACAGAAAGACTGGACAAGAGAACATAGTGGTTGACAGTATCAAAGGCTGCAGATAAATCAAGAAATCAGAACAGATACCTTATGGGTAGAGTGTCCACAACCGCCAGCAGGGCAGTTTCAGCGAAGTGACCGCTTTTTGAAGTCCGACTGGTTGGGATCCAACAGGTTATTCTGTGAGAAAAATATTAGTATGTTTAAATGCAGCAAGTTTTGACTAGAAATTGCAGAGGAGAGATAGGTCTTTAATCCTGTACTTGTGATAGGTTTAGTGATTGTTGCTTGAGCAGTGGAGCTACTTGAGCCTGCTTATGTGTCTGAGAATGTGTCATGATGCTGTGTGTGAGTGAGTGTATGAGGGTGGGAGAAACGGCCTGCAGAAGGTGAGAGGGGATAGGGTCAGGGGGACAGGTAGTAAGGCGGCTGGAGAGGAGGAGAGCCGATGTGTCAGCATCAGATTGGGTGGAGAAGAGAGTCAGGTGCAGGAGGGTTAGGTGGGAGAGAGGGGGCCACCATGACTTTGCCATATTCTCTTCAAAGAAGGTGGCGAAGTCATCAGCAGTCTGGGTAGAGGGAGGTGGAGGAGTGGAGTCACTACTGAAGTGGAGTCATTACTGATTCATGCAGTTTGCGTGAATCAGTAATGTTAATCTTATCCTAGAAGTGAGTGGTTTCAGCACACTTCCTCTCAGCCGACCTGAGCTTGGCCCGGGGATCTGGGAGAGTCCCGGGCAGCCAGGGGTTGGAGGGGGTTTCTCGAACCGGTCTGGAGGGAACGGAGGTTATCAAGACAAGAGATTAGCGTGGAGCAGAGCGAATCTGTGGCATTATTACGTCAAAGTGAGCAAAGGTGTTCAGGTGGGGGGTTGGAGAAGGAGTCGGCAGAAGCGAAAGCTTTCTGAAGCGGACGCCGGCAGTCAGTTTTGAGAGTTCTCAGGGGAAATGAATGACATGTGCGTTTGCGGGGAACGACAGGAATATACTGAAAGCACATGGTGTGTTATGATTGAATAACCTGTAAGGGAAGAAAAAAGGTACTCAGCTGAGACAGGGTGACCTCTGTGTCTTCACTTGGTGGACCCGTCAGTCTTTACGAATCGTTTGTCAGTCTTGCGCCATTAGGAGAAAAGCCCTGGAGCGGTTAGGTGGAGTACTCATCATTTTTTTCAGTTCGCGCTCGCCCCCCCCCTCGCTGAAGCTAACCCTGAGGAGCTTGTTCGGATCGCGGCTGGGCCCGAGGGGCAGCTCACTGCTCTTCTTTTTTGCGAATCACGATTCAAGTCTCGGTGAACGCCTGTGTGTCTGGATGCGGTCTCCAAGTCACAGACGAGTGCCTCCTGACTCCTGAGTCCTCTAGAAGATTGGTTCAATACCAAGGAACCGTTCATGTGTCGCGCTTGGAACATGGCGGACAACAGGCTAGAACTTAGTTGTGCTTTTTTTTTATCTCCACTATTCCTTTACAGAAAATCCAAAAAGGAATGAGTAAAAGACAATGGAGGAAGCGACGGAGAGGGCATGGTCATGGACCGTGGCGGCCGTTGCGTTTATGACCTGTTCCGTTTCGGTCACCTCGGCTCCCCATCGGCTCTCGGCCTTTCCCGCGTGACGATCCACAGCCGGCGTCCCCGATATCTTATCGTAAATATTGAACGTGTTTAATCTCTGCGATTTGAGAATTGTGACCTCCGAGCAGATCGGGGCAAAGTAGAAAACACCTGTTACATCCCTCGCACTGCAGGATGATCTGGCAGGATAATCTTAAGAAGCATCAGAAAATCGGGTCTTGGCTCTGTGTTGTCGGAGGGAAGGGGGGAATCGGGGGCAGAAAGAGGTTTCATTATCCTGCAGCGTGGCCCCCGCTTTAGGGTCGGGGCCCACAAACCCGGCTTGTTCGCAGAGATGCCAATACTGTTTTGTGGTGGTTTTTGGAGCTGTACTTGTGTGGCCTTCGTCCGCCGCTGACAGGCTTTGCTCCTAGTTTGAGTCCGTCCATGTTTGACGGGTGCCGTCATGGTTCTTCATGAGACAGTTCCGCGAAGCAGACGAAGTTATTCTGCAGTTTCTGGGACCGATCGCACCTGCAGTTCAGGCGCCGGCAGACTGACCGACTTTTGGCCTCTCTGGAACTCTGTTGCTTTGAAAAATGAATATATCAAAGAGCTAATTGTCTGCCCTCGTTTCCGTCTTGAACGCGCCGCTAATTAGCTTTCGATCGCATGTGACTCACCATCGCAGCTGCATTTCGAGCTGTGATTATGCCACTTCAAAGTTAAACTCCCTCATGTGGTCCTGCTATTATTTTGTCCACCCCCTGCAGCCCTGTACTGCATTGCGTGCAGAATAATGCACGCACACGCACGCGCAAATGCACACGCACACGAACGCACGCACGCACGCACACACACACACACACACACACACGTGAAACGACAAATGTAGTGCAGCTGAGACACCTACATGGAATCTGACGAACCAAGACATTATAAATACTGTACATGTACAGTAAGCCTGGAGAGCATGATGTGAAAACAACGAAGCAAGTGTCCTTGAGTGGCGCGCACACACACACACACACACACACACACACACACACACACACACACACTCACACACTGGGGCGCGCGCACACACACACACATTCCTCAGTAACCCCTCTAATGGCAGCATTCCAAATAATAAGAAATAAATATCGATGAATTATGTTCCCAAAGTGACCACTTCTTCGTGCCCCTAAACCGCGGCATTTAGCTGTGGCAGCTTTCCACCATCCTGGTATTTATGTTTCCCTCAGCGCTGTAATTAAAATGAACGGCAGCACCAAGACTTCCCACTCGTGGTTTTTTATTTTATCTTTTTTTTAACGACCCTTCTCCGAAACTACTTATAACACTCCGGCGAGTGTCCTCCGTCTGAATAATTGTCTTCTAATCCTTAAATTGGATTGCAGCTTTTATGTTTTGCTCATTGGTGAGTGTTTTTTATTCTCTGCACTTGGAGGGAGGCCATTACTCCCCCGAGGCAAAGGAGTGCTGTGCGATGTGGCCAAAAAATGTTATCAGGATAAAATAATAGTAAATAATAAGATATTATTAAGATATATATACCATTCGATAACGATATTCATCACGATATATTCACAATTTCAGTAAATAAATTGTGATTTTAATAAAAAGGACAGTTGTATGCCATGCTGCCTTCTAAAAAGACATAAATTGCTGGAATTAAATTGTCCGAAATTAACAGCAGTCTTAAAATATAAATCTGCATTGTAAAACAAAACAAAACGTAGCTTCCTCTGTTTAAAACATAATATCAACAATAATAGGGGAAGAAAATCCAAAGTTAAATGCTAAACATTACTTTTCATATTTTAAAATGTGAACAAGATGTACAAGTGCAGCTGCTTTAATTAACATTTCACTGAATTTAATCCAACTTTCATGAAATGAAAAACAAAATATGGCAAGGAGGCCTAAATCGAAATAAATAATAAAGTTGACGGTGTTTCCCGTCTTCGTCGGCACATTTTACAATGGCTGTTTACCGTTTGCTTTGGGTCGAACTTAAATATCCCAAAAAAACATCAAACTATGGATGTACGCAGCCCTCTAGTCACTGATTCATCGTCATCCTCCTTCCAGTTGCTCATTTTGGACGCTGCCGCTCTGCCTGTGCTGCAACCTACCCTTCCTTTCTATCTCCACAAACCTAATTGGCGGTGAAAGGTCAGCTTTCTTTGGAGACAGGGCTACGATATATTCTAAAATGTATGGTATGTATACAGTAGGAGCACCAGTGCGACTATGTAATCTGCGATTAGGCGATTTTTTTTCTTTAATCGTCATCGTATATCATGTGACTAACGAGGATGGTTTGGAGCGCGCCGCTCAAAAGTCCTCTGTGTTCCTCTGTATGAGGCGTCGCCGCCTTCCTCTCCCGTGCGGCTCGAGCCAATCGGCAGCGACGCTCGTCAATGTCACATTATGGTCGATTAGCCAATCAGATAAATGAGGCGGTGCCTGTAGTTGTCACTGCAGATAACGTTGGGTTCATGCAAACTGTAAATTATTCGTATATGAAAGTAATTAAGGATAAATGGGTTTAGTTTATAAAAAATCTCTAAAAGAGCCCGATCTAAAGACATGTTTTAATTACTTGTGTTATTGTAATAAGATAAGCTATTACAATATTCTAATACTTGTAATAACAATAACTTATGTTAAAGCACTTCTTCACTTTGTGATGTTTTTCTTTCAAATAAAACAGAACATTGATATTTCTGTAAATTGTCTATTTATTACCAAAGCATTTTTCAGGAATACAGATGGAAGATGGAAACAAATGTGAACGTGCTCTGGAGCCCTGCACTTGCCGAAATAAATAAACAAATATGCAGAAGACATTTTCAAAAATTATCAATCTTGTTTTATTTCGAGATGGAGGGAAAAAAATTGCGAAAACTACGGTTATCGTTTTATCGGCCACCACTTCAGCCCGAAATGCACCTGTCCATATTTGGACAAGACTAAATTATGGACAAGTGCATTTCGAAGTGGGAATTAATAATAAATGTATCCACTAAAAAAACAACTGTAAGCCCCCTATCCATTGACACCCTAATCCAACCCTATATATAGAGGGATGAATAGATGGATTTAAAATTATCATCTGAATTGGGAAGTGAAAATAATTAATTTATATTGATAATAATATTCATTCAGTTCTGGCATCCCACCCACTGAACATCTTGTTTTATTTTCCTTTTTGCCGATTTTCAGTGTTTGCCGATCCAAGAACGTACCGCATGCTACACCGAATAAGCTGAAATGTGAATCTAAAAATGTAGTGTACTTTCTGATCCCGGAGGATGGCGGTCCCCACGAGTCCCCACGAGTCCCCACGAGTCCCCACGAGTCCCCATGAGTCCCCTCGTCCACAGGTTCCCCCAAACTGCAGTGTGTCAAAAAATGTCTCTGCCTTTTAGTCCTTTAAGTTATGCATTATTT
The DNA here is from genome assembly GCF_960531495.2 of Zeus faber. Classification (NCBI taxonomy): domain Eukaryota; kingdom Metazoa; phylum Chordata; class Actinopteri; order Zeiformes; family Zeidae; genus Zeus; species Zeus faber. The sequence goes on along the minus strand of NC_137189.1, from coordinate 46,691,057 downwards.
CCTCAAGTTTTACAATGTTTTTATTGATTTGACTCTCACTCTTTCAGTTGCGTATACCGTATGATGTGGGTCATTACCAAATCAATATAGTTGCTTCGGGTTACGAAAATGTGTCCCCTTAAGTTTACAGAGTTGGCAGGATTTTGTGATTAATAAGAAAGTTTTGAAACAAGATAAGTTCCATTTTCAGACCAACTTAAACAATGAAATAATTTAAAAATAAGACATTCTCATTTGCAGTCTATGGTTAAAGCAACACTATGTGACTTTTTTACCTCAAAATAACAGCTTCAAAATCAATTGCCATTCAAAATGTCTGTTAATAATGTCCAAAACGCAGCCGCACTCCACCTCCCTGACAGCGCGGGCGAGGCAGGCCAGTGGCACGCTCCACACCTTCCTTTAATTGCGCCACAGGGTTTGTTCCAACCCCGAACGCGTGCGAGCCGATCTTGCAGGCCGAGCACATCTGGTTCCTGTGGTGGGGGGGGGGGGGCCCGTTCCTCACCGCGCCCTTTCTCCCCACGACTCCCCCGAAGCCGTTGACTGAGTGCTCGCTGCAATCTGTGCAAGGGGCACTGTAACCTAGGTGTACATCTGTGTTTGTAACGTAGACTGTTATTGAAATGTGACCGATAAGGTTCAAATTTGTCCGGTAAAATTTATAATTTTCTGACACCGGTCCGGACTGACAGAGAGGAACTGTCGGGGCGCGAATACCAAAAGTTACATAATGCTGCTTTAACAAAATAAAAAAGAATAACAAAATCTCTTTCACCCGATGGGAAACAGCCGAAAAATCCCTAATTAGAGGTCCAGCCCCGAAGTGGCGGGAGGTTTGTGATCACTACCGCAACCTCACCAAGATGGTTGTGATTAAAGGAGAAGAAGTTCCTCATTATTTCCTACAGTTTGATATTTGGCAACCCTGAGCTCTTTATCCTGCAGACTCACTGGTTCTGGGGGTGAATTAGGCCCCGGACCAAACGAGGACTCTCACCTTTCACTCGGGCAGTATAACAGACACGTTCTATCAATGAAGCTGACGGGGAGATCGATGCCGTGTGGCTGCAACGGGAAGTCAATCCCTGGAACCCTCCACACTGAGCAGTACCTGTAACAGTACCAGTACCTCACAGTTTTCCACATGAGCCGCGGTCGCCTGAAGCGCTAGTGCTGATACGTGGTGGAAGAAGTAGGTTTAACTGAAGTCAAAGTACAAATTACTCTAGTAAAAGTGAAAGTACCACATTGCAGTTTATACTCAAATAAAAGTACTTTCTGGCTCTTAAATGTACATGAAGTATTAAGAATATAAGTAGTCGTCAAACTCAGTGCCCTGATTTAATAATATAATATAATATATATAATATAGTCGTCTATAGCACCACATGAAGAGCAATTAAATCCAACCCAAGGTTTTATAAGATGCTCTGAATGTGGAACTGTTCTCAATCCAAATGTTTTTTTTTCTTCAATGAAGAAACCCAGCGACCTCTGTAAACTCACAACACCATGTTCTTATGCACCCATATCATATAGTATATAAAACAAAAAAGGTGGATTTGTTTATTAAACTAGAAAATATTGCAAAAATTAAGGAAATAAAATCCCACTCCTGACATAACAGCCATTAATATTCTCAAACAACTTAAAGGAAGAGTCCTGTTTTACAGTGTAGTAGTTAACACTGATATGGACCTCATGAAACATTGATTATGAATATAATTTATACTCAATAACCAAGTGTGTTTCAATTTTTATATATTTGGCTATTTCTGTTTTGAATATTCAGGCTGTTTGTGTGTATTTGGCGATTTTTATTGTATTTTTTATTAACTTTTATTTAAATGTATTACAATAAAAACGACAGATATTAATCTAAAATGTTGTAGATTAAAGGTCCAAAGTCTCCAAAACTGAATATACTTCAGATGAGATATTTTAGATACTTGAAAAAAGTGACCCACATTTTAGGATCACATTTTGAAATTTGACGTTTTTGTTTTTTCACATGATATGAAAGTGTATCAGCCTTTAAAGTTTTGGAAGCATTTCCAGACTTTTGCACAAAAAAAACCATTTAGAAACATAATTAGTACATCAAATGGTTAGTATCTGGATAGTGTTGTACTCCTTCAATGAGATCATGTCGAATGTGTTTTTATGAAATGATACTTGAATCATTAATTTTTTTTAATATTGGGAAATGCATGATTCAAGTTAATCCTTTAATTCTAAGTTTAAGTTCCTTTTTTTCTATTCTAAGTTCACGCTCACTATCCAAGCATGACTCCTCTTTTATTCTGTAACTTTGAAGCATTCCCGTTGCCTGCATTGATTGTTTTATAACAATGATAGTTTTAAGAAAGTGGCACTTTTCAGATCACATACATGAAAAACACAATTCCCAGAATGCAAATGGCCGGATCTTCCCTGCCATTTGCATTCTGGTAATTCTTGTTTTCTGGGCGCACCCCGCCTCCCGCCGCCTCCCGCCGCCTCCCGCCGCCTCCCGCCGCCTCCCGCCGCCTCCCGCCGCCTCCCGCCGCCAGTTCTGCAATATGATTGAGAGCTTCTTCCGCCCTCTTCTCACAGTCCATAACAACACAGAGATGATTTGTTTTCACGGAGAAGTGAAATTTCTTGACCCGGTGCTGTCCGGGGTTCATTTATTACCAAAACGGTTTCACTCTCTGACATGGCATCACTTGGATGATGGAAGGATGGTTTTGCTCTGCATGTTTGCATTAAAGGGAACCGTGAGAACGCCGCTTGCGCCATTCTGCGAGTAGGTGAGTAACCTTTTTTCTGTGTAAAATGCTGGCGGATCACGTAGCTTCGATGTTTCAGTATTAATCAAATATTTAGAAGTCAAACTCAGAATTGAAAATACGTTGAGAGATAGAAAAGATCTTGAGGAACATACATCTGCTAAAATCCGATTTTTGACCGAATATAGAATTTGCGATGTTTTTGCAGAACAATACAGCGCAGCTTGGCACGCGGCGGGTCACAAATAGACTTGAGGACAGTACTTTATTACTTTCCACCACTGCTGTTCAGAGCCCACCGCTCCGCCTGTGGAGCGGCTTGGCTTGTGCTGTGAAAGACCTTGTTATTTATTTTGGTATTTTTAGGCTCGTGTTTTGAGTCCATAAGTGATGTATTAGTGTTGCGCGGCAACTCCCCACCGACTCAGATCGGCCTCCTCTGCCCCTCCTCCCGCCGACGACCAAGAGAACAATGGTTTGGAGCTATTTTGTCTCGTTACACCATAGCTATTATCCCCCGCCGCAGTGAGATGGTGGCGCATTCTGAAATATCTCGCCGCTGCATATTGATTGACCACAAGCCGGGGCGGGAGAATTGAGGGTCTGCCATCTTACAAATACCAGGCCTTCGAAAAAAAAAAAAAAATCAAATACGTGTATATCCAGCGGGTTCCTATGTTCCTAGGTGAACAGTATATATGGATGCGTGCGTCATGGTGATATGCAGCTTTTCTACCGCTACACACTGATGAAGTCAATGTCAGTTTTTGCCTAATCCTTGCTTCTGTTTGTCTATGAAAATTCAATGCAAATATCAGGTTTCCTCTGTTTTATTATTTTATTCTTTCGTGTGAGGTAACACACAGTGGGGGGTTTCTGTCCGGGGGATGCTCCTTCACGACAACTACTTTGCTCCTGTACTGAAGTACATTTCTCAAGCATCTACACTGACTTGAGTTGATTCTGTTTCAGAGACTTTGGACTTTTTACTCCACTACCTTTCAAAGCAAACATCTTCACTTTTTCCTCGACTGCTGCTGCTACCCTGACAACAAACGAAATACTTCCCAGGTATCCGTTTAAGTAGTTTTTATCAACTGCTCCGTTGCAGATACCAGATGCCCTGAACTCATGCGGAAGGAGCCATTTTTCATCAGGTGCGGCACGAACCAACCAAGCCGGACAAAACTCCAGATTAGTCTGAATAATGTTTGAGTCACGCAATTACAGCCCGGCAAGAATTTGAGCAATCAACATCAAGTGTGGCGTGCACAGACGCATCAAAAAAAAAAAAAATGGCAGCGAATCTGTCTCCCTTGAGTATTTATAAACCCCCGGTCCCTCACTCTTATCGGCTTGAGGAAGGTTTGCTCTTTAACAATGCACTCTCTTTTGTCCGCAGCGTCTGGCTATCAGGACCCGGCGGCGCTATAAGCTCGCTGCACCAATAATAATAAAATTATATGAAATGTGAAATTGAATGTATATTCAGAATCTATAGTTTGGCCTGTCCTCCATTCGCTTGCATTTTTGTGGGCAGTGTTATATCATGGCTCCAGCCATAGACACTCAGTGTGAATGTGCATGTGCACAAGCACACTGTGGTGTGGGGATGGTGTGGTTTGAGCAGCCACACCTGACATGGATCTAGATAATTGGGGAGCCAGGATCAGAGTGGCTGTACACCCGTTGCCCGTTGGTTGGTCTAACAAGCAACAGGTAAAACCCCCATCCCCACACTCACTATATAGGATAGGAGCCCATGACATGACACATTTCCATCTGCTGCTGGGCTTGTTCCAACTAGCCCACTCTCTACAATAAACTGTGTGACTGAAACCCCGTCCCCTGTGTCTCTGTGCCGGAGGGCCCTGAAAAAGCCACTGTGTGACGCGTGGCAGGTCGAAACCGCACATTAAAAATGAAAGATTTCTAATTTCTCATTTCCATCAGACAAGGTTTGCTGCCCTGCTGATTCAAGGTTGCTGCGTTTGCGAAAACCTCCTTCACTCGAACACCTCTGCAGCGTGTGAAGACCATCGTGCTGTCCTCCAGAGGTAATGAAAAGTGGATAGAAATGTGGAGACTCCCCTCCAATAACAAGTAATGGCATCACTCGAGATTAAAAACAAAACTCTGTGGGGACCAGACAGCGTGAGCATCATACCAATCCTTATAGGTTCGAAACAATACTTTGAATACTTAGCATCCCCGGCAAGATTTGGTTACCCAAGCTGGACATAATGTTAGATGGAAAGCAATGGATTGGCATTGATTAAATCATTAAAAATATTGATCAGTTGAGCAAACTGAGCAATTAGGATTCACGTCTCTGTAAATAATCAAATAAATCAGGCAAGTCAAGCCTCTCTCTCTCTCCCTCTCTCAGTACCTTTCCACAGCCAGTGATTCCAACGTGGAAAAATCTGCAGTCACAGTTCACACAGTTCCACAGCCTTTATCCTGAATTGGGCAGTCACACGGGCATTGGCGAGGGGGGAGCCAGAAACTCCCTTTCCTCATTCCAACAGAGGATTGTGAGAACTGCATTTCCTGTCCGGTTGCAGGGAAATCGCACCGGGTTCAATTCAGTTCAAGTTTGAGCTGCGACACACCATGAATAACTGATGCACAACCGCTCCAAGAGATTGGTTTTGACCTTTCATAACCAAATAGAAAAATGGAAGCGCCGTTTGCGGCAGCTGATCAGTGATATGATGCAGGGCTGACCGAGAACCGGGACAGGAGTCGGAATTGATAAACATGTCAATTGTTTTCACTTTCTAGATATGTGACGTGAGAAAGCTCGCCTGGTCGCGGGGCCAGGATGCTCCGAGGTCCCCCGTTCATTTTGAAAACGTCATTTTCCCTTTTTAGTCCACGGTGCTCACATTTTCCTATTTTCCTTCTATCTTCAAGGTATTATCAAATTAAAATCTTGCGCGTAAAAGACATACAAGCCCATAGCGGCGCGGTGTGATTAGCTCTGAAGTGTTCAACTCAGTTTATTCTGCAGAAATGCCAAAAGAAAAGACTTGCTTCAAACCAGAAATGGTCCTCGGAGTCGGGCTTCATGACAACAAGTATAACTTTGAGATTGAATTCAGGTTTGTATTCTGGCTCTATTGAATTCTTATCCATTTTTAGGGCTATGGAAGTGGCCCCGCCTCCACTGCATAAAATGCAAGTCAATAGAGCACAACCGCAGCCTCTCAGTTATGGTTTGAAAAGGTTCACCCATTCATCACAGGATTCGAAAGCTCCCTTCCAGGGAAACCAACCCAGACCCTATTTTCAATCATCGGGAGTCAACCCGCGCGATCGATCCAGTATCCACAGCTTCAGCCAACGACGTGGCCGATCTGACGGCGTGGACGGCCTCCGGAGGTGGATGAGTTTGTGGTTTCGAGCGCTTGCAGCAGCTAAGGAGTGAGGTGTAGGAGCAGAATTGCAGAGACCCAGGCGAGCACGGCAACCATCTCACACACGCTGATGATGAATGCCTCGCGAGTTGTGCCCTTCGAGTTAGGCCGGCACCAAGATGAATGTCCTATTGTCTCCATTGTCTGACGCTGTTATTGTGTTATTGCAGAGTAAGCGAAATAGTCTTGTGTGTCTAATGCGGGCATGGATTCATCTTTTTTCTTTTCTTTCGCTGAGCGGTTTCACATTATTAGGTTACGCCCAGTTTTTTCCGCATGCATTAACTCTACTTATTAAGTCTTCAACCTAAATCACATTATGCTGTATGGATGGAATGCCACCGGCACTCCAGGCGTGTTTGTCTCCTGCAAAAGATACTGAGGCATGAACGCGGGTGTCAGACACATTTTTAAGAAGCAACTTTTGTGCGTAGTCTGTGTGTAAACTCATTTTGTCCTACATTAAGAACACGCTGTGATAACGTTTATGGACTTGACAGAAAAACAAACAGGTCGGGCCCCTGTATGGCAACTGGGTTCATTTAACAAACACAACCTGTTACAAAGTGCTGTGGAAGAAAAATACATGATTTAGGGAAGGCAACGTTATTTAAAATCGTGATTTGAAACACACACATCAAAACATTACATTACGCAGGCACTTTTATCCAAAGCGACTTACAATTGTTCAATCACCGACGGACGCAGCCATCAGGGTTTAAGTGTCTTGCTCAAGGACACTACAGCATGCAAGCAGGAGGAGCCTGGGATCAAACCAGCAACCTTTAGATGACTAGACCACCAGCTCTACCTCCTGAGCTACCATCCCCGAACAAACAATTTCGGACGGATTCTAAAAATTAACATTTTAACGTGTGAGTTTTCAAGAGTTTTTTCACTCTCACCTCCATCACATCTCCACCAGTATCAGGTCCCGTCTCCACCAGTATCAACCCATGATCTCCACCAGTATCAGGACTCTATGGATCCATCTCCCGATGTTGTCGAGACTCTAGAGACTAATATTGACATGATTTCTAACTTCTAACTTTTTCTCTCTCCAGGTAACAGCCCAGGGTTTGGGTTGAAAGGCGTGTCCAGGTGGACCGTGGACTCATGCCAACTCTTGGCACGGATCCCGTGGCCGCCTCCGGGTGCTCCCCCCACTGCACTCACCGTGGCGCCCGTGCTGTTGCACAGTGAGACGCCGTCCCGTTGGTTTGACCGCGTGGGGTTTGGTTGCATTAGCACTAGCTTCATGCTAGCAGGCCGGGGAGCCCCGACCGGGCCTGCGGAGGAGCCAGCAGGGGGCAGCAGAGAGCAGGGAGCCCTGCGGTCAGACGGCGGCGCTTTGAGGTGCGAAACTCAGGACACGGGACTGGCTTCTGCACAACATCTAAAGCTATACATTTAACGCTATAGGGCATGGTTTCGGTGTCTCCAGAGGGAACCACCTTTTTTTTCCGCAATTTTTAAAATCTCATTTTATATACTTTTTTTATCATTCAAATTTGGCTGGGTGGTTAATAACACATTTTTCTGTGGTAGGACAAACTCAGAAGTACCTGTGAAGTGTTTATTTTCACTTTACAGGTACTTTAAATGCATTTCTGCATGGGGACCACGCCTCCGATCGACCTGATCCAGAAATCCAAAAGCTTTGCGTTGCATTGAGTTTAGTCACATTCAACACGTCTTAGCTTCTAATTTGGCATGTTGTTCAAGTCACAATGAAAAGCAATGTAATCAAATATATGTATATGGATGTATGTACATGTACATGTATATAGATACTGTATATGTATATTTACATGTATATGGATATAGGTATAGTGTATATGTGTATGGATAATGCAATAAAAATAAAAAACAGCAACCAAAGTGAGTTTTTTACAATACAGTACGTTTTGCATTTAATTATGACCAATAAAATGCGTGTATATATGAAAATATATGGACTAATATGCATTTGTTTTCACTAAATTCCCTTGTTTGATTTGTATTTAAATTAGGCTAATCGGGAAAAGGAGGATGATTTGTGATTTACTTCCGCATTTACAAGAATTTTATCGTGGCTATACTTGCTGCAGTGCCGGCCGCTGCTGTGACTTCTTACCTGGAACTCACATTCGCACGCACCCACGCACGCACGCACGCACGCACACACACACACACACACACACACACACACACACACACACACACACACACACACACACACACACACACACACACACACACACACACACACACACACTCTGTTACTGACACACCCTGCGACCCGGTTGGGTAAAAAGCAGTGCGGCTCTCCCACACCAAACACTAGATGCTGATAGGGCGTAAGAGCTGCTCTCCACATCGTGAAAGACCACAAGACGTGAAAAAATGTATTCAGCCGCTTTTCACGTGATAAACATTCGCGTTATAACGCACATTTTCGTCCGAACCTCCAAAGGGGAGAGCGGCCGACGAATGAGGTGCTGCTTCACAGACATTGGCGGCGCCAAGAGCCCCTCGCTGTTTCAACGTATTAGGGACCGTCTACATGACTAAATTTTCAATTAATTTAAATTACAAATTTAAATTTAAATCAATTTAATTACAAAGTTTAATAGCTTTTGCTGTCATGGGAGCACTCAAACTAGGTCGATATAATTATAGGATCTAGTCTTCGGCCGACCTTGTCAGATGAGATCCTCATTTATATATATATATATATTTTTTTTACTTATTAATGTCTTGTATAGTGTATGCGGTGAAGCGTTCAGGTGCCTGTGGTGGCTTTTCGATGGGCAGAAAGATGACCTCTCAGGACGGGGATTTGATGTTCTGCTTCGACGTCATCGCGGGTTCCCTCATCATTTCCGACGGTTATTATATCAAAGTTAAAATGAGTAATTCATTGGAATATCCACGAATGACCTCAGGACCGCTGATGACCTCAGGAGATTGGGCCGGGTGGTTGCGCATGATATATTATAGACACCGTTCTTGATCTCAACCGACCCACTTCTCCCCGAACCCCCTGAACACAACACACAAAAGACAACATTTAACCCCTGTTGGCCGTCCATCCCATAATTCCTTTCTCCGTAGAACCCGGCCGTACATTGAAGGCGACGACGTCGCCGTCGGTGCTGAGAAAGTCAACGAGTCCGACATCTAACATCTGTATCTCGTGTACATCTGGACGATCTGAAAAATGCGCGAGGTCACCGTACGAGCATGAGAACGAACCCCGACCTCGACTTCCCAAACGCTTTTTCCGCCATCGCTCCTTCCCGCAATCGATGTCTCAATCTTCCTCAGACGCCGAAGTCCCCTTTGATCTGCATCTGCGGAATCGATGCCGGGTAATGGCTTTCGTCTGGGACCGGGGGGCCGGGCCCCCCGCTCCGTCTCGCGGAAGGAGAAGGTCAGCGGCCGCCCGGCGTCTTCCCGCGCTCCGCTCCTCGGCCCCGGGCAATGCCGGCGCGGCCCTTAAAGGTCGACTTCACCTCCGACAGACCTGGAGAGCCTCCGCTTGAGGTTCCTTTTGTTTTTTTTGGGGGGGGGGCGGGGGACGCTCCCGGGCCCCCGGGGACCACGTCGCCGTTCGTTGACATTCGCCGGTGCGGCGGGGCGTGGCACTCTGCGCTTCCAGGGGGAACGTTAAAAAAAAAAATAAAAAAAAAAAAGAAAGGCGGAATCCTTCTTGACCTTGATCGAGTGCAATGCTGGCGGGGAATAATTTCAAACACCCTTCAGGAGCCCATGAGGGGCGAGGGAGGGAGGGAGGGAGGGAGGGGGAGCGGGCAGGACGGCGGGAGAACGGTTGAAAGGCGATTCACGAGGATATCATCACTTCTCTTTAATTACAACAGACCGGCGTTGCGCGGAGCTTTGCTCTCCCGACCCCGCCTGATGAATACATTTAATAGGCTGTAATCCCGAAAAGTGGCCCGCTGCCACCCCGGCTGGACCCATTTCTGCCCCCCCGCCCGCCCGACCGCCGCCCGCCCCGCAGATGGGCGAGCGGATATTCAAACTGATCTTTTTTTAATCAGCCAAGGGCGAGAGCGGCCGGCGCCCTCAAGGTGCGGCGTTGGAATCCTCGTTTTGGCTTTGTGCGATTTCATTCAAACTAAGAAGGGAAGGAGACTCAGCCATCCATCACACCTCGGCGTGGTACCCACGACCCCGGTTAGAAGATAATCAAAAATGAAAACAACGATTAAACCTCCGCGCCTCACAGGTGCGAGCGGGACGGCGGGGATTTCTCAATTTCCAAAGGGACACGGGGACAATTACCGAGCAACCGTCCCTTATATTGAAAGTGCTGCTGCTAATGGAGTAATCCGTGTTTGTGAAAACGCTTCCGGCCCAACGAGAAAATGGGCCGGCGAGGAGAGGGGAGATTAAAATCACACGTACACTCTGTTAACCACAACACATCAATTACATCCTTCTCTTGTTGTGTCGCCGAAACAACGCCGCGGCGCCGAAACCGCACCCTCATCCAAAGCACTTTGTCTCCGCCGCGGATGTGTAATAATCTTTGCACTGGGGGAATTCAACGGTTTGGTTTGTTCTGCGTTCGTTTGGGGGCGAACCGCTACACGAGTTGAGAGGATACGAACGGGACGCTGTGTTTCCTACGGGGCTTTAATGAGAAACAAAATCAAGACGATATCAAAAAACGAAGGAAGGAAGGAGATGAAGTCGCGCGGAAGAGAAACTATGAAATCATGAAAATAAACAAAATACACAGCACTGACTGGCTGCTGACTTGCCAACTGCAAATTTCCAGGCTCGTATCTTGGAGCAGTCGGTCACAAGTCAATAAGAATTTTGGCAACTATCGCTGCGGGTGTCTTGGATTAGTCGTAAGTAGGTGCGGTCGTTAGTCCAGGTACCACTGTACATCTGATTTACACGTTCATCCCTTTAATAAAAAGCTATTTCCAGCCGCCTCCCTTCCTTCAGCGCAGTACGGCTTGAGAAAACAATTTCAGGGGGGAATTGCTCCTTGTGGCTGTTATGACAAATAATCCACGCGACCGTATTGCGTTAATTATATTTTCCAATTTCTCTCGCTGAGGGATAAACCCTCTGCAGTCCGGGCCGGTATACTGTAGGTCATATACCTGTATATGTTTAGACCTTGTGGGATGAGATCCTCACCCATAGATTTTTTATTTATTTATTATATGCGGTCACACGTTCTGCGGTGTACTGCAGGGTCAACGCAGGTATGCCAACTACTTATATCGTAGTCGGCGCTGTGTACGGTCTGCCCGTCCCTCCAAATCACTAGAGACGCTCCGGCGCGTGAGTGGCTAATCCAGTCGCATGTGAATAAATGCAAATGCTCCCTAAAAAAAATAAATAAATACACCCGATAAAGTTCAAGTTCATGTTCAAGTTCAAGAGATTATTTGTCGCATACGTATACATGAAGAGATCATCTCCACGTACGCAGCGGCTGAAATGTCACTGATTGGTCGCTCGTCAGAGCTGTACTCTACTAACGCTGTTCCCTCCTCTCCTCCTCCTCCCCGCCCTGTCGGTTGAGCTGGAATAATAACCCGGCGGAACACGGCCTCTGCAATATTAAATGAATGAAAGGAATCGGGATGTATTTAAATGAGGTATTATTCATACATTTGGTGTAAAATCAGCTCCTTTCTATGCAAATGAGCCGCATTGCAAATTGCGCCGTTAGAGTGACGCTGTTACCGTCCGCAGAGACCTGGTGCAGACCGTGCGCTCATCAATGGTGTCAGGCCCAGACTTCCAGTGATCTGTCATGAAGCAAGTTCGCTTCGCCAGCCTCCGCAAATACGAGAGACTTCCACATCTATTTCCACAATGAACACGGTGAGTTGATAACAATGACGAGGTTCGGTTCAAAGGCAATAAATGGACGGTTGTTTCAAAGAAACACGCAGCTTCCTCCAGCTCAACGTGGCAGACTTTAATGAAGAGGAAGAATGTGTTGAGTAGTGACAAGTGCTTCCCGAAAGAGTCAAATTCTTTATTAATATTAATCTTCAATAAATGTTGTCTGCATTACAATATAGACATGTAATCTAGTTAACCAAATTTTCCAATTGTAGATGGTTAACAGAAAAAAAACAATCCAGTGCTTATTAAAACTGCTATTTATTTATCATGTTTATGAAATAAATGAAATCTGTTAGTCTTCCAGATGCCGAAAAATAGCCAAAAGTCTATAACAATTAAGAAGCAATTGTCCAAGCAGCCAGCCTTAGAGGTCAGATACGCTGAAAACTACTGTGGAAAAAATCTATGAAGCAGAAATTGAAAGAAAAAACATAAAATTCGCCGATTTTGAAAAAATATTTGGGACCGGCACCTGAAATGTTAGCACTGGTCATTTTAAAAAGATTCTATCCGTCGTATCCTGTTATTTTAATGGACACTGACTGACAAAAAGGAACAAAAAATAAAAAAACAGCTGCTCGACTTGAAGAATCTCAGTCAACTGACGGGTTCCCGTTGATGATTTCAGGTTTAGCCGTCCCGTGCCACATCACGTATGGCAGCTTAAGACCCCGTGCGTTCCATGCATACGTTACGTGACTTTTCTTCTACCCCCGACCCGCCGGATCGGCAACCTCTCTGTCTTGCAGCACTTCCTGATTAACAGATGAAGTACCGCCCTATATGTATCTGTGTTAAGACGCTCATTTCATCAGGATGATTCACAATTTGGAGACTCCAGGAACAAGCAGTGTTCAGCTATCAGTTTAACAGCAGTTCTTAGAAACACGATCAAGAATGTTTCTCGCATGGACACAAAATGACCTGGACAATGTTTTGACTTAAGGAACTTATCTTTATCGGAATATGAAAAATTCTGGTAGAATAAAAGATAATGTTGCAGGACAAAATTTTATTGCAATAACAGAATTGCCAAACTGTTTATTACAACAGACTTGAAGACCACACATGCCAAAATTGTAATAGATTCCAACTCAAGGGTAAATACAACTGGAACATTAGTGGAACACATGAAATTACAAAAGATGCAGTGCAACATAACCTGGAAGTTACAGAATTATTACAATGTCTGTCATGCACCATTACCTGGATAATTACAAAATTGCCTGCGTCATGACAGATATTTCAGCCATCCAACGACAATTTATCACAGGTAGCTACTTCTGTGTCAGGTACACCGACAACAATATGGTGACTGATATTACCAAGTTAGAGAAAATGGTAAAAAAGGAAAATGAAGGTGAATAATTTCTTTATTTACCTTTGTTAAGATGGCTTAGTTTTTGTAATACATCATACTGTATGTATTACCATATTTGGGAACCAAATTTTTATAAAGACAGCGTGACATTTGTAAAATAATATATTACAAATGTCACGCTGTCTTTATAAAAATTAGCTTCCCAAACATTGCCTTTTTTTGTCAAACAACTCCATATAACACAATGTTGATAAACACTGTTTACTTTGACAACTTAATACAAGTTGTATTTTTTTTTTCTTTATTTTCAAATTACTGAAGATTTCCATTTTAAAAACACACATTTATTAAATGCCGTGTGATCTTTATAAATACTGTGATATTTGGTTTGTTTAGTCTGGATGTTTTGGACAACTGTTTTATGAAACAATTATCTTACCTGTTGTGTCATCTATTCTCCCTATTTCCCAATGCACTCTTTTTTACAAATAGTAAACAGTTTGACTTATATATTTTCATCAGGTCTAACATTTACAATTGAAGATTCCAACATCTGGCAATTACTGGCAACATAAAAAAATGTGTCTTATAGAACCTCGATAATTTGGAATAACTTTAAGGTACAAATAATTGACCTTTTGTCACAGAAATCAGTCAATTCATCAAGATTCAAGATTCAAGAGGTTTATTTTTCACATACATATACCATACTTTCATACATTCATGCAGTGAAATGTCTTTGCAACGCACTCGGAGATTATGCTCAATATTTTCTAAACCGAACATAATAGCTAACCTAGTTCCTACCTAGTGACTAACTGAAACGAACTGATTCCTAAAACATAATCAGTCAATTATGCCAGACTACACAGGATAAAGATGGCTATTATGGCCGGACAATTGCAATATTGTCCTGTACGACAAATTCAGGTGAGAATCAGGCCGAATCCGTATAAGTTTGAAGCCTTGTTTTATGCCTCATTACAGAAAAATGACAAAGTATTTTTTGTATCTAACACGACAACAAAGGCTCCCTGTGTTGCTGCCTGCGTCCATTGCTTGGATTTTTATTATTATTAATTAATCCTTTGGCATTTTTTGTGCTAAAAGTATCCAACAAACATGGTTGAGGTCTCGTTGGACCCGGGGCGTTCAGACATCTTGTGGTGCAAGTTTGATCCACATCGATTTGGAGCACGAATTAGTGATAAACCATTGCAAATTTAGCGGAAATTGAAGAACGTTGGCATACCTTGATTCGTTTGATTCGTGTGCTTTGTGACATTAGGAGCCAGTGTTATATAAGTCCAGGGTTCGTCTCTGAGTGCTCATAAAACTGGAATAGTTCTAACTCGTGCGTTTCAGAGAACTGTCATACATATCTAACACGACTAAACTGGACCCTGTGTATTGCTGCCTGCAGTTATATTTATTATTATAATTATTACTATTATTATTATAATTATTATTACTGTCACGGCATCTGTAGGTAGAGGAACGCGTAGCAGTCCATGGTGGTTTTCAAAACGAACTCCAAAAGCAACTTCTTGAAACAAAATAATGTTTTGTACACATAAAAATCTTGAATCTTGAATAAGGTATTACAAATGTTGCCAAAAGCAGTTCTATAATTCCTATTAAATTTAAAAGATATCGACAAAAACAACTCAAAGTCATAGGGAATTGTGATAAATTGGTCAAAATTGGAATTTAACACAGATGGCATAGAACCTGCAGGACCATGGACAGCTCTGCAGTTCCAGAGCTTTATAGAGTAAAATATATTAAATCAACTATCATCATATCTACATTGTAATATTAAGATTCAATGAGAACTAGAATTTCTTCAGTAAATATATTGATTATAGATTTTACATATACAGTATACTGTACATATATTCATATATAGTAGATATATATTATATATTATAGATATCAATTACAAAGGTATACATTATATATATATACATATATATATATGTGTATTCATATATACGTACATATATATACACAGTATATATATTTATATATATATTATAGATATCAATTACAAAGGTATACATTATATATATACAGTATACTGTATACATATATATATATATATCGCCAGACAATTTCTATTGTTTTCAACCCACCCCCTGCCCCGTAAGGATTTGGGTTTGGCAGCGGCGCAGCCCCTCCAAGAATTTCCTTTTTAATCCAATTTCACATTTTCCTTAAACATTCAACAATTTTCAACAAATGAACTACTGTCCAACAATTATTTAACGTTTTATATGTATTTAAGATTGATAATTCGTTAAACAGGCATGCGTAGAGCAGCGGTAAAAATGCGTAATGACTCCCCCTGCTGACGCACTGATTACTTAATTCACCACATGGATCATTGCGAGCCGATGCAAAACAAGGGCAAATTACACTCAGCAGCAAAACCTTATGAGCATTTTCGCGATGTCATATCATTAGCGCAAAAAATGTTTTGAATCGGACCTGGAGAAGGGGCAGATTGCGGGCACAATTGATACGCAATTTATGGTGCTATGAGCTGCCGCATCCATTCTTTGTGAGTTCCCCCCTGAGTGTTTTCTTTTTTTTAATGTGTACCCGGCCCAAGAAAATGCATCCCACACCACAAGAGAGCATGCTTCCAACATAATATGCTTCCCTCATTTTCTTGAACGCTTCCATTACTTTGGCCGCTCCCTGTAGGTTCCAGTCGAGTTAGCTGGTGAGTCTGTTTGAAATTCTCGAGTCAATGAAGTAAATTCAATAATGTTAAGTTCACGGTGGTTGATTCCATTGTTCCATTTATATCCCACTCATGTTGTTTTTTTTGGAGACACTTATAATGACTGGCCAGACATTTTGAGAGCCAAACGAAAATAAGATTTTAAAATATAAAAAGTCCTGGTTAGGATCCAAAAACATAAAAATGGCTGAGTTGGGGTGAATGGCTCGTTTTGGCAGCTTCTAAAACAGTGGACACGAGACAGTGTGTGTGTGTTTGTGTGCTTGTATGTATGTGGGAGAAACGGACACTGCACACATAGAGATGTGAATACAGTCGTCACGTGGTTCGTCTGACCAGAGAAGTAGAGAGACAGAGGAAGAGAAATAAGCCCTCTACCATTTGGCCAATAACAACAGACCCATTTGGCCATGAGAACCTCATTGAGCTGCAGGAGTTGAATGGTACCACGACTGGCTCAATACTTAATTCAGGTTAGAGTTCAACACAAATAACCAGGCGTGTTGCCAAGGAGATGCAGAGGAAAACCATATGTACTCCAGCATGACGGCGTCATCGAGTAAGTTAGCCGTCCTAACGGATGAAGCCTCTTCTTTTTAGTCGCAGAGTGGTCCTGACAGTTTCGGTTGAAGCATCAATTCAAGAAGAAAGACCTGAATTCATTTACCCTGAGCTTGTTGAACCGGACGACCAGAGAGCAGATGGCTTAGAAGAGGGTCTACTCACTCGTTGCAACCAGGTGGACCTTGAGATTCCAAAAGCTTTTTGTATGGCACTGTAAGAACCGTAGACTTGAACAGGCAGCTGATGAGGCAAACCCCATCAATCACTTTCAAGCTTTTTATACCGAAGCTGTATTCTCTGAATCGTCAATGTCAAACAAACATGAGCGTGAATTCAGGGGCAGCGGCTGAAGTAGGCTCAAAACTTCCTTGCATTCTTGGATGTATGCCGGGTGGCCAGTAGCTCTCGGGCTTTTCACGCTGTTTGGACATCACTGGGAGCTCCTGTGCGGCGCTTTAACAATGATGAGAGGAGGTTTCACGAGACTGTGTTCAAAGTCCTGAATTTCTTCGTGACCTTGGGCTCATGTAGGACACACTCCACGAACTGAGCGTCCCGTCACAGGAACGTCGGGCTCGCGCTACAACCCCGCCCCCGAACGGAGCATCCGCTGAAACCCAAGATGAGGCCCCCAGGGACCTCAGCATCCTCCATCAGAGCCAACGGCCACAGAGAGCCCGGCGTCCGCCACGGTGAGCGGCGAAGGTTAGGCGACTGTGCGAGCGGGGACCTGAAACTGCTCATTTAACTGTATGAAAAACTCCCTGTCAGCACGGCAGAGTGTGACAGGGACTTCAACCTCGTGAACAATATAAGCGCGGACGAGGGGGCCGCCCTACGGGTGTCAAACATATCAAACTTAATGGTGATTGCTGCAGGGGTGACGGCTCCCCCTACTTCCACGCTTGATCCTAGAAACTGTAGAAGGACCTGGTGGAGGAGCCGGCGTGCTGCCTCTCCTGTGCATTCTAAACAGTGCAGTGTGAAAACCCAGCAGAGAGCAGGTCTGTCTGGAATATACTGCAGTACAGGGATGGGCAGGCTGTGACAGGTTTATAAACCTGCACTGACAATAAATCTTGGGTTCAAGATCAGTTTTATTTGCTATTTGATGTTTATATTGGTATTGCACTACTTTTCGAAGGACCTAGCTGATGTTTAGTCCCTTGAGCTTCCTCGAACTTAGTTAATTAAAAATAAACTAATCTCTGACTGAAACACCATGTTTGCCTCATCTTGAATATATCTTACATTGCTGCATCAGGCCTGTGTAGGACCAGTAATATTTGCAAACTGCCCCTTGACAAATAATGTTAATTTTTTAAAGGTGGCGCGCTCTGGCTGACAACCGCTCTTGCAGGGGACAGTTTACAAAATAAACGACCGTACCATAGACTACTTGCAAGGTGAGAGAAGAGTTACCCAATTTCCATGTGTGGATAGACGAAGGAATAAGGAATAGTTCACTCAAAATGCATCATTTTGTTGTCTCACCCCATGGTCTGTGGGCCAGTATTAATTGCAGAATCTGCAGCCTGCCGTGGCTGATGTTAATTCCATACTGATTGATACTCCCTGAAGCCGAGCAGCAGAAGTTCAACGACAGTTTTCAAGTCCCCCCGGCCCATTTTTGGGTGAACTTAACATGCAAGAGCAGCCTCACGAGTCACTGTTTATAACACTTTTTGTCCTCTGCTGGACGGGCCGCTTTAATTAAAAACGGGGTCATCAGTTAAGAGCATACCAACTCCACCCCGCACCGCTACACCACTGCTCACATTCAGGTTAATATGGTTGCTTTTCGATTGACGGAAAGATGGAGGGGCCACATCAGCGTCATAGCCACACTTCAGCGATTTCTGCATTATCCATGAACCTGGATTATCCATCCTCCTCGTGTCTTATTGTTGTCGTCTCTTAGTTATAAAGACGCATCGTGTCACGCTCCGCCTGTTGCTTGCTAGACCTCAGCTGAGCGATGACACCTTTAGCTGTAATTTGTTACAAAAATAATGAACCCAAATCACACTTCATCTTGCAGCTGGCTGTAATGTCCCCCCCGCCTTTCTGCGGCGTTACATCACGGCCCCCAGCGTTCGGGGGCCGGAAGTCCTTCAGAGGCGGGTGCCTCTTCGTTTTAAACACTGTCATGGAAATTGCCGCAAGAGCCAGAACGTCTTTTGATGGCAAAGCCTCGGAGATACGGACCGACCACCACGGGTCCTGGAGAGAAGGCGACGTGCGCTCACATCCAGTAACCACGCACGCAGACTGCAAACTGGAAAGGTCTTTAGCCCGGAATTAGGAACATGAAAAAAAAACAAAAAAAAACGCAGAGCTGTTGAAGAGGCAGGATCGTGAGACTGAATAGGCTGCACAAATAGATAGCTATTAGCTATTCAGAAGTGTTAAAATCCAATTATTATTTTTTTTTTCTCTGCACCGTAATTTTCAGCTTCAGGGATTACAAACAATAATGTTTAATGGAATTCTGAACATGAGAAGTGAGACGGAGGGGAATCGCAGAGAGGCTGAGACTCAGAGGGAAGGATGTTCCACCGCCGGTGATGACTGTATAACCAGTGTCGTCACCAAACCACACGTGATTATTTCCTGAATATTCAATATCCATATTCCATATCTGGATCCGTCTCATCGCCTCAAACCCTAAGAATGTGGGGGCCACTGGGCGGGTCTTCTTTTCCTGGGATGGGCCCCATTGAACATCAAGGGTAAAATAAACTTTTTGTTGTAGGTAAATTAATGAATTGATTGACTGATACAGTATAATTATATATCATTACCAGACAGTAAACCTGTATCAACAATTCAAAGTCTGATAAAAAATTTGAAATAAGGAAATAATAATTCTGTTAGAGATAGGATGAGGACTTTAGGACCCCTAAGTCCCCAAAAAAACAGCCTTTGCTTTCTTCTATTTAATTCTGTTTCATATTTCATATTTATTTTTACATTAAGTGAAATTCCATTGATGAAGCATTGTGATTTGAAAATATATATTTGGGCCAGATTTAACATCGAATTGTGTGGTGGGCCGGATGTGGCCCCCGGGCCTGTAGTTTGGGACCCCTGTCGTGGAAAATGTTTCAGCAGCAAACCTTTCGAATTGCAACGTGTTTTTTTCCTGAAGGCGACCATTCCCGGGCCGTGACATAACGGCGGGAGCCAGAGCCAACTCAGCAGAGTTGAGCCTCGTCCACATTACCATATATTTTCGTGAACGGCGATGAAAAGGTGCCTCGGCGCACATTTAACAAGTGACATTTTCTGTTTTGCAGTCACCACGGCACACATACGTAACAACTGCCGTCTTTGCAGACAACACACGCATCAAGCGACAGGAGCAGACGAACAGAGCCTTGGGATACTGCGGCGCTCTCGAGGATTTAGATTCGCCATATTTTGACATTTATGTGTATTGGATGCCGTGCACCTCGCCACTGTGGCTGTTCCTACAGCGATCTTGCAGCACTGACGTTCTACACTGATCAGACCCTCGTGAGTCGCGATTACTCCCCAAGAAGAAGAAGAAGAAGAATCTTTAATTATCAGGCAACACACCACACTACAACACATGCACACACACACACATGCACATGCTTTTGGATGGTGCCGGTGAAATGTGGCCTCTGCGTTTCACCCATCCTGGCTTGTCCTTCCTCCGGGGGGGCAGCCAGGAGCAGTGGGCAGCATTCGTCGACGCGACCGGGGACCAGGTGATGAGTGTCCATCGCTGGTCAGACGATGATGGGTGCATGTTTTTGAGGGGGGTCCTTACTGACGTGAGGTGGAGGAAACCCCATGTGAGCAAGGGGAGAACATGCAAACTCCACACAGAAAGGCTCCTATTTGCTTCGCCATCGCTCAGGCGCCTGATCTCTGTTGAAAAATTGCCGTTGCAATTTGAGGCTTTGAGTGGAAACACTCGCCCGATAAAATGAAACATGTTTAATGAAATTGTGACCCGGCCGATTGGGATCATATAGGGACAGATTTAAGTCTTTCACTGACATATACATATCAATGATAGTTATGATACGATCCTATGATACAGCGACCACCCGGGACCACCCTGGACTACCCTGGACCGCCTTGGAACACTTGGAATAACCATGGACCACACTGGACCACCCTGGACCACTCGTGACTACCATGGACCACCCTGGACCACTCGGGACTACCCTGGACTACCCTGGACCACTCGAGAGTACCATGGACCGCCCTGGACCACCCTGGGCTACCCTGGACCACTCTGGAACACCCTGGACCACTTGGGAGTACCATAGACCGCCCTGGACCACTCAGGACTACCCTGGACTACCCTGGACTACCTTGGACCACCCTGGGCTACCCTGGACCACACTGGACCACTCGGGACTACCCTGGACCACCCTGGAGTACCGATCTCAAACCCTTGCCGATTCGGCCTTGAAAGTCACATTACGTGGCCCTGATGTAGCGTTACCTGGAGCCGGGCTCGTACCTTCCTCTCCGCCTTCCAATGCAACCCTTTTGATGATCGCACGCCGGATCCGGCGACGTTTTGCGGAGGCCATACGCGGCAGCCGGGTGCTTCCTCCGCACGCAGCAATCGTCGTTGTCTGACGGCGCTTCAACTTCAAAGCGAGACGCACAGATCTTCACCGGCGTTGCGTGAAACCACATCGTGGCGCGTCGAATCCGCCGATGACAAACGCCTCTGATGTGTCTCTGCCGCGGCCGAGCAGCCGGTCGGAGGAATGAGACTCGTTCACGCCCACGGACGTCAATGCCAGGATCTGGTTCTGTTTGTGTGTTGGTGGGAAAGCTGTTGCTTGGTGGATTTATTTTTTATTTTTACAGAGCATCAACAACAGGAAGTGCTCTGTGGTCACCTGGTTTACCAGTGGATTGTCCTTAATCGGTCGAGGTCATCGTTTTAAATATTTATAATTGAAGCAATAAAAATAAGTCCACAATGGGCTTTAAAGCCTCAGTAAAATGGCACAAGAACATACTTTGGAGCTCAGTTAGACTTGATAGAACTCAAGAAAAGTCATCGGAACTGCAAGCTCTAGAGTTCTCCTGCGAAATCTATTTGCAGAGAAAAAATGTCAAAATCTTGTCATATTTAGGGATATACTGTATCAGGGAAGAGCGACTCACACAATTTCCGTTGTGTCATTATTTTACCTAAGACTCTTACGTTGCGATGCACAAGTCAAAAGCATTGCCTTATTTGCACTGAACTGTCTTCTTTGCCCCCCACAAAAAAAACTTGCCTAAGCAGATATCCATGACACTAAGAAGGAACCATTTCTCACATTCAGTGGAAAGTCTAGTTTTCTTTTATAGAGAAAATAAACTATAAAAGCATACTGTCATTTATTTCCCGGAACCCAAAACCCCTTTAAAGTCACATCTCATAATTCAATAATGTACATGAATTGCAAAATATTGATTGTATATACTGTATATATATATATATATATATATATATATATATATATATATATATATATATATATATATATATATATATGTTGACATGATTGCATCACACAATTGCTGCAGATTTGTCAGCTGCACGTTGAGTCTCCCGTCCCATCACGTCCCAATGGTGTTGTATTGGATTCAGATCCGGTGACTGGGAAGGAAACTGAACAACACTGACCTCATCGTCATGTTCACGAAACCGGTTTGAGACGACGTTTGCTTTGTGACGCGGTGCATCATGGTGCTGGGAGTAGCCGTTACAAGATGGTCCTTGTGGCCGTGAAGGGATGCACATGGTCAGCAACAACACTCAGATGGGCTGTGGCATTCAAGCCATGCTGGATCGGTGTTAACGGGCCAAAATTGTGGAGAGAGGAAATCCCCCACGCCGTGACATCACCGCCGGCAGCCTGGACCGTTGACACAAGGCAGGTTGGGTCCACGGATTCATGATGTTGGCGTCAAACTCTGACTCTACCATCTGTATGACTCAGCAGAAATGGAGATGAATCAGACCAGGCTACGATTTTCCTGTCTTCAACCGTACAGTTTTGGTGAGCCCGTGACCCCTGCGGCCTCAGCTTTCTGTTCTTGGCTGACGGTAGTGGAACCCGACGTGGTTCTGCTATTGGAGCCCACCCGCCTCCAGGTTCCACGTGTTGTGCATTGAGACATGTTGTCCTGCTCACCACAGAGTGGTTATCCGAGTTACCGTATTCCTTCTGTCCGGTCGGACCACTCCGGCCATTCTCCGTTGACCTCCCTCATCAACAAGGCCTTTCCCTCTGCTGAACTGCTGCCCAATGGATGCTTTTTGTTTTTCGCACCATTCTGAGTCAACTCTAGAGACTGTTGTGCGTGAAGAACCCAGGAGATCAGCAGTTTCAGAAAAACTCAAACCATCCCGTCTGGCACCAACAGTCATACCACGGTGGAAAATACCGAGATCACATTTTCTCCTCATTCTGACGGTTGATGTGAACATTAAGTGAAGCTGCTGACGTGTCTGCATGGTTTTATGCATTGCACTGCTAAGAGTATATCTTGCTCTGTGTGTGTGTGTGTGTGTGTGTGTGTGTGGGTGTGTGTGTACTTTATATATCTATATCTATATATATATATATATATATATATATATAAACTGTAATATACATACGAATGTGACCTGCAAATCTTCCATATTTATTCATATATATTCCTCCAGTATCAGTGATTTAATATTTGAAGCACGGTGACTCAGCTTCCCAAAGTGCTTGAGGAGGATGTGACATGATGCCCTGATAGGCGGCGTATGATTGAAATTCAAAGACAATCCTCCGTGATGTGGAAAATGTTTTGGGCCGCACTCCAGCCCGGGCTCACTGGGGCTTATGGAGAACGGGGCGACGTCTCTAAATGAAAACCAAACAAAAACCCAATCACTCTGCTCTTTGCTCAGGAACATAGGACCGTGTCATGACTTTGAAATAAGAAATAATTCAAGATTAAAAAAAATAAAATGACAAGAATGCTCCAAACATGATTTAAATACAACTTAAGTCATGAACATTTCAGCCTAATTGGCTCAAATTTGCATATTGTTTTTTTTCCCCGTTACAATATTCACCCAATATGATACCCGGAAGATAATTATGGACTGCATTGATTTGATTCTATAATTTGCTGCATCCGTCTATAAAACTGATGATTAAATTAATAATTGACTCAATAATCCTGATTACCTCTCAATGTTAAGACCGGACATGACCCAGATTGAAACAAAATAATCAGCACATAAACATTTAGAAGTCACGGCACACACGGCAACCTCTAAGACCCTTAACCATATCAAATATATATATATATATATATACAGTATATATGTGGTGAAATGGTGAATAAATTCCAAGACTAAAGTCACTTTTAGACACCTTTACCATAAGTCATGATCCACCTTAACAATACAAATGAAGTCAACACAGTGAGAGCTTTGGTTTGGAACCAAACAGCCCCGTATAGGAAGTGATGCAGTTTATTGAGGCAGCCGCTTTGAAGGGAAAATTTAAAGGTCTCCAAGAAGTCCTAATTTATTCTTTTTATGTCATATAGCGGCTTTGATCTTGCCCGATATCAGACAGAATTGTCAAGTCGTTACACTCCGTTTCCGACTTCAGTCCGACGTTGCCTCCACTCAAACCCATTTTCGTGGGGGGAGGGGAGAGGATTCAAACTCCCCAAACCAATCACAACAGACCAACGTATCCGCGTGAACCTCACGTCATTTTAAGCCGACACTGATGCACAGCCATGCCAACATACTGCTTTTATGGGCGGAGCGAAGTTAAAACAAACTACGATGTCTATTTTATATTACTCACCCTTGGTTCCGGGCGGCGCACAGCTTGACAAGGGCGTTAGTCACGCTGGCACTGATTGGACAATCCATAGTCCAGCCCGTGGCACTGATTGGGTAATCGTTATCCCGCGGCACTGATTGGGTAATCGTTAGTCCTGCCGAAGGCACTGATTGGCCAATTGTTAGCCCCCCCGCAGCACTGATTGGCCAATCCTTAGTCCCGCCCGCGGCACTGATTGGCTAATTGTTAGTCCCGCCCACCGCACTGATTGGCCAATCCTTAGTCCCGCCCACACCAACGATTGGCTAATCGTTCGTCCCAACCACGGCACTGATTGGCCAATCGTTAGTCCCGGCCGCGGCACTGATTGGCTAATCGTTAGTCGCGCCCACGGCACTGATTGGCCAATCGTTAGCCGCCCCCCGGGCGCTCATTGGACCGGTCATTTTTCAACCGAAAAGCCGTCGTTTCATGTCATGATGCCAAACCAGATGGATTAGTCAACTCGGTGGAGTGGGTGGATTCAAAGGTCTGGACCCAGACAAGCCTTGAGCAACACTGATAGTGATTCATGTCACTTTTAACATGAGATGGAATCAGAAAATCTGTAACAACCAACCATTACCAACCCGGCTGCTGGCAGTGTTGCCAGGTCTGTGGTTTTCCAATGGAATTGGGCTACTTTTGAAGTGTTAGGGCAAGTTGAATTTGTTGTCCGCTGGTTGGGTATACCTATTTTACATGCAAATTACATGAATAATATGTATAAATGAAAATAGATAAAAATGGGGTCGAGGATGATGTATGGAACGTTATGGAACCAAACCGCGCGTAATGGGGATACAACTGTGTGATCGTAAATTTCTTGCATTACTCACAAACATTTACAAATGTTGTACATAACTGGGGAGAGCCTATTGGGAGGCCCTTCTTTACTCAAACTGTGCTAATTCATGTGCATGATTGAACCAAATTGAGGAGATATTAGCACCTGAATAAAAAAAACCCAAAACGCAGACTGAGCACATCTGTTCATTCCCAAATCACAAAATCACTCCAGTCCTCTGCTGTGGAGGTAATTTGAAACAGCTTCTCATGACTTTTATTTCCTCTCTTTTTAAAAATTCATCATTATTAGGAAGTCGTTTGGATTCTGCAGCGTTGTCACTTTCATTAGGAACAGGCGTGCCTTTTGTTCTGAAGGTTTGAAAATTGGATTGGCAAAAATAAATAAATATATAATAATAATAATGAAAAATAATAATCCCATAATTCTCGGTTGAGAGTCGGAGATTATCCGATTAGAGGGAAAGCAGATGACGGGATTTGGGCTGAGGAGCACGAGGTGCAGGAAAGGAGTAAGGTCGCCCGGACACACTTCGGATTTCCTCTTCTTCCCAAATTTAGAGGACTCAATCATCAAGTTACAAGTTGTGTAATTTGGAATTTGGTTGTTTTTTGGCAAAACCCCCTCTGAGGAACACGCACACGCCCTGCACTGTACCATAACTGCAGAGGGGTCAGAGCAGCCAACTGCATCCCTCTGGAGGGGAGAGGTTTTGGGAGTCAGATCTCGGCGTCCATTGCAGCCCGGTCGTCCTGGAAGGGGGTTCCCAGCCTTGGTGACCCCCCTTTTCAAG
This sequence comes from Zeus faber, assembly GCF_960531495.2. Classification (NCBI taxonomy): domain Eukaryota; kingdom Metazoa; phylum Chordata; class Actinopteri; order Zeiformes; family Zeidae; genus Zeus; species Zeus faber. Next base: position 46,664,869 of record NC_137189.1, on the reverse strand, counting down.
GATTCCTCCATTATTTAAGGGCTTTTTCTGGGAGTTTTCCTTGCTTTGATAGATAGATAGATAGATAGATAGATAGATAGATAGATAGATAGATAGATAGATAGACAGATAGATAGATAGATAGATAGATAGATAGACAAATAGATAGATAGATAGACAGACAGATAGATAGATAGATAGATAGATAGATAGATAGATAGATAGATAGATAGATAGATAGATAGATAGATAGATAGATAGATAGATAGATAGATAGATAGATATTTTATTCATCCCTGAAGAGAAATTGCAGTGTCACAGAAGCTCACATAAAAAACGGCAATATATGGAAAATATAATGTCACATTATGTTAATAGTTAACTTTACACACTAAAATATGATGATATACACTAAGCCTAATGATAAACAACAAATATAACCTAAAAAAAATAGAAATGACCCGCAAAAAAAATGAAACCAATGAAATTAACCTCACGTTGAACCAGAAAGATGAATCTAAAGATAAGGAGAAATTGCTAATGTACAATAAACCTGATGATAAAAATTAAATAGAAGCCCAAAAATTGTTCACAAAAATTGCAAAAAAATGCAAATAAATAAACAATGGGGGGGGAGGGGGGCAATGAAACCCTAAACAGAACAGCAATAAAGGCTCAAAAATGAAGGGTAAGCATGCACCTCTGTAACAACAAAAACTCTGGAAGTCAATTAAGAATTCCCGCCGGGTCACAGTACGATGAGCGCTCACACTGCATCATAAACCAACACTGTCAATTAAAAGACGACACAAAAAAAGTCTAAATGGAACAAACAGGACTGGACTTGGAGTCTCCCGTTCTCCGCCCGCGGCCGCTCGCCCGTCCGCCGTAGATTGCGGGGCTTCCTGTCGAGTTCGGCTGCAGGAGGGAAACGCTGGAGCTCTGCAGAAGTCGCATTTCAGTCGCCCGCTCAGCGTTTCCATTTCCGCTCGCCGTTTTGGAAAGTTCTCCGCCACGCGCGCAAAGGGTCCGCCAAGTTTTCCGTGTTTTCGGTTTTCCCTAATTTTCGTTTTTTTATCTCCGGACTATTCACGTGAAGTCGGAGAGCGGCGCTCCTCCGACTTATTTATAAGGAGGCATCGGCAGAAGGAGACATGGCGTTCGCCGCGTCGCTCCGTCTCCGTCTGCCCTCAGAACCTTCTGCCTTGCGTCGAAGTTGATCTGTCCGGGCTTTATGCGGCTGTCAGAGCCACGGTGATTTGTTTTCCAGCTGTTTAGCCTCTGGAGCGCGTGTTAGAGGAGCTGATGGTTTATGCATAGGATAGTGGTGATGTAACCGGCATCGGGGTTCATTACGAGTAACGAAATACGGCGACGCAAACCACCGCGGCGGGCGGCTGAGCTGGCGGACCCGTCCAAATGAAAGTTCCCGATTTGACGTTGATCCCGTGTTTGTTTAGCTGCCGCTCCGGGAGAAAACTGGCTTTCCATGTATTTGCCTTGGCGCAGGGGCTGCTGGCAAGAACACCCTGATGGGATGTGGGGAAAAAAAACTTTTTTTTTTTTCATAAACATTGCAGTTGTGAATGGAATTCTGGGACTTAGTGTATATTCATACGAGCGTCCCACGGAACAGCAGGAGGTCCGTGTGACCACGGTTTCTTTCTCACTAATCCCGCCCCAAAGGAGAGAGAGGAGTTTGGCTCACCTTGCGGTAGGGGTGCGGGGTCGGCCGGCGGGCGGGGCTCAAACACCCGTGGAGCTCAAAACCAAGTCTCGATCCACTTCCAGTGACGTAGTTGGGCAAGAGAAGGTGCAGGGAAGCACTCCGGTAGCTGACGTCCCGTTTGAAGCTCTTCCCTCGCAGTCGTCAGGGATCGTTAAGATGAAGCCGGATGTGGATGTGAAAGGGAACAGAGCGTGCAGAGCTGCGGGAGACGAGCACCTTGGCGACACCGCTTTTGAAATTCGATTTTTGTTTTACATCTTAATGGTAAAAGGGCACGGTTTGATCCAGAATGTGGCCACACAGGCATAACCGTCCCAAATAATTACAGGCGGAATGCAGTGGAACACACTCAGCGATCCCCAAACAGCGTCGTCCCAATTCACCAGGTGGCGAGAGTTGGTGCGATCCAGAACTGCGGGGGGGGGGATAGTATTTATATTTGGGTATTTTCGGCCCCTTCTTCTGCTTCTACTGACAGGGCGGAGGCCTCTGAGACAACGTTGTTAACCAGCGGAGTCTGTGATGGAAAGTCACCGAAATGGAATCGATCGAAAACCAGAACCTATGTACTGATTCGGATCTTGGTTGTGGGAGGGTTTGTGTGCGTGTGCGCGTGTGTGTGTGTGTGTGTGTCTGTTTGTATGTGTGTGTGCGAGCATCTCCCCCGCCCCCATGCAGGGCACGTGGAAGTCGACTCAGCAGACCCGGCACTCCGAGAGACACAATATTCTTAAATGGCTTCCTGGAGACCGAAAATAGCCGCATGAAAGATTCACACGAGCGCTCTGAATAACATCAGCCTCATGTATTGTTAGTCCTCCTGCGCTTGTGAATGATTCATGCACAAAGGGCCTGGGAGAGGTGGCGTTTGTCTAACCTGGTTTAATCGCTTTGGCTTTTCCCCCGGCCCAGGGGCCGCCGGAGGTCCCCCCAACACCTGCTGAGGCCTCCATCACACACACTGCTCTTTTTTTTTTTTCCCAAATTGAGAGGACTCAATCACCAGCTTACCTGCTGTGCACAGTCGTAAGGAATTTGGTTGTTTTTTGGCAAAGCCCCCCCTGGGGAGCACGCACGCGTCCCGTCGTGGCCTGCAGACCCGACTCCAGGACGAGGGGACGCCGTTGATTTCTATGTGAAATGTGAAATGTAAGTAAGAGTACATGTAGGTACTTCGATATTATTCATCCCCGGGAAATTGCAATTGCTCCAATGTCACAGCAGATCACATGGAAAAAGAAAGGCAATAATAATACTAAAACAATGCAATAAAAATATAAAAATGGCATTCTATGGAAAGAAATGTTAAAATATACAATATTGGTTAACTTTACACAATAAAATGTAACGACACACTAGGCGGAAGGAAGGAAGGAAGGAAGGAAGGAAAAAGGGATGGAAGGAAGGAAGGAGGGAAGGAAGGAAGGAAGGAACAAACAAACGAACCATAGAAGGAAGGAAGGTAGGAAGGAAGGAAGGAACCAACGAACAAACGAACGACAGAAGGAAGGAAGGAAGGGAGGAAGGAAGGAAGGAGGAGTCGGGGAACAGTGAAGGAAAGGCTTACAGTAGGCCCTGTCCATACGCATACGGGTATTTTTGAAAGTGTCATTGTGGCGTGGGGATGGTGTAGTTCTAGCAGCCACACCTGTCCTGGGTCTAGGTCATTTCGCCCAGGATCGGTGTTTCTGTATACTGTTGCTGGTTGATTGGTCTAACGAGCAACAGGTAAAACCCCCATCCTCACACACACAGGAGAGGAGCGCTTGTCACGACATGTTGTACATCTGCTCCGGACTTGTTCCACCTCACCCACTTGCTCCAATAAACCTGTGTGTTTCTAACCCCATCGTCTGCGTCTCTATGCCAAAGGGCCCTGACAACGGGAGACGTGCGGCAGGCGGAGCATATTCTCTGCCTCCAATGGCGCTCCTCTGCATCGTCATCGTATCAACCCTGCCCTCATGTTAGAAACACGCCTGTGGTTGGCCCTGACACTGGCAATACCGGGTGGAAATGTTTCCGAACGGGAGCGTGGTGTCAGGGTTCGCCCGGGTCCTACCAGCATCAGCCACTAGATGCCGCCAGTACTGCCTTTTCAAGGTTGCTCTGCTTCACCTATTTCTGTTCCTGATTACCCTGCCTCATTAGATGATATGTTTCACCTGTGTCTCGTTTGGTCGTCCCTATTTAGACCCTGTCGTTTGTGTCCTCGGGCGCTCAGTCTTGAGTTTGTCTAACCTCATGACAACGCTCTTGTTCCAAGCTCCCGAGACTTCTTATTTGTTTTTGCCCAGTTTTTGTACTTGTTTTGAGTAAACCTCTATTTTTGCCACCTCGCCTCTGCCTTGTTCTCTGCACCTGGGTTCACTCAGCACACCTCCTAACAGCAAGACTGAGCCATCGACCTTCTGCCTGGCACCTGCCCTCCTCGAGGACGTCTCTTCTCTCTCTGCCCCTGAGACTACAGCCATGGAAGAGTACATCCGGGGGGCGCTCACCTCAGGGTTCATCCGCCCTTCTACCTCCCCGGCGGGCGCAGGGTTTTTCTTCGTGGGTAAGAAGGATGGCGGCCTGCGTCCCTGCATTGATTACCGTGGTCTGAACAAGATCACGGTCAAGAATCGCTACCCCCTTCCTCTCATGTCCACATCTTTCGAGCAACTGCAAGGCGCCACCATCTTCACCAAACTCGATCTTCGAAACGCATACAATCTCGTCCGCGAGGGGGATGAGTGGAAGACCGCCTTCAACACACCTACCGGCCATTATGAATACCTGGTCATGCCTTTTGGATTGGCCAATGCTCCCGCTGTCTTCCAGGCCTTTGTAAACGACGTCCTCCGTGAGTTTCTCAACCGCTCTGTGTTCGTCTACATCGATGACATCCTCATCTTCTCCAGGACCCTTCCCGAACACATACAGCATGTGAGACAGGTCCTTCACCGCCTGCTCGCCAATGGCCTCTATGTGAAGCTGGAGAAGAGTGAGTTCCACGCCACCACCGTTCAGTTCCTGGGGTTCGTCATCACCGAGGGTCACGTCCAGATGGATCCTGCCAAGACCGAGGCCGTCCGGGACTGGCCACCACCCACCTCGGTCAAACAGGTGCAGCGCTTCCTCGGGTTTGCCAATTTTTACAGGCGATTCATTCGGGGTTTTAGCACGGTGGCAGCTCCCCTCACCGCCCTCACTAGGACATCCACAGCCCGCTTCGCCTGGACTGCGGAGGCTGAGGGGGCGTTCAGGGCTCTCAAGATGCGGTTCACCGCTGCCCCTGTCCTGGCCACACCAGAGCCTACCCTACCCTTCGTGGTGGAGGTGGATGCTTCCGATGTGGGAGTGGGGGCCGTTTTGTCCCAAAGGACTCACGACAGGAAGCTCCATCCATGTGCTTTCTTCTCCCGTCGCCTCACCCCAGCGGAACGGAACTATAACATAGGGAACCGGGAGCTACTGGCAGTCAAACTGGCGTTGGAGGAGTGGCGGCACTGGCTGGAGGGGGCCCAACACCCATTTGTCGTCTGGACTGACCACAAGAACCTGACATACATTCAGGATGCCAAACGCCTCAACTCCCGTCAAGCCCGATGGGCCTTGTTCTTCAATCGGTTCAACTTCATCCTGTCGTATCGTCCCGGGTCCAAGAACCTCAAGCCCGACGCTCTCTCCAGACAGTTTGACCCTCCTGAGCTGGTTGAACTCCCCGAGCCCATTCTCCAGAGCTCCTGCATCTTGGCTCCGGTCCGCTGGGGAATCGAGATGCAGGTCCGGAAGGCCCAAAGGAGGGAGGCGGATCCCGGCAACGGGCCCCCGGGTCACCTGTTTGTCCCGAAGGCTGTCCGATCACAAGTCCTGCAATGGGAGCATTCATCCCGCCTCACTGGCCACCCGGGGATCTCCAGGACCCTCGAGTTCCTCCGCAGGCGTTTCTGGTGGCCTACCATGGAGCAGGACGTCCGGTCCTTCGTCGCTGCCTGCACCATCTGCACCCAGAACAAGAACCCCCGGTCACGTCCCATGGGGCTGCTGCATCCCCTTCCCATCCCCAGTCGGCCCTGGTCACACCTCTCAGTGGACTTCATCACCGGCCTTCCACCGTCTCGGGGTCACACTGTCATCTTTGTCGTTGTAGACCGGTTCTCCAAGGCTTGCCGCTTTATTCCTCTGCCCAAGCTCCCCTCAGCTCTGGAGACTGCTGAGCTCATGGTGCGGCACATTTTCAGGGTGTTCGGCCTGCCCCTGGACGTGGTGTCAGACCGCGGTCCGTAGTTTGCATCCCGGTTCTGGAAAGCATTCCACCAGCTCCTCGGCCCCTCCGTCAGCCTGTCCTCCGGTTTCCACCCGCAATCCAATGGCCAGACGGAGCGGGTCAACCAGGACCTGGAGACAACACTGAGGTGCCTCGTGTCCTCCAACCCTGCCTCCTGGAGCGACCATCTAGTGTGGGCGGAATACGCTCACAACACTCTGCGCTGCTCTTCCACTGGCATGTCCCCGTTTGAGTGCCAGTTCGGGTACGTACCTCCTCTGTTTCAGGAGCAGGAGGTGGAGGTGGGAGTGCCGTCAGCCCAGCGGTTCGTCCAGCGGTGCCGACGGACCTGGCAGAGGGCTCGTCAGGCCCTGCTGAGGACATCCCGGCAGCAGCAGATCCAGGCCAACCGACGGCGCAGACCAGCGCCTATGCTCCGTCCGGGCCAGAGGGTCTGGCTGTCCACCAGGGACCTTCCATTACCGGTGGAATCACGCAAGCTCGCGCCAGGGTATGTTGGGCCCTTCAAGATCGTGCGGCGGGTCAATCCTGCCGCATACCGTCTTCTGCTCCCCAGGTCCATGAGGATAAACCCCACCTTCCACGTGTCGCGGCTCCGACCGGTGGTCACCAGCACCTTGGCGCCCACCACGAGGCCTCCTCCGGCGCCTCGCATCATCGACAGTCAGCCCGCCTACACGGTCCGCCGGCTCCTGGACTCCCGCCGGGTCCGCGGGGCCCTGCAATACCTGGTGGACTGGGAGGGTTACGGGCCGGAGGAGCGCTCCTGGGTTCCGGCCCGGGATATCCTGGACCCCTCTCTGATCCAGGATTTCCGCCGTCGCCACCCGACACTCCCTGGAGGAACGTCGGGAGCCGTTCCTAGACGGGGGGGTCCTGTCAGGGTTCGCCCGGGTCCTACCAGCATCAGCCACTAGATGCCGCCAGTACTGCCTTTTCAAGGTTGCTCTGCTTCACCTATTTCTGTTCCTGATTACCCTGCCTCATTAGATGATATGTTTCACCTGTGTCTCGTTTGGTCGTCCCTATTTAGACCCTGTCGTTTGTGTCCTCGGGCGCTCAGTCTTGAGTTTGTCTAACCTCATGACAACGCTCTTGTTCCAAGCTCCCGAGACTTCTTATTTGTTTTTGCCCAGTTTTTGTACTTGTTTTGAGTAAACCTCTATTTTTGCCGCCTCTGCCTTGTTCTCTGCACCTGGGTTCACTCAGCACACCTCCTAACATGTGGCCAGACGTCCTCTGCAGAGCGAATGAAACATGGGCTGCAGATGGGTCTCGTTCCCAGGCTACGTACGTGTGGATGTACACCTGTGTGGATGTACACCCGTGTGGATGTGCACCCGTGACCCTGGATTCACCTCAACGCAATGCTTACGCCATGTTATTGCAGGCCAAGTATGTGGTGCTAAACCATCTCATACAAATGATGAAAGGTAAAGCATTATGGTCTGTATGAAATCGATGAGAGAATGTAAACCCGCGCCGTATTTTCCTGTACAAGTCCAGTATACGTTGGATTCTTGGGAGATATTTGTTCACTGTCGCCCTTTACAATTGTGTGAATACGTGTGATTTCAGGGACAATTTGTTTGAGCCGAACGGATACAAACACTGAGGTGTTCACTTTCAGTGCTCTTTCAGTGTAATGTTTATTTTCAGTATCAGACTTTTGCTGTCCATACATTTGCTGTCCAGTTTTGCTGTCCATAAGGATCGAAACAATACAACGACAGAAAACGAGAGACACAATGTGAGATGTGACTTAAATAATAATGGACGATGGAAATCCATAATAATTAGGGTGGTTCTCAATGTTTGGTTGGGGGACCCCCAGGGGTCCTTCACGAGGTTTCCGGTGGTCCCCAGTAAAATTATTTTAAAAACTTTTAAATTCCTCCATTATTTCATTTACAAGTCAGCACCATTAGAGCATGTAGAATAATAACTGTTTTGATCACTGTTCAATGTTATATATTATGGGTTAGGTAGTTCTGGAGGTTTGGACTGAATCATATCTAACCCCATTGGGGTCCCAGAGGCAACAGCTCATCAAATGGGGTCTGTGACCTAGTCCGTGTCAAACAGAGGGTCCTTGATATATAAAAAGAAAAGGTTGAGGATCACTGCTCTACAAGACACAGAACGTCATTATTTCGGGACGCGAGGAACAGAACATCCCGGACTGCACTAGGGGTCGGCCGGATCCCTCGCCAGAGGAGCGGGAGCGTATCCCCTGCCCGGTTCCCCCTCACCCCGTCTTGCTGCCTGTACCAAAGCTTCCTGAGGAAACGCTGGCAAAATGAGCAGGTAAATAATGGAACCCAAACACAGCGGTTATGCCAACGCGTCCCCTCCTTCCCGGTGCAGGCGCTCTCCGTGTCTCTATCCCCAGATGAGGCGTCGGCCCTCATTAACAACGGCCTCCGCCGCTGTCCGCCGCTGTCCGCCGCTGTCGCAGAATTGGACAGAAGCCCGGAACTGGATATCACCCTTTGATCGTGCGAGATTCACACCTGGCAACACGCCGTTAGGATAAATATGGATGTCCGGATGAAAAAATGTGTCTGTTGGCGCGCTTTAAGGCCGAGGTTCACCTCGCTCTTCGGCTTGTATCCTGACCTTATTTTTCTTGTGCTTTGACAATGATTCATAGAAAAAAAAAGCGTCTGCGTCCCCGGGTGGATGGCGGCGTGTGATTGCGGACTCTCGTAGCCTCACCTCCTCTTATCTGGGGGCACGCTGAATTACAGCCAGATGTGATAATATCTCTCAGGCGGCTCCGTGCAAAATACAATCTCTGATAATATCTCTCTCTGTGCCGAGGCCTCGGAATTACCCCAGAGACGTCGAAACAGACAATGACCGCTCTTAAGAAAATGAAAAACCAAAGGGCGCTTTCTCCTTGAAATTGGGAGGGGGAGGAATAAAAGGCTTTTTTGCTATGGTTACCGTGTCGGTTTCAGGAAAACACAGCCTCAATTTGGCGTACCAGGCAGAAATGAGATGACAAACAGCTTGAATGGCGCGCAGACTGCGCTGGAAGCCTCCTCGCTTTGTACGCCTCAAAACATTCTGCCTCCACCCTTTGAAAAACCTGCGACTCCCAAAAGGCAAATTTCCAGGGGAGAAAAACTTCAACAATCTGAAATTAGTGAACACGCTTGGGAGCAAATTCAGTTTTTGTTTGTTTATTAAAAGATTTGTTTGGCCCTGGGCCTTGAAATATTGGTAGCAATAACAAAATGAACTTCTGCAGACTTTTCTATCCTTCAAACAATACATATAATTCATGTCTGTGTCATATTTGGCATCTGTAAATATTACGATATCAGGTGATTTCCGGCATTAGATGCCTAAAGTATAAACATCTGTGTGAAATAAGTCTTTGAAGTGTCTGGGATCCCTGCGGCGCGTCTGCATCCAGGTGGAGCGCCTGCTCCCAAGGACGCAGATGATTCAAGTTGGTTCCCCGCTCTAAATGTAAAGCTTGTTTTGACGGCGCCCTAATAAACTAGCACTCCCCTAGTGGTCGAACCGCGCTGGCGGCGGTGACTCGCTCCTGGATGCCAAGTGAAGTCGCCACGAACGCCCCCGCGGCTACATTGCCTCTGCTCGGGCTCGGCGGGCCCGCTGCCCACGGCTCTTTTGCGCTCGCCGGCGCAGAGACCCGAAAAGCCCGCCAGTCCGGCCGGAGTCGCCGGGTCGTGAGCAAACGGCTCATTTGCGGAAGTGGCTCCTGAGTCGTTTAAAAGATTTGTTGCGGCAAGAAACAACTCCTATGCGAGTCTCGCATCACCAGTGCCGGTGCCTTCGTGGAGACGCTCAAGGGTAATGTTGCGCGGCCGGTTTCCAGCGGCCCGCCACAGCTGCTTGATCATAGTGCGGCGATGAGCCCCGACCAGCGCTAAAGAGGATAAATGGCGACCAGCCCCGCTGCCCCCCACGCTGGTTCATCCCACTTAGTCAGTGATGCCCTCCGCTCCCATCACCCCGCTGGTCGGCCTCCCAGATTTAAATCAGGCAGCACCGGGTCTTTTCTGGCCATTTTATATTAAGCCGAGCTGTCTTTTCTTTTTTTCCTCTACTCTCACTTGTGTATAACACCGCTCCAATGCAGAGCAGACAAAAGAACTGCAGTTCCGCTTCACCGACTATCAGGAGGGAGAGAGAGAGAGAATGAGAGAGAGAGAGAGAGAGAGCGAGCGGGATGGGAGACAACGAGAAGGAGAGAGAGGGAAAGGGAGACAGAGTGAAGCAGGGGGGAGTCGATGTCCATATTAGAATATGCTTTGAGTTCAATTAGCTGGCGCTCTTCTATCCGGAGCAGCTGATCCGCTCTGCAGCAGCTCATTACCGAGCACTCAGCCTTTGGATGAGCTCTGGCAACCTGGCAACACAGCAACCTGCAGGCATCACTCACAGCCTGATCCGCTTCTGATAATAATAATAATAATAATAATAATAAATAAAAACATAATAATAATAATAATAATAATAATAATAAATAAAAGCATAATAATAATAATAATAATAATAATAATTATTATTATTATTATTATTATTATTATAATGATAATAACCTTTATTTCTATTGCACCTTTAACTGGAATCAAATAGCATCAATAAAAGTAAAGCTAACAAGCAAAATGCTTTTAATATAAATAGGTTAATATACTACACCCATTTCAGATTTAGGTCATCAATTTAGATCATTTAAATCATGATTCCTGTTTAATTTACTTTAAACAGGAGCTTACAACGGCTTAATTCGAGCTTAATGTGGCTAAACGACCAAAATTAATCTGTTGCAAATTAGAGGTAAATCAGAAATCGTAAAGATATGGTCCAAAAAAATGGGGAAAAAAATGGGAATGATGCAGCTTAATGTGGCTTAATTTGTCTTAATGTATACATCAAAATATAAAATAATATAAAATAATCATTTTAGTTTATTATTATTATTATTTTTTTCATTGTTATATATCTCTTTTCTACTTTGGGTCATATCTACTGTAAGGCAAATCACCTATAGTTTCTGGTATAATTGTGAATTTAATTTGGCATTTTCAGCCTAAATTAACCATTAAAAAAATCCATTACAGTTATATTTCCGTTTTCTTTTCCTCAATACCCATGTTGTGCTATAAATGGGTGGAATTTCAAAGATTTTCATCAACGTCAAATGTGTTTTTCCCTGATTAACTGAAGCCTCCTACGGTCCCATGTACACCAGTCCCTCAGGGAAACGGCTGTTTTGAGAAGGCAAATTCTCAGAATTTCTGCCATATTGAGATAATAGATACAGAGCATATTTCGATAATTGACAATAACAGTGGCGGTCTTTCGACGGCGCCCGAGCGTGTACCCCTGTACGTTTGTCAGGATTTTTTGCCCGTGTTTTCAACGTGTTTTGCAGAGCGGGGCTGCGGACGAGTGTTTACCCACGTGTTGTGTCTGGGGTCATTCCCTCTGCACAGATCGTTTCCCCGTAAACAAGATTAAATGCTGTCGTCTCCGAACCTCGACCAGACCTCCGCTCGCCGCCTCGCTGTCGTTTTACCATGAAAAAAAAAGAAAGCGCTCTCTTCCCACCCCGGCGAAAGCAGCCGTGTGGATGCGGTGGTGATGTTATTGTGGCTGGGCGCCCCGCCGGCCGCGGAACGCTCTGCTGTGAAGCGGTGATTTGAGGAGCGGATATCGCATTACCTCCGCCTAATAGTTCAATTATTTGCTGTGTTTTGCTGCGGATCGCCTCCTCCTCTTTTTGCTGCAGAGCAACAGGTGGAAAAACACCGGAGCTGCCGCCGCAGATGGTGGGAGAATTAGAGGCAGAATTCCCGAATTAGGCCTATTTATTATACAACAAACTCGCGCTTAATGATGACTACAAAATGATGAATTAGTCATCGTATTAGTCACGTTTGTATCAGAACCTCTTTTTAAGGTGAGTCCTGAACTGAAAGTTATCGTGGAAAGTTATGTTTACCGTATTTACTGTTCATTATTGAGGGTTTATCGCCAATATCCTCCTCACTGTTTCTATTTGAAGGTTTTTTATTTTCTCGTGTTAATTGCTATTTTCTTCAGGCTTAATGTTCATCATTAGATTAATTGTACGTTACCATTATTTCAGATTCGATTCATGTTTAGTTGTTATTAATTCGATTACTACACATTAGTTGTTGTATGTCTGTATGACCACAGTTTTCTAGTGTTCATTTTAGTTATTTATGTTTTATTGTCTGTCTGTCTGTCCGTCAATCTGTCTGTCTGTCTGTCCATCTGTCCGTCTGTCTGTCCTTCCATCTACAATCAACAAGACAAGCAAGACGAGCAGCCCTGACATAATTACAATAGGGAGGAAAACGAGAGACCGATGGGGATGTTTACACTTATGACACTATTTGATTCAGAAAGTGATAAAGTGACACAATGAGTGATAAATTAAAAACAACAAATATTGACAAGTTAAATAACAAAAAAACCAGCGGAGCTTGTATATGCTTGTATATACTGGGGATTAATAAGCTCGTATCTTATCTTATCTTTACCACTGTGGGTGAAATGGCTTTCCAGTTGGCCAATCAGAACACAGATGAAACATTCCGTACCTGGGTGAACGGCGACGCATCGAACCAATTAAAATGAAAGAAAAAAAAAACAAGAGCAGAGAAAACAGTGGGGAGGGCGCGAGCCGTGATCACCTAAAATAACTCGAATTCACAGGAACCGCTCATCCATCCCGTCAGGCTGCGAACGTCTCCAAGTTTAAAAAAGAGCGAGCAGCCTCCATCTCTGTCCTCGGGGGCATCCACATCAAGACTAAAACTCAGAATTTAAATAAAAACCTCGGCTGGCTCCTTTTAAGGGGTCTCACAGACACGCTCCTCAACTCCTGCGTTCTGACGGATTTGTCGATGTTCCGTCATGTGCCCTGCCGTGTTGGGAGAGCACCGACTCACACTAATTACATGAATAACATATTTAGTATAATCGTGTTTGTGATATGCTCGTTTACATCCGCCCTTGAACCCGTCACTGCGTGTCTGGGACCATTTAGTATTCATAGTATATTGACATTGACACTATTTACACAGTTAATATGAAATATTTTGATATCGAGAGATGAGATGAGATGAGATGAGATGAGATGAGATGAGATGAGATAAGCTCGTCATGCCGGGGGCCATTCAAGGGAAGAAAAAAAAAAAAAAGTGAGAAGTTCAAGGACCGACGGTGGAGGCGGAGCCCTTCAAGTTGCCAGTTTACTCAATGGGAGCAGTTTTGGGATTCAGTGTCTTGCTCTTGGGCACAACACGCAACGTAGTTTGACAGGGGAAAGTGCTGTATTTTCAGTATTATTACAACATGCAATGTTATTTTCCACACATGATACTCAAAATATACTATAACCAGCAGCTCATGCCAATGCAAATGATTAGGTCTTGGTTGGACAAACAGATAGACAGACAGGCAGGCAGGCAGGCAGGCAGGCAGGCAGGCAGGCAAGCAGGCAGGCAGGCAGGCAGGCAGGCAGACAGACAGACAGACAGACAGACAGACAGACAGACAGACAGATAGACAGATAGATAGATAGATAGACAGACAGACAGACAGACAGACAGACAGACAGACAGACAGACAGACAGACAGACAGACGGATAGATAGACAGACAGACGGACAGATAGATTGATAGATATATAGATATATAGACGGACAGACAGATAGATAGATAGATAGATAGATAGATAGATAGATAGATAGATAGACAGACAGACAGACAGACAGACAGACAGATAGATAGATAGATAGACAGACAGACAGACAGACAGACAGACAGATACACATTTCATCCACAGACGCCGTGATTCAGCCGCTCACATCAAGACCAACCAATAATAATAAAGTAATGTGACAGACAATACACTAAGCTGGCAACATACCGTAACAACCATCTACAACTTGTGAATATTTATGAAGAAATTTTCCAAATCCAAATCCCCCGGCTCCCTGGACAATCTGGATTCCTGCCGCCGCGTCGCTGGTGGAACACGGCAGCGAGCCTCCTCCCAGTCCGCCCCCCCCCCACGCTAATGAGATGCCTGTTGATGTGTCCCCCGCGCCCACCCCCGCCCGCCCCCGCCCGCCGCACATCTGGGCGGCGCCCCTCCGTCTGACGGGGAGAAATGGCCTGACACTCCAATGTGTCATCGGACCTTTTCCAAATTGGCCTTCGCGCTCGACGGACAGAGAAAGTTATTCTCCACTTGACAGCGTTTTCAAATGCCACGTCGGTGCTGCCGGATGGCGGCGGCGGCGGGGGGCGGAGGGGCGGAGGGGGGTGACGGACGGGTGCTATCTGCCGCCAGAGATTGGTTTAATTTGGAGCGCCTGACACGAGAGGCCGAACCGCGCGTCCGCAAAATGTTTGTGTTAGAAAGTGTGTTTGGGAACACGTCAGTGTGTTTACGTGGCTTTGCTATTCATCCGGGAATTGTGGAGGGTTCACCACCTGGCACACGGGGTGGTGCGGATGCCGGGTTTCTGCATGAGCATCGTCTGTCCCCACGTCAGGCCTCGTTATAGCCCGTGGTGGTGCTTTACGACCAGCGCTGGACGATCCCGCGTCCTCACCCCCCCCCCATAACACGATGCACAGTCCTCCCTTTTCGGCCAAAGCCCGAAATGTCTGAGCGGAGTGATTTGACAGTGTTTTGGAATTGGAAATAACATTTAACCCCCCCCACACCTCCATTTTGCTGTTACTGTATTGTCTAGAAACCCCGGATCAGAGGCTCATGATTAATAGTTACATTTCATTATTATTTTTATAATCATCATCATCATCATCATCATCATCATCATCATCATCATCATCATCATCATCATTATTATTATTATTATTATTATTATTATTATTATTGTTGTTATAGATGTAACATTATTATTTTTAACATTATTATTATCATTATTGTAATTTTTTGTTTTATTATTATTACATTTACAAGGCATTAGCACTGTGAGAGAATGTACAATAATGGTTTTTCACATGATTCAACAATAATGATCATTTTGATCCTAGTGTCACCCAGTTTCACTATCTCTGTAACTGTAGTACGGACAGGTTTGGAAGTGTTTCAACTAAATCATATCTAACAATAAAAATCTTCTCAGATTGGTCTCTCAGAGACTAAAGCTCATCATATGGGCTCCCGTGGCCTAATGGTTATTATATTGAGGGTCGTTCATGTGAAGAAGGTTGAGCATCAGCACCTTGGGGGCTTAGTGGAAAGAAATAAAATTAACAAAAATACACCTTGGCTTTACATGACATTACATTACAGGCGGCGCAGAGTGACGGGGTTTAATCGAAATCAGGACTAATAATCCTACTTAAATTGGAATTAGAATTTAAAAACGAATTTCCGAGACGTTACATTTCAGATGAATTCATTCCAGACTAGGAAGTCCTGGACTAAGGTGATGAAGGACTAGTCAGCTCCTGCTGTCTGCTCTTGGCGCTGGTCTTCGTCCAGATCGACCTGGTCCACCTGGGGGCCACGCCCCTCAATCCCAATGTTTAATTTGGGCCTTCACTCAGACCTATATCAGCTCTAATCTTCCTCTTGGAAATCGGATGTTTTAAAACCAGACCACGTCAAGTCCGAGACTATTTCAAACCCTGACTGAGGAAGAGCATTCCAGTTAGAAAGTGGGATTTGCTCTGACACTAGGCTTGTGAGCTGTGTCCGCCAAATCTCTGCCACGTCACTGATCAGATGCCTTTGTCCAAAGCGACTTGCAGCGTATTCAAACCCAGCGAGGGGCTCACGTGTCTCCCTCAAGGACCCTTTGTCACTCGACCAGGAGGGGCCGGGGATCGAACCGGCAACCTTCTGGTTAGTGTGCGCCCCCTCCCGCCGTGTGAGGATCAATCGGCCGCAAACCACGTCCGGGTCGACGTCTTGTCGATGGACCACTTCCCCCCCCGGGGCCGAGTAGAAAGGTACTTGTGTTCTTTTGGGGGGTCCGGGACCCCACCACATCCCCCGATTCACAAGTGGCCGAATCAAAGTGCGTGTATCCGCCTCCCCCGACTCCCCCGCCTGAGACGTCCAGGACGACGCTATCTCTGACCAACACCCTCAACGTCACAATAAACCAGACGCCGCCGCGCTGTCTACCCCATCAGATAGGGGAGTTTTGGGGGTCTTATTAGCCCGGCTGGGGGTGGGGGGTGGGAGTGGGGTTATTTATTTGATTTTATTATATTTTTTACAAATCTCCAGCTTGCTCACTGTCCTCCGCCGCGCTATCTCTGCACCTGATTTGAACAGCCCAGGAGTATTTATGAGCCCGCGCTGCTCTTATCTGCCTTCCCAGCGTTGACATACTAGATGTGAATCAATAGACGGAGGGAGGGAGGGAGGGAGGGAGGGAGGTGGAGGGAGAGGAGAGGGAGGGAGGGGGAGAGAGAGAGCGGTTGGCAGAGTGAGACGGGTGGGGGAGATTGTGGTCGGGAGGGAGATGGAGGGAGGCAGGGAGAAGAGGGAAAGAGGGAGAGGGAGGGGGAGGGAGAGAGGCAGAGAGAGAGGGAGGGACGGAGGGAGGTAGGGAGGGAGGGAGGGTGGAAGAGGGTGGGAGGGAGGGAGAAGAGGGAGAGAGGCAGGAGAGAGTGAGAGAGGTGGGGAGGGAGAGGAAAAGAGGGACAGAGGGAGGGAGAGTCAGGGTTGAGGCTGCAGCTCCCTTCACTGTAGGAACGTAAACAGAGAATCGACTGGAAAAGAAATAAAATAATAAATAAATACATTTGCACAAGATGGCGTCCGTCAACATCCATGATATGAGGGTGCAGATCAGTTTCACACTGACGTTCACAGGAGAGTTTTGACATCGGCACGAAGGGCCAGCCACTGTCCAAAGGCGACCGGCCTCCCGACGGGTGAGAAAGTGGGCGTCACATCGTGGCGCCCACTTTCTAGCATATCCGTCGCCTGGCAACTCAGAAAACACCTTTTCACCCCTTTCCCCGTGGAGGCCGCGGTGCAGGCTCAGTGGCAAAGCAACATCTGGAGAGACAAGCTCAGCCCTCCGACAAAACACTTGTGTGTCGCAGGCATTTCAGCCGGGGGACCTTGTAGTGACTCCTACGGGACTGAGGAGCTACACCGGTTCTCTTTTTCTGGAACGAGTACGCGCCACCCACACCGAGACCTGATGTTTGTCAGCCGGGGGCAGGTCCAGACGATGACAACAAACTCGTGCTATGTTGCTATGCAAAACAAAGTCTAACACGAACATTATTAGGTTCGCCTCATAAAACACCTTTGGAAATTTGTCGAGCCTGCAGTCAACACCAAGACGGTGCTGCTCACAAACACCAAGGCTGCCTCTGCCAGCAGCTCTGAGTTTATGCATCATATGTGGTGTGGCATGGATGTACGTGCGCAACTTAATTATAATGTATAACAGTAGCAAGGCATAACACTTATTCATTTTCACAGAAACCTCCACCCGTGGATGAGCACTGCTGCTCCTCATGCACCTGTCAGCCTGCCTCTCAGGGATCTAGCAGAAGGGTTTCGGCATTCACCGCAGCGCAGCCAGCGGGATTATTGCCACCTGGACGCACTTCACATACAACCTGCTTGGAAGCAAACGTCTGTGGATGCCAACGTGAAGCTGTCAGAGCCCACCTTCCACCAGAATTTTCAGCTTTTCCCTCAAACACAAGTGGTGCTTGACTGCGCCGAAATACTCGGCCAGGCTCCATGCTCTCTCTTTCCGCGTACAAATCTCACGGTAAACTCAAGGCCATGATCGGCGTGCCCCCCCCCCCCCCATGGTGCCAATACATTCGCGTCCGGCCTGTATGATCCACACAGTGGGATCTTCTAGCCGTCGGCCCTCGCAAACCCACTCACACCTGACATTGCGATTGTGGTTGACAAACCATAATTTCCCGGTGGACAATCTGGCTCCGAGCAAGGTTTTCCAGCCTGCCTTTCTCTCGAGAAACATCCAAATGTGTAGGGAGGATGTCAGGCATCCGTTGCACGTCTGAGGGTCCATGTGGAGAGGTCCATCAGGAAGGTAAATGAGAACAACCTTTCTGACAGACGTACAGGTGCCGCTTTCTGTGTGTGGAAGCATTGAGGAGCTGCTCGCTGCGGCTTGCTACCCGGTCGACTGCCAGAACGGAGCTCCGGTAAAGGCGTGGGCAACTCGACCATGAATTACTCTGGACCCCTACGTCTTCATAAAAGAGTTGTTCATTAAGTTCTGCACCAAGCGGGTCAAATTTGGAAGGCCGTTATGGACAGATTTTGTGGAAGTACGGAATGAATGATCCTGCAATGTTGTTTTCTTCCAGCAAACCTCATTGATTTTTATTTTTCCCCCGAAAAAATTTTTTTTTCGTTTGCACCTATGACCTCTTTAAACCCCCTCCTCCACCGCTGGTGACGGAGATGGGCGGGTATACCTTTCAACTGAGGAATATTTAGAGTTCTGCATTGTTTAACACACCTGGCTCAAGGCGCGGCAGCATTAAGAGGAGGCCACACGCAGATACACACTTAAGGCAATAGATTTATTAAGAATCAATGCTAAGTATCAGTAAAGAGGTTGCTCGTAGAAAATATCTATGGGGAAATTCAGAAAAATCAGTCCATGGGAAATCTGAATGCCAAAAAGTGGTAGAAAAACCATCTGCCAACTTCTAAAAAATTAAAAATATACTGTATATCTTCCTTCTCCCTGATGGCTGTAGCCACCTCACAGTGTCTGTAGATGAGTTGCATGAGAATATCCTCCTCCGCAAAAACAACAAAATCGCACCACTCCATCCCTGTAAGTAGGAGCTGGCCTTCAACCTGCTGCTGTAGCTGCGAGTCCACTTTAATTTCATTGTTCCACTCTGCATTTTCAAGGAGCCACAGTCCACATGGGTCGTTCTGTCGGGGCATTCAATTTCCAGCAGTCTGAAGGGTGGGCTCTCAGACACAAGACCGTGAGGAGATGACCCTGTTCAGTGGGCATCTCTGTGGGTGACGAACCCACGAGGCCAGTCGGTGGTGTCTTTTTACTCAGCGGTACTCCTGGGTGGCAACCGGTTCCAGTGCCGGGCCCCTCTTCATTGCAGCCGTCTGAGCCGCTGCCTTTTAGAATCCTTTCTGGCAGATTCTCTGACGCAGCATATTTCCATGAACCCGGGCCTCCTGACACGGTGCCACTCCACGGAGTTGCTCTGCTCCCTGGTGGCACTCCCCTTGCCGTGTCTAAAGTGTTGTTGGTGACTGCACACAAACTGGATGAGAGGAGTTACACTACTAAAAATAAGTTTGAGATCCACTGTAGTCGGCTGTACAATGACATAGGGCACTAGATGTTACCTTACACCGTCAAGACCGCGGCCCGGTTTCACACCATATTAATTACACCAAATAATCATCAAATTATTTGAAGTGGTCATTGATGGAACCTACTAGATTAGCTCATGGCACAATTTAACGGTGGTTTGGTTGTGAACACATACTTTCTCATACGTTCTTGGCTCTGCTCTGTTACTGTGCAGCTTAGGACGAGAGGTGCAGCAGCCAGGCTCAGGGTGGAGTAGTGCGTGGTCAGGAACAGCGGTGCACCGTTGTGGTTTGGCAGAGTCCTGTTCCAGCCACGCATGTCCACCGGTGAGCAGTCCTCAAAGACAATCTACGCATTAAAACAAAATGTCGGCCATGTCACATTTAGGACACTGCTTCAATACAACACAATGAGAAAGCTGAGAGCAGGCTGATCAGGAGAGCAGCAGGTGTGGGAATAATCCTAAACCAGAGGTTTCCCTACCCTAGCCACGTCAAAAGCCCAGACCATGAATGTGATTTGAGGTTTTGAACCGATGAACACCTTTTGTCTTTCCTTCCTACTCTGACATCGTGAGGCTTTCCACTCCTTCTTATCGACCTGTAACAGGTGGCCTCGCCCTCTCCCTGGTGACCAGTCTTTGTTTGAAGCTGTGGGGAACTGGACATCATTCATGTTGTGCATACTCAACTCAACTTTATTAATATAGCCCCTTTCATACAAACATGCAGCCCAATGTGCTTCATGTAGCAAAACCAAAGCGACATAGACAAGTTACAACAATTAAACAACAAAGTCTTTAAAATCAATTGTGGCAGTTCCGAATGCCACACCCTTTTTTAGGGCCCTCTGACACGGAGACACAGGCGATGGCGTTGAAATGTATCAGCTTATTGTACAGAGTGGGCACAATGGAACAAGCCCGGAGCAGATGGAAACATGACATGACACGGGGTATGGGTGATTTAACCTGTGCTCATTGATTGCTCTGACAAGCAACAGGTGTACAGCCACCCCTGATCCCGGGCCCAATCAACTAGACCCAATATAGATGTGGCTGCTTGAACCACACCACAACAATAAATTAAAGTCAATAGAATAGAGTAAAATAAAATAAACACCAGGGATAAAAAAAGAGTAAAAAAAACAAAGATTACAACATAAGAACTGAGGCTATGACGTCACTCCAAGTGTAAAACCAGATTAAAAAGATAGGTCCTTAATTTCCTTTAAAAAAATACAGCGAGAGCGTGCCATTCTAACATCCAGAGGCAGTGGGTTCCACAGTTTAGAGGCATGAAAACAGAAGGAACTCTCACAGCTTCTTTTATGGGACACATAAGGAACATTTAAAGGAAAGCAGCAGAGGACCTTAGTGATCTATCTGTCTGTCTGTCTGTCTGTCTGTCTATCTATCTATCTATCTATCTATCTATCCATCTATCTATCTATCTATCCATCTATCTATCTATCTATCTATCTATCTGAGTTTTTATGGGTAAAATAACAAAGTGTGAATGTGACACTCAATGATTATACATAATAATACACTAGATATATAATACATATGTTTTACCACAAAAATTCCCCACAACGTCTCCCATCCTGTAATTGACGGCCCGATGGCGCCCAGAATAGAGAGCAGTCTGACAGTCTATTTATTTTCCCGCTGTAGCATTGATTATACGAGCAGCCATTCAAAATGTTATCCTTTGGGTAATCATTTTTTTTTTAAGAAATATAAATAAATAAAAATACAAAAGTTATCAGAAGCTTTTGTGTGGGGAGTCTGGTTTCACCGCTTCAAACGCTGCCGATCGCTGTCACTCCGTGAGTGATGTGATATTTTTAACTGCCTTCCTGCCTGTGGTGCCTCCTGACGCGTGGGTTTCATCGGGGAATAATTACTCCATTAGGAGCAGGAACTGGTTTATTTTCTGCTGTATTCTGTTTATTTTTCAAAAGTGAAGGTTTATTTTTCCTATGTTTTTACTCAATTGTTTAGGCTTATGTGTTTAAGGTTCATTGTACAGTTCCAATTTTCTTGTTGTTGTTTAGGTTCCCCTTTCTGCTTCACCTCTGGTTTATTTTTATAAGTCAACGTATGTGAACAACATCGTTCCGGTTTATTTTTGGGCTTTTTTCGTATTTAGAAAAATGTTTAAACTGTTTTTCCTTAGTTCCTAAGTTGTTTATCGTTAGGGCTAGTCATCTATCTATCCATCTATCTATCTATCTATCTATCTATCTATCTATCTATCTATCTATCTATCTATCTATCTATCTATCTATCTATCTATCTATCTATCTATCTATCTATCTATCTATCTATCTATCAATCGCTGGATTATATTATGGGATGGCTGGGTGTTAACGAGTCAGAGAACTCTGACACGTTGCACTGAGGGGCGTCATGTTCTCTCCTGGTGGTATGAATATTTATTTTTTTCCCGGTTTATGGAGATTCACCACCAATGAGTCAAAGGGTTTGGACCCAAATTGACGACTTTGTGTCGAAAATGGAGCGAGCCCGACTTTCACGCTCGTCTTGGATGTTGTCACCTCATTCCTACACGGAGCTCTTCACACCAAGCACGTAGAGTTACTCATTAGGTCTAAATAAATGTTTGATTTGGGTGAATGGCCAAACGTTCAATGTCCAATTCAGTCTGTCATGGCACATCTTAAAAACACATTCCAGTATATGGAAGAAAGTAGGTAGAATGTATTTAAAGAAAAATATCAAGCTATTATAGGAAAATATGATTGGTCACCTGTTTTTGATATCAGTTATATCAATATTTTTTGGAAAATATTTGATTCTACTGTTTTACAATGTGTCAAAAGCTGCTGCAATTTGAATATTCTGCAAAATACTGTGAATATATGATTAATTATATTTTACAAATAATTTAATTAAACACAGCAGCCGGTGTGAAGAATCGCTGAAATACGGTAAATAACATTGTGAATATAGTTCTTTGAAATAAATCTGTAATGAGACTGTATTCAATCTCCATGGGAAACCTACAGCGTTCAGCCACAACATTAAAACCACCTCTAATAACCACTAATATTCTCGTGCCGCCAAAACAGCTGTGACCCGTGGAGACATAGACTCCACCAGACTCTGAAGGTGTCCTGTGGTATCTGGCACCAAGACATTAGCAGCAGATACTTTAAGTTGGAAGTTGGAGGTGGGGCCGCCATGGATCAGGCTTGTTGTTCCAGCACATCCCACAGATGCTCCATCAGATCGGACTCTAACCCCACTCATCCACATGATGTAGAACAAAACGTGATTCATCAGACCAGGCCACCTTCTTCCATTGCTCCATGGTCCAGTTCTGACGCTCACGTGTCCGTTGTAGGTGCTTTCAGGGGTGGACAGGGGTCAGCATGGACACGCTGAGCGCTCCCATACACAGCAAGCTGCCATGCACTGTGTGTTCTACACCTTTCTATCATAGCACCATTCACTTTTTCACCACTTTGTGCTACAGTAGTTCTTCTGTGGGATCGAACCAGACGAGCTACACTTCACTCCCCACGTGCATCAATGAGACTTAGCCGCCCATGACCCTGTCGCCGGTTCACCGGTCGTCCTTCCTTGGAGCACTTTTGGTAGGTACTAACCACTGCATAGTGGGAACAGCCCACCAGACCTGTGGTTTTGGAGATGCTCTGACCCAGTCGTCCAGCATCACAATGTGCTCCTTGTCAAAGTGGCTCGGATCCTGACCACGCCCATGTTTCCTGCTTCCAACACATCAACTTCAAGAACTGACAGTTCACTTGCTGCTAATATATGCCACCCCTTGACAGGTGCCACTGGAACCAGATGATCAATGTTATTCACTTCACCTGTCACTGGTTTTAATGTTGTAGCTCATCAGTGTATTCCTGTTGCATTCTTGCAGTGTTTCTTGAATGGGGGTACGCATACCCCTAGGGGTACTTTGGAGTTCGTGAGATTTGTTTTATATGATCATTTAAAAATATCAGTCATGCATAATTCCTAAAAGAATCATACTATAATAAATGCAACAGAAAAATGTAAATGTAAGTTCGATAAATCACATTTTATATTCAATATTCCTATTTTCAATGCAATCGTTAACTGCCGCATAGCGCCGCGGTGCTGAAAGGACAGCGCCAACACGGCCCGTCGGATCGGCGGTGATTAAGTGTGGAAAATGAATGGGCCTATCCAGGAAAATAAGCTGACAAGTTATGGCCAAACTGTGTCGTTCGCACCCTGAGCACCAACTGGGGGCCAGGGGGGGCGGGGCCACAGCCCGTGGGACTCTCCGCTCGCCTCCGCCAAATAGCGCCCGCGGGCTCCCCGTCCGCCTGCCCCCGTTTTTCAAAACAAATAAAAACAGTGTGTTTTTATTTTACATGTGTTTCGTTGTGGTCCGTCTACTTATCGAATAAATGAAATTACTGCAGTTAATTAGAGCACCGGGTCACTCTCTTGCCCGTGTGTTGGGTTTGATCATAGATCACAATCACAAGGACTGCAGCCCACAAATTATTAACAATAATTTCCCCGATGTTCAATGGGCTGTCCCTCCCCCGCAGGCGCAAAGCTGCAGCGACGAGCATTTAAAATGTCGCATCCAAGGGTTTTTCCAGCGTTT
Source organism: Zeus faber (assembly GCF_960531495.2). Taxonomy (NCBI): domain Eukaryota; kingdom Metazoa; phylum Chordata; class Actinopteri; order Zeiformes; family Zeidae; genus Zeus; species Zeus faber. Next base: position 46,640,882 of record NC_137189.1, on the reverse strand, counting down.
TAAATGTTGATCAAGGCTGATGGAGCAGCTCCGTCTCGTACCTCTTTATGTCCCGTCGGCATCTCTCTCTTTTTTTTTTTTTTTGTTTTACCAAAAATGTTTTGCTCTGGTCGGGGGGGTACTTGGCTGAAAAAATATATTATAATCGGCGTCGTTTTCTGCCCGGTTGCAGGGTTTTTTTTGGGGTTTTTTTTTTTGAACCGGTGGTTAATTGGGAGCAGGTGGCTGGAATTCAAATGAGAAATGGGGGATGGAAGCGGGTCCCGCCTTCTATCCCCCCCCCCGACCGCCGACACAAAACCGCACCTGCAGCGCGGCCCCTGAGATCCTCCGCTTCGACCGCGGCCGTTCGGAGCCCGAACCCGGACGAGCCTCGCTGTCGCCGCTCGTCAAAGTGTCGACGTGGAGTGCGAGGGGGGGGGCCGGGTTAGGCGGGGCCCCGGGGCTGGCGACCGACTCGGCGCGGTTCGGCGGGGAAAAAAAAGGGCGGGAGGGCCGGGGCGTCGCCCTCCGCGGCGGCGTTCGAAAGGTTACACTTGATGGCCTCACATTTCAGCGGCTTTATGAAGCCCTCTCCTGTCACCTGCTGCTGATTGCCTCCTTACCTCCACAGTTGGACGGCTCTTTTAAAAGTTCTCTCTCACTCTCTCCCCATCGACGGAGAGGGGGGGGGAAAGTTGATGGGAAAAGTTCCCGAAAGAGAGAAAATATATATATATATATATATATATATATATATAACTCCACAGTACCAGCGCTGCATTTTTAAACAAGGCCGCGCCGGCGACGGCTCGTATTACCATCACAGGCGTTGAGTCGGGTGGAGGTGCGAGCCGCGTGCCCCGCCGCTCGTCAGGAGGCCGTTTGAAGCCGAGCGTCTCCCGATGCAGCGGCAGCCGCAGCGGGATGTGATGTAACCGCCGAGCCGTCGCCGCCGCCGACGCCGCCGCTGCTATTTCTGGTGCAGATTCCTGTGTAGACGCTGGAGGATTAAAAAACTTTAAAAAACAGATGAACCGGCTCATCAGTCGATGCTGGAAGGCGCATTTCTCTAATTTCACTGCAGCTAGGCTAGCTGATCCCCTCTGTGGCGATGTATCAAGCTAACTTAGTGAGCACTAGACGCTGGAAGGCATATTTCCCTAATTTAACTGCAGCTAGGCTAGCTGATCCCCTCTGCGGCCATGCATTGAGCTAACACAGTTAGCACTTGATGCTGGAAGGCGTATTTCCCTAATTTCACTGCAGCTAGCACAGTTAGCATGCAGCTGTACCGGACACAAAGGGATGAAAGCGGTATCGAGCTTCTCGTCAGAATTCAAGCGAGCGTGTGTTGCCTAAAAACGCACAATAACACACAGGGTCTGTGTCGGGCTTGGCCTTGGTTTGCATTTGCTTCTCTACAAAAAGAAAAATTGATTCTTCTTCCTTTCAGTAATTTTAGTGTACAATGACACGCGCACACACACACACACACACACACACACACACACACACACACACACACACACACACACACACACACACACACACACACACACACATAACAGAGAATGCAACCCCCCTCAGAACCAGATCCAGGCGGGTGGTGCGGGTGGTGTGGGTGGTGTGGGCGGAGGAAAGACCAACCGGCGCACACTCTGGGACAACAATTTGTCCTCAGAAGAAGCAAACAAGAAGAGATAGCTAAATTGGATCTTCTGTTTGATTTATATAACCGGTATTCCCAGCCGCCATAAATACAACAAGTCACACAACACAACCAAACTAGAATTGGTTGAATGCATGAATTTAACATTGGGAGGCGCGGTCGGGGATTTTCATTCCCTCCTAAATGTTTCAGGACTTACTGTTTGAAAGAGAAATAAAAGACCGTGGTCTATGTTTTGTTTTTACGGGTTAAAGTGGAAATCCGTTCGACTGTGCGTGTCGGGTGGATTATACATACGTATCCCGGAATTTCGAGGTCGTTGTTTTTGCTTTTGTCAAAATTCCACATCCATCCACTTCCCGTTGGTCTCGTTCTCCAGGGCGCGCCGCTCCCCTTGGCGGATGTTGGCGACGGGGACGGCGAGGCGGCGGTCCATCCCCGCCGACTGCGGCTAGCCCGGCTGCTCCCCCGCGTCGCTCTGCCGCGGCGGACTCCCGAGACGGCCCCCTAGGAGAGCTGAGCGTGACGTAGACACACGGAAGGGCTGTTCCCTTTGAAGCGGCGGCTGAGCAAAGAATCCAACGTGAGATTTTGTCGGCGAAATCGTAGCTTAATAACGGAAGGGATTCCCACTTTAATGTCGGAACTTTTTTTTTTACGGGGGGGGGGGCCTTGCTCTGCCTCTTTATTGAAGGCACATTTTACTGCACAGTTTCCTCCGCGGCGGTGATGAACGGCGCAGGTTTCCGGAAGCCGCCGCCGCACAAAAAGCAGCTGAGGCAGAGGGTTTTTCGGGGTAATTGGAAAAGTCTTTATTGCGCTGTAAAGTGTTGTGACGGCCATCTTGTCTGGAAACTTGTTCCGGCCCTGAGTTGAGTTTACGAACGCGGCGGCGGCGGCGGCGGCGGCGGTGGCGGCCGGGGCGCCCGCAGGGTTTTTATGCCAGGGCTCCGACTGTAACGCCCGCTCCACTAAGCGCTCACGGTGATACTTTTTTATCACTCCTTCACAGGTGCTGATGTATTCTGTGTCCCGAGGCGCCGATGCAATAAAATATACAACGATGATCTCCTCCGTCAAATTGAAAAGTGAACCTCTTTTCAGAGCTCTGAAAGGAGGCTCTGAAAGGCGCCGACCGGGTCCCGGAAGCGGGCGTGACGGCGTGGCGCGCGGCCTTGCACCGGCTGGATAAGACGCCTCGGTGCTTGAAAAACACCGAAACGTGGCCGAAATATCTCGTAAATTAGGCCTTTTTTTTCTTTTTTTTTTACATACTTTGCCGCGCCCACAAAACTCAAACTATTAATAACTTTTAAGTTTGAAGTGGATCCGATAAATTGCCTCGGAGGAGTTTGCGAAAGTACGGGGCATGGAAATTTGCAGCAAGTGACTAAAATGCCACATTTAATTAAATATGGCCGACTTCCTGTTGGGTTTAGGTCATGGCGCCACTATCATTTGTTTGTTACTGCGTGTGTACCCAATTTCGAGTGAGTTTTCGTGAAAAAAAAGTGAATGGGTTTGATTGTTAATTTTATTTTATTTTTATTGTCTCGGGCAGGGGTCGGCTCCAGAGCCGCATGTGGCTCTTTCATCCCTCTGCCGTGGCTCCCTGTGGCTCTGAGAAAATAGTGTGAATAAAAAATGGCTATTTAATTTAAATGCATTTTGTTCTATTTAGTTAATTTTGTCAATGTAATAGTTATGATTCTGGAGATTGAGGCGATCTTGTAACATTGAAATAAAACGTGTTTTAATATTTTGTCGATCAAAATATGCGTCGCACCCTGTACCTGTTGCCGACGGGCTGCTGACTTACTTGGAGCTCTGGAACCCTGCTAAGATAACCATGGACACATGCAAGAAAAGAAAAGTTTCTGGGGAAATCGCATTAAGCAGGTGAGAGGAACGAGCTATTCATTTTGCAAATAAAGATATTTACATGGGACCCTGAACTGATGCAGTTGCGTTTCATATCCAGGTCGACGGTCGACTGTGGCACCCGACTGAGGAAATAGTGGCGGATGACGGCACTGAAATAGACTTAAGTCGTGATAAAAAAACATTTTTTTTGCCCCTTATAATTCAAGTGAATATTTCCCTTTTTCAAATCCACAAATAAGTGAAGGAGCTGCATTTTGTATTTTATTTCAAAGAAACATTATACGTGCCAGTATTCTTTTTTTTTTTTTAGAGTTCAAAATAATTTTGTGTTTTGCCGTGTCAAGCACAGAAATAAAAAGACAGTCTTCATCAGTTTGTAGTTCTTTTATTTTATAAATGCAACAAACTACAGTTCTTATATATAGTACATAGCATAAGTGTAATAAAACTATACTGTATATTCGGTGTTATCTTCATTATAGCGGTTATGCGGCTCCACACAGGGGCTCAGACCCTCATAACAGAGCAGTAAACCATTATCCCGGCACCATGTTCACCCGGGGTCCTACCTTTCCCAACAGCTCCGTGTCCCCTCAACGTGAACGGAAGAATAACGTCCGTACTGCATATTCTGATTGTTTTTAGTGGGGTTTTCTTTTAGCGCTGCGCTTTTTTGGCCCATTTGGCGCCTGAGTGGAAATGTCGGCGGGAGTCCGATCCGCCCGAAACCCCCCCCCCCCTCCCACTGTGGAAGCGCACAAAGTGAGCGTGGGCCGCCGCTCCGAATAACAATGTTTTCCGAGTCAGTTTCCCCGATTAAACGAGGGCGAGGGAGTTCATTTTGGGATGGGGGGGGGGGCTGCCTGACTTCATTACTTCCTCATTCCGCCTAAATTAACGGAGGAATGAGTAATACCCACATTGAATTACATGAGTTATCGCATTTTCCCGGTCGATAGTGACTTGATTTGATTTCCCATAAGACCTGGAACCCGTGCTCGCAGCCATGGACGTAGATTGGTATAAATAATACGATTTGTATGAACGTAATGAAAATGAGCCGTCTCACATACCTTACACGGCCAGGATGAGGACCTCAACCCCCCTGTGACGTCCAGTGGCTCAAGTTGTCCAACACGGCTTGGGCGGTTTGGGATTTTAGTTCCCGTGTAGAACAATAATGGACTTTAGTATATTTTTCCATTTAGGGCGTCGACGCTTAGCGTTGTTTGTATTATCGCCGTGGTTTGGTGCAATGGATGAATTCATCAAGTGCTTTCGGAATTTTGGGGATTTATTTGTTTTTTTTCCGTCTATCTTGGCCCCAGATTCAGGCGAGAGGGTCAACACCGACTCCATGCCCCTGCGGCCGGAGCCGAGACGTCAACGGGATCTGGAGATGCCGGAAGGTGTAGCTGCCGATCCCCTCCGCCGCCATGCCTTGCGCTAACACGGATAGCGCGCGGCATCGACCTTCTCGACTGAATCAGGCTGAGGTGGAGAAAGTGCCCACTCCCCCCCCCAAAAAAAACAAAACAGAGCATCATTTGGCTCTCCCACCCCCACGGGCAGCGCGGACATCGTGGAGGGTCTCAGCGCCTTTGTTGCTTTTGGCTTTTCTACGCAAAGAAAGAGAAACTGACGAAATGACACATTCCTTTCATCAGTTTTTTGGTGCGCAATGACATGCGCACACACACACACACACACACACACACACACACACACACACACACACCCACACCCAGTGTGGCGCTGACGGTGTGAACGCCTGTTGGGTTGAGGAGGTGCGTGAGGAGAGTTGATGTAACTGTAAAAAGTAGAAAAAACCTTCCTCCTGCCTCCTTGGAGCTCAGCGGGGCTTTCCTGGAGATAAAGAACAGCCTCGTTGTTTTCCCACAACGTTTGAACGGCGACATAATTTTAATCAGGGTGGAATTCGGTACCCGAAGCACGCCCACGTCAATAATGGTAATAATACATTTTCACGTTCCCTTGCCACTTAGGTTCTGAGGTGTGCTGCACACTCACAGCCATTTATTTTTCAATCCGGTGCATTTAGCACTAACACTGCCGTGGGAGTCTCTGCCCGCTGCTACAGATTTGGGGAGGGAGTCGGAGTCTTTCTGGCCGCGGGGTACCGACATGCCGTGAGCTTTATGAGATGAAGTGAACAGAAGGGGTCGCTGGCCAAAAGGGATGAACAATAATTTGAACGAAAAGTCGGGGCGCAGCAGGATGGACGGCTTCGCCGGCTCCCGGACGGCTGACGAGTCCCCGTGCGCGGGTCCCTCCCTTCAAGATGGACAAACGTTACGAAAACCCACTGCACCCAACCGGCCCAATCAGCGCCGGGCGGGTGCTTGTTCCGTGGGAAGGAAGCTATGCTGCGCCCTCGGCAGCATACCCCCCACCGCCCGACTGAGGCCCGGCAGCCATCCAACTGACAGCACCATGGGGCTACACCGGTCACTCATGGACTCCTCCATCACCGCCATGTCCAGCATGGCCTCTATTTCCACCTGCACCATCTTGTGGTTATGTGTTTATGTTCACCGCGCGCCATGCCATACTCTTATCTCCATGCCGACCGTGGGCGCGCTCCCCCAGCCTCTCTCATCGACGTGTCAAACCCTGACTTATCCACACCCAAAATCAGGGAGCGTGACCGGCAGGAACCAACCGCAACCTGTAACCGATGCTTTTTTCCCCTTGTAACAAATTTACGAGCCGGACCATTGGGATACATGTGAATGTCCCTGTGTGCACGACGAATCTCCACCCGTGATGCCTCCACTAAAGCCCCGGGTTGAACCTGGCGATGGACCATCATCTCCGAACAGCCCGAGTCCAGCAAAGCCCAACGTCGACCCCCTTGTAGCCTTACCGGTACTTCCTGACCGGGAGAGGGGTCCGGCTGGCCGGCAAACCCGGACCACCCGGTCGAGCTCCATCCGGGGGCGGTCCTGCCGGTGCCCTGCACCCCCGTCCGGACATCTGCGCAGCTCCCTGATTTCCCGCGGCTGCACCGGACGAGGAGTGAAGCGATGCTTCACGGACGGCGGCCGAGAGCACGTTGCTGTTTCGACGGCGCAATAGGGACCGTCTACATGACTCAGTTTTCAAATTTCAAGAGCTTTTATTTGTCATAGGAATGAGAACACTCAAACTAAGTCCATACTGTTTGCTTCTGAGGTCTAATCTACATGTTACACAGAAACAAATAAAAGCTGTTTTTTATTTACAATTTTTTTTAATTACAAAGTTTAATAGCTTTTGTTGTCATGGGAGCACTCAAACTAGGTCGATATAATAATAGGATCTAGTCTTTGGTCTTTGACCTAATATTTTCCAAATTAAAATGCTGTGCAACATGTAGGTTATGTCATAGTATTATTATTACTTCCTAGTCTGAGCATTATTGAACTTGAACATTTTTAACTTTCAAAAGAAAAGTTGTTGAACTTTTATTTTTCCAGGTTTGTTCGTGAAAATTGTCAAACCCAAGCGCTGAAACAGATTGTAGAGGTTGAAGAGGTACAATTGGTGTTCAAAGCTAAAGAGCTACAAACCGCCCCCCCCCACCGAAGCTGGCTGGTGAGCACCATGAAACCCCTGAGCTGAAATTGATTCCCACTCCGGCCCTGCCTCGGGCATACAGGAAAGGCCTCGGGGTCTTCTCTTTGAAGACAGCAACTTCTGCTTTTACATGTGTTTACACCTCTGCTGGACACGCCAGTCAATTAATGGCAAAACCCCGAAAGAAACTCACAATTTCACTTATATTTACCAAGATTATGGCTTTAAACATCATATAGGAGCTAAAGTTAGTGCAATTCTGTTTAAAATACCAGTAAATTACCATCAAAAATATTCAATTATGCGACAGTGAACGTGTCCCAGAATGCAATTCTGCAGCAGAGTGGAAGAAAAGCAAGTTCCAGCTGAAAACTCCCAAAATGGCTTTTTCCGCGGACAGGCTGCTGTTACTCTCTCCGTGGGTCAGTGATTCGACGCAACAAAACCAACCAGCCGCACTCCTGCCTGTCTGCTTCCGCTGTCCCCCGACCCCTCCTCCCCCGCCCCCACCCCAAAGCATCACTTCTCAACAAATCTGACATCCATGTTTTCAACGGAGCGGTGGTTTTGGGGGGCGGGGGGCCGGGGGGAGGGGGGGTTGTCTTCGGCTCCCGCGCCGGGGGTTTCCACCCAAGAAAACGACGGCGCTGGCAGAATGGGCCCCGCTACAAGTGGACTCTGGAAAAAGGCATGAGATCTCCGGAGCCGGCTTCACGCCGAATCGGACAAGTGACGACAACGACACGGGGGTCCGTTCGTTCCCATGGAGCGTCGGAGCCAGCCCGTCTCCTCTGCCGTGCGGAATTGCGGGAAGCGTTTTTTCCGCGCATTTTTCCGCTCTTGAGCTGGCACCGCGGCCGGAAGTGGCATCAGTCACAGAGGTTATTATTTTTTTTTTTTATAATTTGGTTTAAAACAAGGGAAATAAATCACATATATAACACCATACACTATGACACCATATTCACTATGAATAAATGTATTTTTATCTTAAATGAATTTGTTGTGTTAATTGTGTGTATTTTATGGTCTCGCACTTTGCAAAAACTATTCTAGGAACGTTTGAAATTCTCATTCACGGAACGTGGTAAGCGTTCCATGAATCTAAAAAAATACGGAAATAAAAAATGCAAACTGCTCGCTCTCCAATTTTCTCTGACATATTTTGGGATGCGAAACATCTACATGCGCAGCTCCGCCGGCGGCCACTGGGGGCGGGATCCAAATGTCGGATGCGATGACGCGTTCAGTGTGAAGCTGGCTTTAGATGGTCGCTTCCCTTTCTCCGGACTTTATTCCTTATTTATTCCTTATTCCGATCGATTGATTAGCTCTACTTACTGGTCAGGTGATTGGGGTATTTCCCCTGTTTTTTTGCATTCCAGCCAGGATTGGCGGACCACGCCACCAACAAAAATAATGGAAACAGTATGTTGAGGAGCACTCATGCGTACACTGAATGGCTGTTCCTTATGAAGAGCGAGCTCAATAAATATGGGATGAATATCAGTCACGGGTAATTTCAAAATCACAAAATAATCAAACGGATTACCACTTTAAAGAAACAAACCCGGGCGAAGTGCAGATGTTGTGGTTTAGTGACCGGGCTGTATTTCTAAGGGGCCAGTGGATAAAACGATGGCTGGCACTTAAAAAAAAAAGTTGGTGCGGTTTGAGCAGCCACACCCGTCCTGGGTCTTGGTAATATGGGACCCAGGATCAGAGCGGCTGTACACCTGCTGCTCGTTGGTTGGTCTCACGAGCAAGAGGTAAAAGCCCCATCCCCACACCCACTCAGGAGAGGAGCCCTTGTCGTGACACGTGTCCATCTGCTCCTGGCTTGTTCCGACTCGTCCACTCTCTACAATAATACTGTGTCAACAACCCCGTTGTCCCGAGTCATGAATCAGTCGGTCAATCAGACCCGCCGCTGCCGCCGCTACCGCCGCCGCCGCTGCCGCCGCCGCCGCTGCCGCCGCCGCCGCTGCCGCCGCCGCCGCTGCCGCCGCCGCCGCTGCCGCCGCCGCCGCTGCCGCCGCCGCCGCTGCCGCCGCCGCCGCTGCTCCCAGACGCCAAGCCGCTCCGAGGGTCGCCGTCGGCCTCCGTTCAAAGCGTTAAGGATGACACCCTCGTGCGTCCTGCCAAAGCAAACGTCATTTCCCGATCCAACGGCTCGGGATTCAAATTTGCGAACGAAAGCAGCCAAGGGCCCAAACATGCTGGTGGCATTTGGATTCAGTGAGTGGGCGAGCGAGAAAGAGAGAGAGAGAGAGAGAGAGAGAGAGAGGACGGGTCGCCCTGTGACGTCGTCCTCCGAGCGCCGCTACCCAACTTAGATCCCGCCTCGTTCTGTCCGTGCCTTATTTCGCTTCGTTGTTCTCTTTCCGGAGCGACCAGCCCCGACAGTGAGGTGCCACGCCCGGATCCAGGGGCACCTCGCTGGCCGCCGCTCCACCCGGTCGCTGCCCTGGAAGACACCCTGCACGTTGTCTCCATTTCTTTCTGTCTTTCTCTCTTTTTTTTTACTCCTATTTATCTTGTTCTATTGTGTGTGTTTCACTCAATCTCTCTACTCCTCACCCTCCCCCCCCCCCCCCTCTATCTCCATCTCTGCTCTGCTCGCTACCTCTCTGAACTCAGTCTGGAGGTTGTGGCCCCGAGGCGAGACCCTCGGTTGGTCCTCCTGGAAGTTCTGACGCGGCGGCCACCGCTGTGGAGTTTCCCCCCGTCGCGGTTGTCACGGTTGCCACGGTTGCCAAGTTGTGTACCAAGGTCAATCCCTTCCCTTTCTCTGCATTTGCTCAGTTCTTGTGATGCAGTTTGATAAAGTTTTGTTTTTGAGACGTTTTCATTTCTTTTGTTTTTGCGCCGAAATTGTAGGAATTGCAAGTCAAAGAAGGAGGAAAGGGATTTCATTTTAAATTGAATTTCAAACGAGAAAAGAAAACAAACTTCTTATGATAAGTGGCATTCTGCATATCAAAGAAACAATGAGGAACATTGATCTTTTTTAAATAATCCAGGGGCTCAAAGACATAAAAAGCAAACACCATGTGTTGGCTTGGGTTCCAGGAATAAGTCTATCAAATACATTTGAATTCAATATACAGGAAAGCGCCAAATACAATGAGTACTTTGTCAATAAGTACGTTTTGCTATGAAAAATATTTAAACATTAACAAAATACAAATTGCATGCAGCTTTTCATGCAACATGTATATCTGTATATTTACATGTATATATGTATATTTACTAAAACCTTATTGTTGTTTTAATCCTGTTTTGGTCTGAAAGCTATGCTCATTTTATGCAGATTAGTATGCATTTCTAAAGATAATATCGTGATGCCCACTGCAGCTGTTGACACTCAATGCAAGCCGCACGAGGCGGAGCAGCTCTACGTTGTTCCTCATACAATGCACAGCGTTTGGTGCTCGTTCCATCTCGACGTGCACGTGTCCTGGATCATCCCGGGAGGCGCGCGTCGGAGCTCCCCCCGCCGGCCGCCGCGCCGTCCGGCACCGTAAAGCTCTCGCTGCACGCCGGTTCTTTCTTTCGCTACTAATCTCTGGGTTTATCCGGTTAATGAGACTGTGACGTTGAGCTCTGATGCATGTTGGTTTGTTGACGTCCTTGTTGCGTAAAGCTTTCAACGTTTGTGAAACAAGGTACTGTATACTGTATACTGTATACTGTATACTGTATACTGTATACTGCACTCATCTTCAGGAGGATTTAGGCAAAATGTGATTTGTGGCGCTGAACGGGAACAGGAACAACAGACTGTACTGGTCTTTCACCTTAGAGGAACTTGTGAATATTGTATGACTAACTGACTGACTGTCTGACTGACTGACTGGCTGACTGACTGACTGACTGACTAACTAACTGACTGACTGACTGACTGACTCAGGCAGTGGTTACCAAATTTCATGTTCTTTCAAAGCTTAAAGAAAAATATACAATGGAATTAGTTTTAAAAACTTATATCAACAAAATATCTATTAGCTATAAAGGAAGGAATCTCTGTCTGTCTGTCTGTCTGTCTGTCTGTCTGCTGTCTGTCTGTCTGTCTGTCTGTCTGTCTGCTGTCTGTCCATCTGTATGTCCGTATGTCCTTCGATTATCTCGAAAACCGTTCATCCGATCGTCTTCACACCTGGCGGGCGTGGCGCTGGGGACCCAAGGACGTGCAGCGTGGAATTTGGTGCAGTTTGGACGCGAGCCAGCAGGGGGCGGGGCTTCAGGGCTCTGCGACTGACTCACTGAGACTGTCTTTCCCCGGTGCACGACTTGAACCTGCAGCCTCATCTTCCATTGTAGAACACAGGACTGAACCGTGGACGTTTTGTTGAAGTGGTTGAAAATTGCATAGCTAACTCACTGACTCACTGACTCACTGACTCACTGACTCACTGACTCACTGACTCACTGACTCACTCACTCACTCACTCACTCACTCACTCACTCACTCACTCACTCACCCACTCACCAATCTGGAGCAGGCTAAACAGACAGACGCTGGTGGAAGGTGACGGAGCTGGCAGATGGTGTCGACCAGAGTAGACCAGATGGTGTAGACTCACCTCCAAATACTTTATTTTAACTGTATATGAAATAAAATGAAAAGCTGAGATTTCCTTATGGATGTCTGAAACCTCCTGTTGCCCGAGGTCTTCCTGTGGATTGCTGGTCATAAAACTGATGTTGTGTGTTGGTCCACATGGTTCAATTTTCACTGATCGGTTAATGGGCCTGAAACATGGCATATTTTAGGATTTTTATGTCCCATTCGAGGCCACGCTGCCTGATGAGGGTTGTTTTTTTTTTGTGACCGAAATGCTGCAGAAATAAACCATTTGGAGCAGAGCTCAGTCCTTCATCCCTGGCTGTAACTGTTATCCTCTGTCTGAACCCAAATCAGGTTGGATGTCCATCAGTGGTTCTCCATTGGTGGATGCTGAGCCAAATTCTGGGAGACGGGTGGCATCTAGAGAGGACCACGGGCATATACGCTCACCCCTTTAGAAAACAAGAAATTAAAAAAAATTATATACGTTATAAATTATTTCCGATGTTGCGCTTTTATTTTGAGCCACTGTTTCAAAATAAAAGCACGGAGAAGTCCATCAAACCTAGATGTTACTGTTATGGATTACAGCGCTATTCATTTCACGACACAATTTCGAACGCTTCCAAATGAGAATTGAATTTGCGTCTTAACTTAATGAACAAGGACAATGTGGATCCTAAAATTGGACGGGTTTAGAAGCGCTGGTGTAGATGACCACAATGGCTGAGTTATCTGTTGTTGACTGGAAGGAAACGTCATTCTTCCATCACAGAATCATGAACCCAAACAGAGATGGAGAGATGGATGTGTGGGTGGATGGATGGATGGATGGATGGATGTGAGGGTGTATGAGTGGATGGATGGATGTGTGGGTGGGTGGATGGGTGGATGGATGGATGTGTGGGTGGATGGGTGGATGGATGGATAGATGGATGGATGGATGGATGGGTGGATGTATGGGTGGGTGGATGGATGGGTGGATGTATGGGTGGGTGGATGGATGGATGGATGTGAGGGTGTATGAGTGGATGGATGGATGTGTGGGTGGGTGGGTGGATGATGGGTGGATGGGTGGATGGATGGATGGATGGATAGATGGATGGATGGATGGGTGGATGTATGGGTGGGTGGGTGGATGGATGGATGGATGGATGGATGTGTCGGTGGATGGGTGGATGGATGGATGGATGGGTGTATGTATGGGTTGGTGGATGGATGGATGGTTGGATGGATGGGTGGATGGATGGATGGGTGGATGTATGGGTTGGTGGATGGATGGATGGTTGGATGGATGGATGGGTGGATGGATGGGTGGATGGGTGGATTGGTGGATGGATGGATGGATGGATGGGTTGATGGATGGATGGATGGATGGGTGGATGTATGGGTTGGTGGATGGATGGATGGATGGGTGGGTGGATGGGTGGGTGGATGGGTGGATGGGTGGAACGACGGAACGATGGATGGGTGGAGGGGTGGAGGGGTGGATGGGTGGATGGATGATGGAAAGAACAAGATGTAATCCGCTTTGCTCTGTCCTACAATCATTGAAAGGAAGCGCGGTTCAAATGCCTCCCTCCCTCCACCCTAACCTTGTCCATAATCCCGTCCAAATCCGGGCGGCTCAGCGGCCCCTGAACCTCTACGATGAATAATTACATGACGCCGCTCCCCGGATCAACACGGGGCATCATTTGTGGATGTTTCCTGGGGGAAGAAAATTGCGCCCAATGAGGCCCCGGGGGAAGGGATAGAGGGGTTTCATTTATTTATTTGTTTGTTTGCTTGGCTTGTTTTTTTTTTTGTTTGTTTTTTTTCCCCCCAGCTCCTCCACCCTGCGTGGAGGTGGGCGCGAAGGCCCAACATCTGTCCGCGCCGCTCACATCTGGACGCCCCACGCGGACAATTTGTAGAGCGCCGCGGCGTAAAGCGGAACAGAGCCGGCCCAGGTTCCCTCTGCGGCGACAGATGGCACACACACACACACACACACACACACACACACACACACACACACACACACACGCGCCCGCACACACACACACACACACACACACACACACACACACGCGCACACACACACCACCCCCACTGGAAGTCTAGTTTACAGTTGTGCAGATCAGGGCACTGGAGCACCACACACCAAACACTCGTATTTTGATGGCTTTCACACACACACAAATTTATATATACACATATATACAAATAAATAAATATATACATATTTATATATATGTATATATTTATATATTTATATATATATATAAAGCTTTTCCTTTCATCCAATTTGCGTTTATTTGAGAAATAATAGCAGAACAAGTTCAATTGACTCAAATACACTTAAAATGGGAAATATACAAAAAATTAAGACATTTTAATAAAAACTAAGAGCTTTTTATAAAATAAAAAAAAGAGGAAAAATAAACAGAGAAAATAAAAAATTAAAAATTGGGAAAATAAATAAAGTGGCAAATACGAGTAAAGACAGCCCAAAACCCCGGCTGCTCCCTCCACGCCTGCTCAGCCCCCGCGGCAAGATACCACACGCTCATCCTGTTCGACCGCGCCGCAGCTTCCCGCTCGCGGCTCCAGTGCCGACCCCTCCCCCGCCCCTCGAGAGCCGAGCGAGGCGGCCGGGAGGCATCGAGGGAAAGGCTCCGCGGCGGACGCGGAGATTCCCGCGACAGTTTACGCGGAGCGCCTTCCCGGGGAATCGATACCGTACGTGTGCTGTTATTGACATTTTGGAGCTTGTGGCGACAAATCCGCCGCCGTCGAGAGGTGATAGCAGGCCTCTGATAGCAGGTCAGAGGGGGTGGGCCTGGGGTGGCGGACTGTTCCTTTCTGATTTGAATACTCGCCCCCGAAAGGACCCGCGGCTGGACGAAGCGCTGGACGAAGCGCTGGACGAAGCGCTGGACACAGCGCGACGCAACGCACACCGGCCATGAAATACAAAAATTCACAGTCACAACGGATGCCATTGTGTCCGAAATCCCAGGGGTCAGATCATAAGGGTCAGATCGCAGGGGTCGGATCATAAGGGTCGGATCGCAGGTTTTCTGAGAATTGTCCATTTGCCCTGAAGTGTCACCCCCGGCCGAGGAGAAACAGCCGTTTCATTGAGTTTTCTGTGCGTGTTAATAGTTAACGATTTATCTGTAATAATAATGAAGTTAATTATAGTTCAAAATAAATTGAGTAAAAGTTAAATAAAAAATAAAACTTTCAATAAAAATTGCGAAAAGGTTAAAGATAAATACAGTAAACAAGTTAGAATCGGTCATGTTAAAAAGTTGAATTATTCATTGAAATGCTCATATTTCACGAGGATATTTACACATTCACAAGAGGAGTGATGTTTGGACCAGTAATTAGAGACGGTGAGAGAAGAAAGCGGAGAATTAAATTGATTGTTTTTACAAGTGTTCAAGTCACACTCCAAGACTAAACATTTGCACATTTCTATTCCTGTACAAACTAGTCCAGCTATATTTAAAAAAACAAACAAAAAAAACAAAACAGCCTTGTTTTAAATATTCTTATATATTTTACTTATTGTTTTACATTTATGTTTCCGGTACGCGCCGTACGCCAAGGCAAATTCTTTGGACGTGTAAAATCACTTGGCAAAAAAGACGATTCTGATCCTGATTCTGATTTTGATTCTGATCCTGATCCTGATTAAAGCTTGTTTTTTTCTATTTGCAGCTGAAGAGGCAATTAAGTTTTTCTCTCTGCGTCGTCCCCTGTTTTACGGCGGGCGTGGTCTGCTCAGGTCCCGGCGGAGGACTCGATACCGCGGCTGTGTTTGTTTGGATGGCGGGACAACCTAATGCCATTGTTTGGATGGGAACGCTGGGGGGGGGGGTCCGCACCAGGGAACCGGGACGGTGCCGTCAGTGGCCCTGTTTCCTCCGCTCGGCGGCCCTGAGACGCCCGTGCAGCAGCGGATGAGAAGCGCGCCGCGAATCCAACACGTGCAGGACCAGGTGATGACGTGGGAGTAAAGAAAGGCGCCACGCCCACGGGGGGAATGACACCTGCTGAGCTCGGCAGGCGAGAGGCTTTGCTCTCATGGAGTTTGAGGGGTTGACCAAGTGCGGCGCAACCTCATGTCACCCTATCTTGAATCAACAGGACGATGCGGAAGAATGGAGGAAAATATCATTCACCTCTTCCAGCTGTGGGAATGAACTCCAACCTGAAGGTGTGATAGACGTTCAGAAATCTCCATTTTAGTTAATTCATCGATAACAGAATAATAGCAACTTGAACAAATCGCGTTCGTCTTTAAAGGCCTATGTCCATTTAGGTTTTCCTGACTTAAAATTCACATCTTATCTCAATGCCAAGTGGAGAAATATCGATTTATTTAATTTTTTTTACAAACTTCTGCACTTTTTGAAGTTGGATCCAGTGGCTTTTTTTTTTCTTCTGTTGTGTTTTGTTATTTTTTTCCCGGTTTCGGGAAAAAAAAAACGAGTTCAGCCGCAGGTCAGAAGACGCGGAAATGTGGATTCCCCTCTCTCGGGATGAGTGAGGTCTCATCCTCATCTTTATTGTCTCGTCTGATCTGATCTTCACTTCACTTGGCGTGGGACCAGATGCGGCCACGTTCTGTATTTTCCGGGATTAGAAGTCATTGACGGCGCAGCTCCCCTCGCTCTCCTCCCGCCTGCACTTAACACTAAGCTACGCCGTCCGACCAGAAAGCACTTATTATCCTCAAGCCAGACAGATTATTACCATTATACCGGCTTTATACATCATTTAACCACGCGGGGAGCGGGTCGGACCACGGTATAGCCGCGGACGTCCCGCCCATCAACGTTTTCTAAACGAGTTGATGGAAGGGGCGGTCGGAGATCAGAACCTCCCGCTGGGTCGTGACCCCCTGACCCCCATCGCTGTGTCCCCAAAATATCGCGACAGCGGCAGTGACGGAGCGGGAGGAATGTTGGTTATTTTTTTCTTTTTATTTTTTTCATCATTATCACTTTGGAGCCCGGCGTCACTCGGCGTACGTTTAAAAATTTCACCCGCAGGCCGATGAGCAGCTGACTGAGGCGAAATAAATATGAATGTCCCTTGAATGTGCTGAGGTGGGGTTGTGAATCCATCCCAGCTCCAGCCTGATCACGCAAACCACCCCGGACAGGTCCTGAAGGAAAACACTGTTTTGTTGTAACCACACGGGCAGTGGGTTCGGCCGCCCGGTTCATTTGGCAGGGGAGGGATCCAGATCACAAAATCAGAAAACACCGGGGCTGGCCAACCAGCTGCCTGTGTGAATACTGAGTTTTCAAGGCCCAGGTGCCGGGGACGCAGCCTGGAAAACTGGCCAGGAACAATCGCAGCTGGCACAGACGAACAGAACAGGGTAGGACGCACAAAACACCAGGGCTGCTCTTTTTAAAGAGGATGAGATTCAGAGTTAGTTCAAATCAGTATCTTTTATATATATATATCTTCAAAAGTATCAAAAGAATACACACACATTCACTGAAAACATAAGCTGCAACAATGTTGTTAGTATTGTGTGTGTGTGTGTGTGCGTGTGTGTGTGTGTGTGTGTGTGTATGTGCGTGTGTGTGTGTGTGTGTGTGTAGGTGTATGTGTGTGTGTGTGTGTGTGTGTAGGTGTGTGTGTGTGTGTGTGTGTCTTTTTGTATTCTCCCCCTCTCTGCTCCACCATTCCCTCTCTTTTGACCGTCCGTTTC
>NC_137189.1:46558473-46618473 GCF_960531495.2 Zeus faber | reverse complement strand
TAGATTCAGCCAGACAGCGACGTAATCACATCTCAAAGCCTGTTGATGTTCGGCTGATCCCCGGGCTACGCAGAGGTCGGCCCGTGTTAGATGTCAGATTTAGTCGACTTTTACCGCTCTGCTCCGGTCGGGCTTGATCCCAGGGCGCTCGAGCAAAGAACAGACAAAGAGCCTCGCTCGGCCACATGCAATCAACGGAAAGAGGACGGGCACGGCCCCGCCGCCAAATGAGAAGCCCCCCATCTCAAATCAGCTTCTCGGGATTTAAAAAAACAGCTCGTAAATCGCACGTGATACCAAACGGCGCCTTATTTGGTCAAGGTTGTTAGCTGACGTTCTGGGAGTAGTAAGGGTGTACCTCCACAACGAGGACACTTCAACGCAAGATTCTGATTAAATTTAAAAAGTAATGTTGAATCCTCTCAACCACATTTAGCACACACACTGGGGACTTTGGCAGATTTTTTTTTTTTTTTTTTTTTTGATTGTTAGGACCAAAAATTATAAAAAAAATAAAAGATAAAATGGAATAAAATTATGAGCAACATTTTTCTTTTACACAACCATTGATAGTACACATATGCACATCCCTGGAAACAACTGGAAGTATTTCAGTGCTCACCTTGTCTTGTTTATTTCTCAGCATAAGGAACCATGTGCTCAAAATTACAAAATAAGTAAAAATACTGTGCTTTTATTGGGCTCCAGCAATTGCGGTTGGTGGATAGGTGGCGCTATCTGTCAGAGTGAGAAAAAAAATGATGAAAAAGGTTTTGTGAAAATAATACAAATATAAATCATGGATAGTGTTAGGCGGAAACATTTTCTTCCAAATCAGTTTCTTTTATTTTAAATTGTTTTGGTTGTCAGGTGACACATTGGCTGCATTCTGATTGGCTGCTGCATGGGAAAAACTCAGAGATAATGATTAGTAAATACAGCTGCAGGCAGCAACACACCAGGTCCACTCATTTTCCAGTTCCCATGGAGCGCAGAATAAGTTTGTGCGGCTCTACATCAGCATTATGTCTAAAACAAGCTACATTTTCCAAGTTTCCAATGAACGCAGCATCGACTGACATAATGACGGTGATGCGAGTTGACGCGCAGAATTACTAATACAAGGATACACTTGTTGCGTGTTATGACTTTATCCTAAAAATGGGACGGTGTCCGTCTACTTCCTGTAGTCCACAGAGTCCTGCCTCACACCTCAACCGTGTCTGTAGCTGCAGCGGTTGTCCTGCTCCAGACACTTTCAGCCTGAAAAGTGCCAAGGGGAATAATTATAATAATAATTTGAACAATAACAGGGATGGACCCCTAATTAGCAATAATCAGCAACGGACATTACCATGCACCAGGTGGACTTTTTAATCCTTTTCAAAGATGTGTTGGAGTGCAACATGGAAGTAAATGGGACACGCCTTGACAGTTTCCTCAGGAGGACAGTTTTATGTTCCGTGGTTTTATAGAAAATTAATTCCATCGAAAGGCAATAAAGTGTCATTATCACAGAAATGAGTTTGGAAATATACGAAAGTATTTATACTTTCGGTAAATCTCATATTATATCATTATATTTCATATCATTTTATTTTATATTACACCTCGCTCTGCCCCTGGTCAAAGTACAGATCGGAATCACAGCACGACAGTGTGTTGCGTTGTCCCGCTCAGTGTTGTGGAAGAAGGTTGCGGTTAAAAATTGCACATGCGCAAGTTGAAGGAGACACAGATTACGTGACAGATAAAGTCACGACTACATTTTAACCAACCATCGGAAGTTACCAAGTGACAGGTATTATAACTATTAACCTTTGGTTAAACGATTACCAGAAGAAAAATATATTAAACAAAGTGCAGTGTATTAAATGTCATAAACATATACGCTTCTGAGGACATCTGAGTAAGTTCTACAGAATAAAAAACCCAATTCCATCACTGTCCGAATTTAAAGACATTCCAGAGATATCAGGTATACAAACATGCTGAATTATAATTAATGGTAACAATAACCATCAGCAATGACATCATACAAGGAACATGTATTAATTGTGTATGTGTTTTGAAATATTTTCAATATTTTTGTGTTTTTGGTGTATCCCCCTACACACAATTCATTTCATTATTTATCCTCTACAAATGAAGTCACTTAAACCGCTTACCTTAGTTTATTTATTTATAGGTTCATAAAATACATTATTATTGTGAAGGTAATTTTCTATTGATTTTCAAAGGGCCATAAAACAATTCTGTTCCCCAAAATGGATTAATAATCGTGATAAATAATCGTGACCCCAACACTGACTAAAATAATGGTGATTATAATTTCAGCCATAATCGTGCGGCCCGACTTCAGAATGATAACCGCCGTTAGCTGCAGCGTAGGAAACCCAACCACAAACAGCCGCAAACAACATCCCATCATTGGACTACACTGTAGCCAGGCAGAAAGAATGAACTTCTGCAGTCACAAAACACACGGCAGCAGAGAGACAAAGAACACCCATTCATTGAACTTTAACGACGGGCTGACCATCCTGGAACCTGTGTATTGCTGCCTGCAGATATATTTATACATTTATTATTGCAACAACACTACAACCAACAGAATATGAATGACTGCATTCAGCGTATTCAGCGCGGGTTCATCAAAGTGGGAGAAAATAAAACCAGACAGTGAAGGGCGTTTTCAAGGAGTAGGTGGATCCAGTGTGCTATTGATTAGAGTTTGAATGCGTCGGTGGAGGACTGGCGGCGCCGGCGGAGAGTTTTGACTGGGGGGGATCAGAGATGACGGATGGGACGGTGCGTGAAACACAGAGGCGAGACGCAGTGTCGCGAGCTGGGAGAACAAGTTGCCACGGCGACATCGATTCGATGACACATCGGCGGGGGGGACGGCGACCATTGTGCGTGTCACGTTTCTACTGGAACACATAATGTGTGAAGTCACGCACGTGTCTGTGGCCTTGGACACACCTGCACACACTGCATGATAGAGCTGATAATGTCAATTGAAGTGCTGTGCAGACGCTTTTTATTTCATATTAATGTGGGTATAAAATACAATTTTAATGATTTGATGTGGCTGGAATAATTACTTTACGTGATGTGTGTAGGGAGCCACAAGAGGGGAAAGGAGCATCAACAGCCAGGGGGAGATATTTTTGAAAAAAAATGAATATGTGTATAAGATAAAACATAGCAGTGAGTTTGCTCATTAAAATTATGTAAATGTAGCTCGTAATTGTTGTAAATGCAAGAAAGTTAGGCAAACAATCACATATTGATAATTGCTGCGCATGTAAAAAACGCTTTACACCGATCAGCCACAACATTAAAACCAGTGACAGGCGAAGTGAATAACATTGATCATCTGGTTGCAGTGGCACCTGTCAAGGGGTGGGATATATTAGCAACAAGTAAACAGTCAGTTGTTGAAGTTGATGTGTTGGAAGCAGGAAACATGGGCGTGGTCAGGATCTGAGCCACTTTGACAAGGAGCACATTGTGATGCTGGACGACTGGGTCAGAGCATCTCCACAACCACAGGTCTTGTGGGCTGTTCCCACTATGCAGTGGTTAGTACCTACCAAAAGTGGTCCAAGGAAGGACGACCGGTGAACCGGCGACAGGGTCATGGGCGGCTAAGGCTCAGTGATGCACGTGGGGAGTGAAGTGTAGCTTGTCTGGTTCGATCCCACAGAAGAACTACTGTAGCACAAAGTGGTGAAAAAGTGAATGGTGCTATGATAGAAAGGTGTAGAACACACAGTGCATGGCAGCTTGCTGCGTATGGGAGCGCTCAGCATGTCCATGCTGACCCCTGTCCACCCCTGAAAGCTCCTACAATGGACACGTGAGCGTCAGAACTGGACCATGGAGCAATGGAAGAAGGTGGCCTGGTCTGATGAATCACGTTTTCTTCTCCATCAGGTGGATGACTGGGTGCTTGTGCGTCATTTACCTGGGGAAGAGATGGCACCAGGATGCATTATGGGAAGAAGGCACGTCGGTGAGGGCAGTGTGTAATCTGGACAATGTTCTGTTGGGAAACCTTGGACCCTGGCATTATTTTGACACGTACCACCTCACTTAACATTGTTAACACACAGTATGAGGCAGGTGGTTTTAATGTTGTGGCTGATCGGTATATTTTGAGTTTCACGTCAATTTAGCGAACAAGGTTTATCAACTAAGTTGATGAGAGATTGCAAAAATTACAACAACCTACAAGCTGTTAGTGGAGAGATGGAGGGAAAAGCAGAAACAAAATGCTTCATCATTCCACTAAAGAAGGCTACGAACAGAGAAGCAGAATATGATAGTAAAAGAAACCCAAAATAAATGTATAAAAATGCCCTGAGGGGAAATTCTGGTTCTTAGAAGTTAACAGGGAGCAGCACTTGCGGGCAGGTGGTGGTACGCTAAAGTACTAGTATGTTCCATAATTTAACACCTTAAGCACATTCTATTATTATTTTATTCATTTCAAGTTTGCTTAAGGTTTTCAAGGTTTTTGTCTATAATGACCAAACCTACCCTGTTTGCATACAGGCAAAATATATAGAATAAAAATACATATACTGTATAGTATTTACTGTTTATGCCTGCAGCCAAGTTCTCATGATGCAGGTACAAATCCAAAATGCTTGATGATAAGACTAGAACAGGTAAAAAGTTTCCAATTTCTTTAAAGAATATTCTGTCTATTATTGCACTCTTTTCCTGCCACGGGGCTGTACTGTACTTTATTTGGTGTTTGCAGACAGAGCGTGAGTGCTAAATAATTTCTCTGATGTCTGTTGTGTGAAGTGGGATTTTTTTTTTTTACGTCACCACAAGTCACCTCCGCAGTCGAGACGATGATCAAACAGTGGAGACAGTCAAAGAGAATTTGAGAAGAGAAAAGCAAACAAACATGGCGAAAAAAGACCATGGAGCCCCTGTTTGCACCAAATCTGTTTTCTGTCGGTGCGAGGAAACTAACATTTGGAGAAAAATAAATAAATAAATAAAACTCCTGTCTGTCTTTGCTGTAGAACAGGGTCTGTTATAGTGATGAAAAGTTTGCCTCTTTTTGGAGATTCGATTCTTTACGAGTGACTCGGTAAAAAAAAAATCGTAAAAAAATCTTTGTTCGGTGTACGGAGTCAGAAGAGTCGGCCCGTCTCTGAGTTGTGAATGGAGTCCTCGCAAGAAATCATTTAATTCAGTCAAAGGGAATCATTTAGGGAGAACGCAAATGGTAATTCCGTCACTGGGGATTCGAGTCTTTGTTCGGCCTGTGTCCTTCGCCAACGACTCTCTTAGTGGCTCCAGACTCCCCGGTCATTGAAAAGATTTGTTCGCTAGGACCGAATCGTTTGGGAGTCCTGCATCCATCGTCGGTTCCAGGTTCAGAGGATCGGAGTCCTGCCATGTTTTTTCTCCGTCCACCGATCCAGCTGATTTGACTCAGTCTATGTTGAAACATTTGTTCGCTACGACCGAATCGTTTGCGAGTCGGGCATCTTTAGTCCGCTCCAGGCTCAGAAGATCAGCTGCATCGGTGCACGGACGGAGCAAAAACAAGACAGGACTCTAATCCTACCACGGGTTCTGCTAATTTCCTAATCCATACTCCAGTGGCGTAGTGGTGCCCGGAGAAGTGGGAATAAACAGAAGCGACAGAAGAGCAGTCACTCAATACTGGCCCGCAGGTTATAGGGCAAGACGAGGACATAATTACCCAGTGTCTATGTGAAGATCACCTCTTTAGAGGCTGTTTTTTAGGGAACGTGACGTGGACTGTCCCTCAGGGTTTGGCTGTCGCAGGACGCTACTGAATGATGTGCATCGGAGGGAATTTAGTGGGTGGGTTTGCAGGATGCAGACTGAAAAATAAGTAGGTGTCCTCTGTATGCCTGTGTTTACCCTGCACTCCACCGCTGGTTGACTCCAAATACCTTAAATAAGGCCATTACATTTTATTCCCAATAGCGCATGAAGAACGTCTTGCTTAAACAGTAGGTGAGATTTTTCCCTGGTGGAGCCCAGATGGTCCTTTTTAGGAAGGAAATAAACGTCTTGCAATGAATTAATTTACTTTGTTTATGAATAAGCAAAACACACATTCAGCCCGGAGACTGAAAACAAGTAAAAATTTGAATAAATCCATTTCCTGTGAAAAATGTCCACACCTCCTTACAACAGTGTGGTGGCGCTGTAGCGCAGAAACGAAAACCGCCGTCACTCTGTCCCGGCGGGTTCGATCTAGTCCGACAAAAAAATCACGAAATTGTGCTTCAATTGCCCTCTATGGGTTCCTACAAAGAGCAGCGTTTCACTCCGATTTGGAAACAAGATGCCACCATGGCCACTAATGCGGTCGTTGAAAAAGGTTTATTCGGTGCTGAGGAGGATTAGCAGCGGGTCTGGTTTTTGGGCGGGGGCAGAATCGTGCCCTGGAGCGGGCGAGGAAGGTATTCCGAGGGCCACATTCCGTCCGAACCCACCGCTCCCGCAGAGCAGGGAAGTGTTATTTAACTCATGCATTTATGATGGCCGCCGCTGGCCTGCCCCGCTCGCTGTCTCTGCTCGGCTGGACTCCGCCGCTCCTGGCTGTGGCCCCGGAGGAAGGATAAGCCAGGATGGCTCAAATGCAGAGGATCCATTTCACCGGCCACCATCAAAGTGTGTGTGGGTGCAAGCGTGTGTTGTACTGTAGTGTGTTGCGTGACGAATAAAGACTCTTTCGTATTCTCAGGCTTTCGCCTTTTTGGGCTCGTCTTTCAAACTGTTTCCTTTCTCCTCCGTGTGTTTGTGTGACGTCTTCAGCACATTATGATAGTGGTGCATTGTGCCTCCTCTGAAAGGAAGAGCGTTGCTGCGCTTTGTTCGGTGTGCGGCGCTCTCCTGCAGTTATTGCAAAAGGAGCGGATGCAAGCTGCCATCAGCCCGACGGCTGCTATCAAGAGCCGCCCCCAAGCCGACGCCGGTAACAAATGAAACCAGGAAGTGCTCGCGGCTCCTTCATCCACCGGATGCTGCGGGAAGCTTCCGGGAGGGGCCTCGGGGTGGAGGTGTACCTGCGAAAGCTTCCCCATGAAGACTTGAGCTCCTTTTTAAAGCCCCGCAAAATCTGCGAATAATTCCGAGGCGAGGTTTGCGCGGCCAATGTATTCGCGCCGACAGCGATGAATAGCAATTGACCGTGACCTGGTCATGCTGTTGTTCAGTGAAACGCGGAGAACAGAATGAAATAACAACCGCAAACGGACCGCAGCCGCTGCTCTTCAGGGTTTCCAGGTGACAATTTGCTGCGTTTAAATGTGTTATCTTCATAAGTTTTATCCTTTTCGTCATGAAGGAACGTTGTTGTTGATCATAGCAGCATTAACTTTTTCACCTGTGCTCCAGTGGTTCTTCTGTGGGATCGAACCAGACGGGCCAGACTTCACTCCCCACGTGCATCGATGAGTCCCACGCGCATCAAAGTGGCTCGGACCCTGACCACGCCCATTTTTCCTGCTTCCAACACATCAACTTCAACAACTGACTGTTCACTTGCTGCCTAATATCTCCCACCCCTTGACAGGCGCCACTGGAACCAGGTGATCAATGTTATTCACTTCACCACTTAACATTATTATAGTTACTTGTGGGGGACAGAGAGGTTCCGACACCGCGGGAGCTTTTTTAACAGTAAGGATATAAAAGAAAAAGGCTCGCTGGCCAAACCATGAACACGAAGCAGCGTAGAATAAATCAGCATCGAATCAGTCGGTTTGGCTCGCGGTCTGGTCCACAGGGTCTCGTCTCCCGCACCCTTGCTGCAAGACAAGCAGCAGGTGTGAAGGCCCTGGTGCCAGTCCGAGCCGCGCCAACGGGGCTGATCAGGCTGACCCGGTACAGCCGCGCCCACGCAGGACGAGGTCACCAGTCGACCGCGCCTCAACCACGCCCCCTTGTCGGCCACAGTAGTAGTATTAAAAGCAATAGTAATATTAATAGTCATACTAGTAATATTAATAATAATAATAGTAATTGTAATAGTAATAGTAATATTTATAGTCATACTAGTAATATTAATTATAATAATAGTAATTGTAACAGTAATAGTAATATTAATAGAGTATTATTATTCACAAGGTCATAATAATAATATTAATATGGTACTATTAATATATTGGTAATTACTAGTAATAGTAATATTGATATAGTAATGTGGAAATGTTACTATTATTTTGATAATATTCTTCGTCATTCCTGCATGGCATATGAACATATTGTGTATATATCAGTACATAGAAGTATTCACATAATGACCTTCATTGCCAAACACTGGAAAGAACACCCTCTCACTTAAGCTGGAGACCTACTTCATTAATTGATTCATTTGTCTTCTTGCGCATGCGTTGATTTATCGTCCAATTACCTGAGTGACTGATGGATTGATTGATTCAATTAAAAAAATTATATTTTAAAACGTCCACAGCTCGGTTGAAAGTTGGATCCTTACTTTATGATGAGGGATGAAAAAAGTTTGAGCAAATCAAATCACGTCCCAAGCAAGTGATTGCGCCGCATCGAGTAACTTGAGAGAATATTGACGTTTCGATATGAAACATAATGGAAGTGAATTCATTATGGACTGTTTCCTGGCGGGAAGCGGCGAGATTAAGCTCAAGCGTCGGTTCCATCAGCGCTGTGTTTATCCTTATCTGCCCCCACCCCAACCCCCACCCCCACCCCCACCCCCACGCACTATTTAATGTGCAGAACCATCTGTGGCCTCCTTCCAAAACAATGCTACCGCTCTCAAGGTATCGCACCTTTCTCCGCCTCTTTAACTTTATTCTTTTATTTTCTCGGGGCGTCACTTCCTTCGGTCCTGGCGTCGAGTTTCGCACATTCCTTGAGCATTCCCTCCAACCTGAGATGCAGGGCGGACGTGTGAAGGCGCTGATCAAGCAGACCAAGTGGTCCAGGGCCTCATTTACCATCATTTTGTGCCTTATTTTTCATTATTTACAGTATATTATTTTTTGGGGTTCATAGAACATATTGATATTTGATATGTTTTCAATTCACAAAAAAAAAAAATTGAACAGGTTTTGACTATTGTCATCATAAGTTCTATATAATTTGACCAGCTTTGAAAGTATTTACTGTTTAGGCTCAACCTGTTGTTTTTTGGCATGAATGTGAATTGTAATCGAAAAAAATTGTGTGGCTGGCTTCAAAATAATTGTTAATAGGACAACATTACAGTTAATCCTTAGCTTTACGGTATATTGCCATATTTTCAATTTATCAGGTTTATCGGATATCGCCATTTTTTATTTTTTTTATTCTTATTCTTAATATGTTATTAATATTAACACCTTTTTGACGCAGGCAGCTGTGACGCTGCAATTTCCCTCCAGGGATCAATAAAGTATCCATCTAGCTATCAATCTAAAAGGAAAAAAATTCATCACACTTTGTAATTGCAATTGCTGAAGCAAGAATTGCGGATCTTAAAAACAGGATCATGGGCCAAAGAGGGTTGAGAACCCCCCCAGCAGCAGAGAACCCCCCTTTCACTCCCGGCATTAAGATGTGATGGAGATACGTTATCTGGACGACGACATCCCATCACGGGCCTTTGAATTTACACCCCGTATTAATGGGCGCTCACGCTATCTTGATTGTGCCCACATCGTGATGGGAGCTCGGTATGTAAATTGGGGGGGGGGGGAGAACGGCAACAGCATTTTTTATTTCTTGCAGCAATTACAAGTGCCCCCCGCCTACGTGTAGTATTCTCCATGTAGTACTCTACGCGTACATATTGTACAGTAGTTGCCATATCTCTGACAGAACAGGCTTCACCGGGAGCACCGGACACGGCACCGTCTCGCTCCGACACGGCTTCATCCTCCGTGCACGTGTGGTTTCAGACAGGTGTTGGGCCTGGTCATATTAAATTAAAAGGTGTGTGTGTGTGTGTGTGTGTGTGTGTGTGTGTGTGTGTGTGTGTGTGTGTGTGTGTGTGTGTGTGTGCGTGCGTGTGTGTGTGCGTGCATGCGTGCGTGCGTGCGTGTGTGTGTTTGCGTGTTTGTGTGTGTGCGCGCGTGCGCGCGTGCGTGTGTGTGCGTGTGTGCGTGCATGTGTGTCTGTGTGTGTTTGTGTGTGTGTGTGTGTGTGTGTGTGTGTGTGTGTGTGTTTGTGTGTGTGTGTGTGTGTTTGTGTGTGTGTGTTTGTGTGTGTGTCTGTGTGTGTGTGTGTGTGTGTGTGTGTTTGTGTGTGTGTGTGTGTGTGTGTGTGTGTGTGTGTTTGGGTGTGTGTGTGTTTGTGTGTGTGTCTGTGTGTTTGTGTCTGTGTGTTTGTGTGTGTGTCTGTGTGTTTGTGTGTCTGTGTGTTTGTGTCTGTGTTTGTGTGTGTGTGTGTGTGTGTTTGTGTGTGTGTGTGTGTGTGTGTTTGTGTGTGTGTGTGTGTGTGTGTGTGTGTGTGTTTGGGTGTGTGTGTGTTTGTGTGTGTGTCTGTGTGTTTGTGTGTCTGTGTGTTTGTGTGTGTGGGTTTGTGTGTGTCTGTTTGTGTGTGTGTGTGTGTTTGTCTGTGTCGCTGGAACAGAACGGTTCAGTCGCAGCGTTTACTCATCCAGGACGGGGACTCGTCGGAAGGTGAAGTAAAGGGTTGAATGAAAAACGAGGGGGAGACGTCCAGGGCTCCACCTGCATTGTACTTAAAAGGTGCCGGAGGATCGCTGGGACGGAGGCATACGCCTTAAAATGAACCCGACCATCATCACATATTGTGCGAGGCCGTTTTGCTGATACGAGGGCAAAGTACCAGTGGTGGAAAGTACTTAGCACAAATACTTTGTTGCCGGGAGACTTTTGAGTTTAACACCACTACATTTCCAAGCAAATATCTTTACTTTTTGTTTAACTACATTTCCACAAAAAAACAAGAATGTATGTAGTACAACTCAGTAGAACCGTGTTTCCCAGCCTTTTTCTCAGCCACGGCACACTTTTTACCACCACTATCCCATTAACTACCAAAACATCTCACAGACATGCATAACTGTGGTTATTATTAATACAGCCAACGAGTAGTTCTCACTTTGGATGAGCTTGTTTTGACGATCACAGAGGTGGTTTACTGGCTGGAATTGTTGAATTAGTACAGCCTTGCCATTTTGATCTTGCAACACACAATCATTTTTAGTGGTTGAAAAACACTGTAGTAGCACTTTTTGACATAATAGTCACTCAGGACACTGGATATGACTGAACTTTTACTTTTTATACGTTAAGTACATTTAGTAGCAAGTACTTTTACACTTTTACTGAATTAGAAATGTCAATGTGGTACTTTTACTTTCTTGAGAGTCATTTTGCATCAGGGTATTTGTACTTTTACTCAAGTAAAAGGTCTGAGTACTTCTTCCACCACTGCAGAGTACCCAACACCACCGTGCAAAGCAGATCCTTCAAGAGGCGTTGTCTGGAATGCTTTTTTTGTCTCTGTGTTTTGTGCTGTTCTTCACGGCATTGCCCTGCAGAAGCAGGTTCGGTTCTAGTCGCGCACTCGTTGTGCTATGTGTAGGTCGAAGGTCACTTGGCGTCCAGTGCCCTGGTTTGGACTGGGAATTTGGGTTCCGGGTTACAAGCGGGGGACATTCTGTGGAGCAGTGGAGGGGATACAACAACCTACAGTTTTGAAACTCCTTTTCCATTACCTGTTGTTAAAAAAAGAAAAACCTAAATAATATAATTGGACCTTTTGTTTAATTTGGTGAGATAAAGATATTATACGAAGGTTTGGCCCATTATTTGAACATTTTTCCCCAGTGGCATCAATATGTGACATTGCTAAATGAGGCTGTGTAGTTCCACCATGCCTGCTAGCGAAACACTGACTTTTTTTTCTTCTTTCTGCTATTTAATTGCCCCGGTTTGGAGAGGAAAATTGTGCAGGTGAACAGCCACTCGTCCTCACTCGGTTTGGCTCACTTAATGTTGAAACAGCGGTTTGGGGGAATCGTGCACAGTCAATGATTGGCGCGGAGAGGCCGGGTCCTCAGGAGCCCAAGTATGGATGGATTTTTCGCATACATTCCTACATACTATATAAATACCATATAACATACCATGGAGAACTACTGCAAAATTCAGACAACGTCCCTACAGTTGGCTTATTGTTTTTGGCATCTTTGGGCATTTGTTAATAATTTATTTTTTATACAGAATATACAATATACTGTATACAATAATATTTATATTTTGTGTATATTTGGCATTTTTTTACTCTACTTTTTATTCTATTTTACTATATAATAAAAAAAATAATAATAATAATTATATATATATATATATATATATATATATATATATATATATATATATATATATATATATATATATATATATATATATATATATATATATATATATATATATATATATATATATAAAAACAACCAAATTTGACCCAAATCACAGACACGGTCGAATGCATTAAAGATGTCTAACACGGATAAAAGTATCTGGAACACAACAGTGACATAAGCTACAAACACGGTTGAGGTGTCGTTTAAACCGGTAAGTCACAAGGATCTCGTTGTTTAAGTTTCATCCAAATAGATCCAGATACGGAGCAGAGAATGTACATTCACACTGTGTAGTGGTTAGAGATTACAAACTATATGTTTACATAGATATTTATGTACTTTCTTACCAGGTAGATGTCTGCGGATGTATTGTATTGATATTTAATCTCTATTATCCCCATTACGGATTAATAAAAAACAAAAACTTTATTCTGTCTTTATTATTATTTTCCTGCAAAGTAATTACAAAGTTTGTTTTTGTTATTGTTCCAGATGTAAAAAAATTGCTGAAAATCGGAGACAACAAAGAAGCCATTGTCCAAAAATCCAGTCCTCAAGGTCAGTCACAATATTAAAAAGAAGTACTGATGAAAAATACTGTGAAAAAAAAAACCATGAGAAAACATTCAATATAAGTGTTCAGTGTCACCATAGTGTTAAGTGTCACCATCTGTCAGTGTAAGAGGAGCATTTCATCAGGATGATTTATCAGTTTGGAGACTCCAGAAATAAACAGTTTGCTACTATGAGTTTAATAATATTTCTTAAGAATAAGATCCAGAATGTTTGCACATGGACACAAAATGAACGAAACAATGTTTAAATTAAAGGAAATAATCTTTGTCAGGATATGAAAGAGTATGGGTAAATCAATGTTTATGCTCCAGGAAGAGATAATATTGCAATAACAGAATGCCAACCTGACAAGATATGTTTAATACAACATTCCAAATAACGTATGCTGAGCCATTTACTGGCTGCATTGGTGTAGATCACTATGACTCTGCGTTGTATAATATAGTTATGCCAATTGATAGAGCACTTAAGAAATCACTGTTAAATAATAACGATGCATGTGGATTAACTATTTTTGCGTAATACATGTGCAATTATCAAGCAGGGATCGTGGTATGCAATTTTCTATTCACATTCACGGACCAAAATCGTCCAGCATGAGTATGACTCACCGACTAGTTTTGTTGCTACGAGAACATTGAATCTGTCTGTCGTCATCTCTGTGATCGTAATAATTTACTCTGCCAAACTAAACCGATATTTTAAATCACCGATCTACAGGTAGAGGCAGAGTAAGTGAACATTGGGAACCACCCAATAACAAAAACATCGATGAATGACATGAATTCCACCCCACAGAATCAAAACATAAACGTAATAAATCGAATGTTATGCCAGCAACTGTAACGAAAATGTTTGACAATATAAGAACTCACTTATTTACCGTCACTACTGACCGGAGCAAAAATGTTTTAGACAATGTCAACATATCAATAGCGAAGATACTGAAAGTAAATACAGTGTGTCATAAAGAACCTCAGCAAACAAATAATAATTTGAGAACGAATTTATATCAACTACAAACGACGAAAAAACAAGACCAAAAATGTGTTCATACTTCAAAAATTGCTGACATCATTAAAGATTAAACAAATTAATATTCAACTGATGTAATTTCAGTCAATGAATCTGACAATACAAACTTGCAATTCCTGCCTTTGACAATATATCAACAAAAGAAACATTTAAAAAGCAACATATGTCTTTTAAATAAAAAATGTTAAATAGATAAAGCTATAAAAATGACAAACCATTGTGAAACAAAATCCATTGTGTCCGATGATAACTGCTTCTTTAGGGCAGCATCATTTTCAATAAGTGAAAACAAGAAGTCATAGAAAATTTTGACTTATGGTATTGAAACACATGAAAGAAAACTACAATTTGTACAGTAATATTTAAGGCATGGGTGGTTATCTGTTGGAATTATGTCGGAAGTTGGGCTCCTGAGGTTGAAATAAATGTTAAATGTATGTCAATGTGAAGTTATTAGATGTGCTGAATGTCAAAAATGTCACTAAACTGTGCTCATACGTGCAATAAATCTAGTAATATGAAAAACCGTAAGACCATTATGCGAATTTCTGAAAAAGAA
The DNA here is from genome assembly GCF_960531495.2 of Zeus faber. Lineage (NCBI taxonomy): Eukaryota > Metazoa > Chordata > Actinopteri > Zeiformes > Zeidae > Zeus > Zeus faber. The sequence continues at coordinate 46,603,933 of NC_137189.1, read as the reverse complement.
AAGAAAGAAAAAATACATAAAAACTGATAGGACTTATGAATATACAGCACCAAAAAAATAAATAATAATAATAATAATTTCTATGAATGAAGTTGATGTTAATGAGAAAACTTTCAACATTAACTTTCAGTACATGTCAGTGTTAAGAGGATGTTTTACAGTTTGGAGACTCCAGGAACAGTGTGCTGCTTTAAGTTTAACAGCAGTTCTTAAAAACAAGATCCAGAATATCTGCCCATGGACTCAAAATGACCTAGACAATGTCTTCATTAAAGGAAATTATCTTTATCGGGATATGAAAAAGTCTGGTTCAATGAATGATGTATGTTGGAGGAAGGCATTACATATATTGCAATAACAGAACTGCCAACAAGACAAACTATGATAATATAACATTCCAAATAACAAAGCTGAGCCATTTACCGGCTGCATTGGTGTAGATCACTATGACTGCGTTGTATAATTACTGGAGGGTTACGTTGGTGACACGACGATGGTAATGCAGCACAACCTTTGGGAAGACCAAATGAAACATGTGACCAAAGGACAATCGTTCACAATGAAGATGCTGACAACTCGCTGTCAGGACGACTGTGTTTACCTCACAAGCACAAAGAACGCACTCGTTGCACCGAGATCAGACATAGAAGTCACAGAGAACAAAACTGACATGAAACTCCCAGAGGAGGAACTGTTAGAAATAATGGGCATAATAACATCCACTGATTTGACAAACAAACATGTATGCACAAAGTGTGGGGGAAGTCCGGAATAATTTCAGCGCTGAACCACACTCGCCAAAGTTGTAATGGATTCCAGCTCATGGAGAAGTACAGCTGTAACATCAGTGGCACTCTAGAAGTCACCAATGATGCAATGCAACCTAATGTGGGTGTTACAGAACTATTACAATGTCTGTCATGCACCGTTACCTGGTCAAATACAAAATTACCAAACTAATGACAAACACTTCCGCCATCCAGCGACAATTTATCATAGGTGGCTACTTTTGTGTCAGGTACACCAACAGCACTATGGTGACTGATATCACAAATTTAGAGAAAATAGGGATTAATTTCTTTATTTACCTTTGACTGGCTTAGACTTTGTAATACATGCATTACAAGCTGTTGTCAAGCTGTTGTTATAAACATTTTCTTCCCAAACATTGTTTATTTATTTTAACAACTACATATAACACAATGTTTATAAACACTGTTTACTTTGACATCCTTTTGACATCATTTTTATTTCTTTTTTATCAGTTAAGATTGCCATTTAAATAATATAGAGTTATTATTTGTTGTGTGTCATTTACAATTGTCATTTGTAACTGACCCATCTAACGTGACGCCACTTATGTCACATTGAAACTTATAATCAATCGTTGACTTCTGGTTGAAGTGGGAACAGAGTCACTTTGTCACACTGCGAACCGAGAGCACATAAATCCACCATACATCTCTAAGTGCTTGTGAAAAAACAAAAAACGTACGTCGGGTGCTATGATGGCACAAATAAATTGAGTTGATCTTAATTCTTGAAACACTGCTCTCCAAGAATATTTCGACTGAACGGCAGAAGAGATTCACGCTGACGTCAGTCCACAATGTTTGTAACTTTTGTTGTTGGTAACTTGTGTGATGCATTCCACAGAAAGCGAAACTCTGTAATACCTACCAGGAGGGTGTAGACGGCACCCTGCGTATTGCTGCCTGCAGCTATATTTATTGTTATTGTTGTGATTATATTTTTTCAGACTGTTTGCTGTGCAGCTTTTTTCTTTAATGCAGTTCCTTGTATCTAAATGTTTCCGGCTGGAATGAACTCATTCTGAGGCTTAGACTTCTTCAGACAAGAAATGTGTGTTAGTGCAGCACATTTCATACACAAGGGGAAATCCTAAGTACTTTACATAAGACATTAAAATAATCACATAAAAGCAAAGAAGAATAAAAGCACATAATTGATGAGCTAAAAAACCGAGAACAAAGACATTAAAATCATGAGATGAGGGACTTGAACCCGCACCCACCTGGGTCGTTAGGAGCAAACCAACAACGAAAGTATAGAAATAAAAACCAAAAAACGGATTTAATAAAAATACAAAAAATCACAAGCGATGAAAGGTTCATGTGCGCTTTAAAAACAGACCGACACACTTGAAAACAGCGGGACTTGAACTTGCGCACATGTGGGTCGTTCGGGTAAAAAAAACAAAACAATTAGAAGCGTGGAAATAAAAATGTAAAAGCTAGACAGCAGGTTACAGTGCCGGCAAAGCTAAAGACCAAATACAAATCTCGGACAAACCGCCCTGGAAGGAGTCATGGTGCATTCCATCACTTTGGGTCAGAGTCCCGAGTGCAATTTCGGAAAGATCCCTGATTGGGCGTTTGGGAAGGGACCGGCTCTCAGCGTGGGAAGCGCCCCGCGTCAACGCAAATCAGAAGAATTGTTTGCGCATTGGAACAGCGTCGACGGAGGAAGGAGGATCCCGGGCGAAGCCCAAAGCCGTCGCCGCTTTGGGACGCTCTGCGCGTGTCACAAACTCCTGCGGACAAAAACAAAAACGAAATGTGAACCGCGTCGGGTCCCGGGGATCTCTGGTTGATGGGCCCCCCCAAGTGGGGACGCACTTCCAGAAACACACACGGCAGACGTTGATTAATACCGCCTCCTACCTCTCTACCCGTCACCCTACCTACCCCTATAACTCTACTTACAACTATAACTATACAATCACTCTGTCTACCTCTATGCCTACCACTCGATCTGTCGCTTCCTACCTCTCTACCTACCCCTCTACCCACCACTCTATTACGACCTATCTGCCCCTCTACCATCGCTCTACTGTATCTACCACTCTATCACTTATCTACCGATCACTGTGTCTACGCATCTACATATCACTCTATCTACATCTCTACCTATCACTCTACCTACTGTGCGCTTCTACCTATTACTACCTAGCACTCTATCTATTACTACCTAGCACTCTATCTATTACTACCTACCACTCTATCTATTACTACCTAGCACTCTACCTATTACTACCTAGCACTCTATCTATTACTACCTACCACTCTACCTATTACTACCTAGCACTCTATCTATTACTACCTAGCACTCTATCTATTACTACCTAGCACTCTATCTATTACTACCTAGCACTCTATCTCCCCACCACTCTATTACTACCAATCTACCTCTATATCACCCTACTTACTGTACACCTACAACTATACTATCACTCTATCTACCATTCTATCACTTCCTACCTCTCTGCCTCCCACTCTATCTAACACTTCCTACCTCTCTATCTGCATCTAGCCCTCTACCCATCGCTCTATCTCCCGCTCATCTATCACTTTATCTACCCATCTACCTATCACTCTATCTCTCTGTCTATCCCTCTACCTACCATTTTATCTACCCCTCGATCTATCAGGACTGACCACTCTACTTACCATTATATTTTCTCCCTCACTATATCACTCTGCCTGTCACTACCGACCACTCTACCTTCCACTACCTACCCCTCTATCTCCCCCCTACCTACCACTGTATTATTTCCTTTCTACCCCTCTGTCACTCTACTCACTGTACACCTATAACTATACTACTACTCAATCTACCACTCTAACACTTCCTACCTCTCTACCAATCACTCTATGACTACCTACGTATATACCCCTCTACCCATCACTCTATCTGCCACTCTACCTATCACCTACTGTATAGATAGAGTGCTATGTAGATGGGTAGATAAAGTGATAGGTATATTATACCTATCACTTTATCTACCCATCTACATACTATCTATCTACCTCTCCATCTATCTCATTCTATCATTCTATCCATCCAGATATCGATCTATCTGCTCCTCCCGCTGCCTGTGTAGATTCAAGGAGGCGCCATCTCCCGCTCTACCTGTCACCTATCCACTCCACCCATCCCGCTACCTACAATACTATCAATCACTATACATGTCGCTCTATCTACCACTCGACTATCACTCTATCTATCCTTCCGGCGATCACTCCATCAATCCTTCCGGCTATAACTCTATCTATCCTTCCGGGCATCACTCCTGCTGCCCCACGCAGCTGTGAAGATTCACAGAGGTGTGTGACGATCGCATGGCTCCCTCTTTAATTCGCCCCTATGTGAGTGGGATTAAAGCAAAACGCTGAAGATAGGGCTTTGTATAATCCTGAACCTGCGGCCAGTGTCTTTTACAGGATTATTCCTCTGACCTGCAAGGAGGATTAACCTGAGCAAGGTTGAAAAGGTCAACGCGGGGGGCGGGGCCACGGCCATCTTGCGGCGGCATGAGGAGCGCTGTGAGCTGATTAGCCGGCCAATAGCTGTCACTTGCGGATAATTATCGGGCAGTGATTCTTGCTTTGTTGTGCTGGAGGTGGATCCGCTGTGTGAGAGTGTATGTGCACGAACGTGCGCGATTGTCTTCGTCCGGTGTGGACGAGTCTCACTCCGTCCCTAAAAGTCTTGCGAGGCCCGGTGCGGCAATATATTATCCACGGCAAGTGCCTGGCGGCTTATTGGCTCTCACTTAATTTGTGTTGTTGTCGTCCCCGGACCCACACTATGAATTTGCCACGTCCGTTTGCGGCGAATCAATCATGGTAAAGCGGCGTGACGTGCACGTGCATGCCTCGCGACAAGAATGGTTGACGGGGCATAAAATTGAGTCGCGTCGGCTCACACGTACAGTATGTGCCTCGCAGCGCGCCGCTCCGCTGGCTGCGCTTACGTCCGTTAAGTGGGGGGAAAAAAAAGCAGAAAACACTGTCAGTTGAGCTGACGTTCAATTATGGGAATTCATGTGCGGAGCCGCAACTTGTGTTTTATTTATTTATTTTGGTGTGGAACTTGGCGTCGGTCTGCAGGCGGGGACGCTCGGCTGCGGAGACGCCGGCCAGGCGCTTCAGGCTGCGCACGCTCTTCTGGAAGTGGAATCCATCCGCCGGCGCTGCCGATGCCGCTGCCGATGCCGCTGCCGATGCCGCTGCCGATGCCGCGTCTCATTTGAGGATCGATTCCCGCGTCAGTAGGATCCACGCCAAAAAAGTCATCAGTTTCTCTCACCGAAATAAGTTACATTTATTATTTTTTTAACTCCATGTATTATGGAATTACAGTATGGTTATTGAAAACGGCGATTCTGCCCTGGCAAGTTTTTCGGCATCACCCACCCCGAGCATGCAGCTTCCAACACAAATATAGAAGTAAGTAATTACACTGTGTCCAAGACAGTTCAGTCCAAACACTATAATGTATATATATATATATATATATATGTACGTGTGAGTGTTTGTGTGTGTGTGTGTGTGTCCGCGTGTATTAAATAAATGATTTAATTATAAAAATGTATTATAAATGTAATTATTCTATAATTATATCACAGCCTTTATTTAACGATCTGTTGTCTTTCTGTTACGATTGGGTAATTCATTATTTCGCTTTTGTGCCATTTTGGGATACCTTGCACTAGCAGTGCCTTTCCCAAGCATAACCCCCGTGGTTCACAGAGAGGAGCCGAGCATTAGCGCTGATTCACTGTTATCTTGTTATACAGTTGCCGGGGGCCGGGCTGTTGCCGGGAAGATTTGTGCTATCAGCCGGAGCAGCGCTGAGGGCTGAGGTACCGGAGGATTTAAATCGTCTGCGGTGTGGAAGGGGCTGTGATAGCTGCGTGTCACCCTGACAGCCTGAATTTACGCGACAAGCTCCATTACAGATGGACGCCGACTAAACTGCGCTCCCAATTTTAATTTTGGCAACAAGTTAAATTTGCTGCAGATGTCACATTATTAACAGTGAAGCGGCGGTGGCCGGGCGCCAGGGACGGCCCCGGCGCCCGGCCCTGGACGCCGCGTCGATCCCGATCCGACGACGCCCGCGACCCGGGTGGCGGGATAATCGCCTGAGTGCGACAAAGCGACAGAACCCCTGCGTCGGTGCATCACGGCGTTTTAGGGGAGGGGGGGGGGGGGGTGTCGCGTCTCGGCTCAGCACGTACGGTATCATCAATTCAAATGTCAGCGTCTTCTCTGTTTATTCAGGACGGTGATAACGGCCTTAAAAAAACTGATTTAAATTCGCCTCCAGTTCTTTAGGGAGTTTGTTCAACAGACAGAAGTTGTGTCTCTCAGTGATTCAGGTTCTTCCATTTAACTTCGGGGGCCGAAGGTTCGGTTCCTGTTTCTCGGAGACGGGCGAGGGACCGCGCCGCGTGGTTTTCCCTTGTCAAAAGTTGAATCCATTTTGATGCCTTTCCGCCCTGCGACGTAAGGGCGCGGTAGGACGCTCGCCGAGGGGGGCGCAGAAGGTGAAGGTGGCGCTCGAGGGAGAGAACGAGCGGTTTCATGGTTGCCGGGGCGTGGCGGACCCCGCAAACCAACAACGGAAACAGCATGCACAGCAGTGGAGCACAAAAATACAGTGACTAGTCCCAGGGAAAGAAATATGGGATTAATATTAAAATCCATTGAATTTGACTATGTCACTATCAGCTATAATCAAGCGAACGAGAGAGGCTTTTTGTTTTTTTCACTCTTCACACGGCGCCGAGATAAAAAACGTTGATGTTTCTCTGGGTTGAATCATCCTTGGTTCTTTAAATATTACATTGGTCATCAGTTGGCATTCTTTACGTGTCGCGCTTCTCCGGGCTCCGACCGTTGGTTTCTTCTTTGTTTAATGATTGATCCATATTGATGATGAGCTGCACGGGTCCAAATTATTAAATACCTATATCTACGTGGCCGTGGCCAGCCCTGGCTTTTTACATCAAAAGGGGAGCGTTCCATTGTGACTACAGGATATTTAGTTGTTCTATCTTCATTTTTAAGATTTTCAATAAATATTCTGTTTTCTTTAAGGCTATTTTATTTATGGTTCATAATTTAACACTGTTCACGCACTTTAGGTAAGGATGCAGGATCCATTTCTCACCCCATTCTCAAGGCATAATTTGAGTTTAATTCCAACTCAAAATAAAACGCATGCACTGGCTTCCTTTGGCTTCCTGAAAGCAGGAATAAAAATAGATGAAATATTCATATGATAAAGTATTTATTTTTGTACTCTGGTAGTATCACTGTGACAGATCTAGGAGGGAATATGGACCATGAACCGAAAACTGGACTAAAATCTACACTATATTTATATATATATATATACATATATATATATATATATATATATATATATATATATATATATTTATACATATATATGTGTGTGTGTATATACAGTGCATACAGTGCATATACAGTGTATGCTATATATACATGAAGAAAATGACTCAGCAATGGGATGTGTGATGAATATTATTTCAGTATAAAACACCATATAATAATAATAATAATAATAATAATAATAAGAAGAAGAAGAAGAAGAAGAAGAAGAAGAAGAATTATAAAAATTACAATAATTATTATAATAATGACCTTTATTTGAAAAACACCTTTCATGCATGACTTGTAACTCAAAGTGCAAATAATAGACGAATAATAAAATAATTTGAATAATGAAATGCATTAAAAACAGGGTAAGAACAAGGTGATGGTAGTAGATGTACGTCGTTGCATTCAATAAAAGGGATAAATATGACACTAATAATCAGCTCTGGGGTCATCAACTGAGACCATGAAGGATCACCCTCGTCTCCCGGTGAATGACCTCCTCGTTTCAAGCGAGCTCGTTAGATCCAACGACGGACATTAAGGCCTTGAATTCCAGACCGGTCGTCACAGAAGCCTCTTTCAAATACCTGGACACATGCGGCGTTCTCCCCAGCGCTGCAGCCCTGTGTTGCCACACCTTCCAAACAGCCTCACAGCCTCAAACACACTTCCTGTCCTCAGGAGGAGATGCTCGTTAAAATGTGTCGGCGCGTCGAGGCGCCTGTCGTTTAGGAACAACAACGAGGAGGACGAGGAGGAGGAGGCGGAGGAGGCGGAGGACGAGGAGGAGGAGGAGGAGGGGGAGGGGGTGACGAGGAGGAGGAGGGACATGTAGAGGAAGAGGAGTAACATGAGGAGGAGGAGGAGGAGGTGGAGGAGGAGAAGGAGGAGGGGGAGGAGGAGGAGGAGGAGGGGGAGGGGGTGACGAGGAGGAGGAGGGACATGTAGAGGAAGAGGAGTAACATGAGGAGGAGGAGGAGGAGGTGGAGGAGGAGGAGGACGTAGAGGAGGACGTAGAGGAGGACAAGGAGGAGGACGAGGAGGAGGATGAGGAGGAGGATGAGGAGGACAAGGAGGAGTAGGAGGAGGAGGAGGACAAGGAGGAGTAGGTGGAGGAGGAGGATAAGAAGGAGGATAGAGGAGGAGGAGGAGGTAGAGGAGGAGGATGAGGAGGAGGTAGAGGACCACGAGGAGGAGGATGAGGAGGAGGATGAGGAGGACAAGGAGGAGTAGGAGGAGTAGGAGGATAAGAAGGAGGATAGAGGAGGAGGAGGAGGTAGAGGAGGAGGATGAGGAGGAGGTAGAGGACAATGAGGAGGAGGACGAGGAGGAGGATGAGGAGGACAAGGAGGAGTAGGAGGAGGAGGACAAGGAGGAGTAGGTGGAGGATGAGGATGAGGAGGAGGATAGAGGAGGAGGTAGAGGAGGAGGATGAGGATGAGGAGGAGGTAGAGGACGACGAGGAGGAGGACGAGGAGGAGGATGAGGAGGAAAAGGAGGAGGAGGAGGATGAGGAGGAGGTGGAGGAGGAGGAGTAGGATAAGGAGGACGAGGAGGACGAGGAGGAGGTGGAGGGGTTGGAGGAGGAGGACGTAGAGGAGGATGAGGAGGACAAGGAGAAGGAGTAGGAGGAGGAGGACAAGGAGGAGGAGGAGGAGAATGAGGAGGACAAGGAGGAGTAGGTGGAGGAGGAGGACAAAAAGGAGGATAGAGGAGGAGGGGGAGGATGAGGAGGACAAGGAGGAGTAGGTGGAGGAGGAGGATAAGAAGGAGGATAGAGGAGGATGAGGAGGACAAGGAGGAGGGGGAGGATGAGGAGGAGGTGGAGGAGTTGGAGGAGGTGGAGGAGGACAAGGAGGAGGAGGAGGATGAGGAGGACAAGGAGGAGTAGGTGGAGGAGGAGGTAGAGGAGGAAGATGAGGAGGAGGATGAGGAGGAGGAGGACAAGGAGGACAAGGAGGAGGAGGAGGATGAGGAGGAAAAGGAGGACAAGGAGGAGGAGGAGGATGAGGAGGATGAGGAGGATGAGGAGGATGAGGAGGAAGACGACGAGGAGGACAAGGAGAAGGAGGAGGAGGAGGAGGGGGAGGAACATGAGGAGGACGAGGAGGAGGACGAGGAGAAGGATGAGGAGGACAAGGAGGAGGAGGAGGACGAGGAGGAGGTGGAGGACGAGGAGGAGGTGGAGGAGGAGGATGTAGAGGAGGATGAGGAGGACAAGGAGGAGTAGGACAAGGAGGACAAGGAGGAGGAGGAAAATGAGGAGGACAAGGAGGAGTAGGTGGAGGAGGAGGATAAAAAGGAGGAGGATGAGGAGGAGGATGAGGAGGAGGATGACAAGGAGGACAAGGAGGAGGAGGAGGATGAGGAGGAAAAGGAGGACAAGGAGGAGGAGGAGGATGAGGAGGATGAGGAGGATGAGGAGGACAAGGAGGAGTAGGAGGAGGAGGAGGACAAGAAGGAGGATAGAGGAGGAGGAGGAGGAGGAGGAGGAGGAGGTAGAGGAGGAGGACGAGGAGATTGACGAGGAGAAAGACGAGGTCAAGGAGAAGGAGCAGGAGGAGGAGGTGGAGGAGGAGGTAGAGGAGAAGGATGAGGAGGAGGAGGACAAGGAGGAGGAGGAGGATGAGGAGGAAAAGGAGGATAAGAAGGAGGATAGAGGAGGAGGAGGAGGAGGAGGAGGAGGAGGATGAGGAGGAAGACGATGAGGAGGACAAGGAGAAGGAGGAGGAGGAGGAGGGGGAGGAACATGAGGAGGACGAGGAGGAGGACGAGGAGGAGGTGGAGGACAAGGAGGAGGTGGAGGAGGAGGACGTAGAGGAGGATGAGGAGGACAAGGAGGAGTAGGAGAAGGAGGACAAGGAGGAGGAGGAAAATGAGGAGGACAAGGAGGAGTAGGTGGAGGAGGAGGATAAAAAGGAGGATAGAGGAGGAGGAGGAGGAAGAGGAGGAGGATGAGGAGGATGAGGAGGATGAGGAGGACAAGGAGGAGTAGGTGTAGGAGGAGGACAAGAAGGAGGATAGAGGAGGAGGAGGAGGTAGAGGAGGATGAGGAGAAGGATGAGGAGGAGGAGGAGGAGGAGGACAAGGAGGAGTAGGTGGAGGAGGAGGACAAGGAGGAGGCGGAGGAGGAGGATGAGGAGGACAAGGAGGAGTAGTAGGAGGAGGAGGAGGAGGATGATAAGAAGGAGGATAGAGGAGGAGGAGGTAGAGGAGGAGGACGAGGAGGAGGAAGAGGATCAGGAGGAAGACAAGCAGGACAAGGAGGAGAAGGAGAAGGAGGACAAGGAGGAGGAGGAAAATGAGGAGGACAAGGAGGAGTAGGTGGAGGAGGAGGATAAAAAGGAGGATAGAGGAGGAGGAGGAGGAAGAGGAGGAGGATGAGGAGGATGAGGAGGACAAGGAGGAGTAGGTGTAGGAGGAGGACAAGAAGGAGGATAGAGGAGGAGGAGGAGGTAGAGGAGGATGAGGAGAAGGATGAGGAGGAGGAGGAGGAGGAGGACAAGGAGGAGTAGGTGGAGGAGGAGGACAAGGAGGAGGCGGAGGAGGAGGATGAGGAGGACAAGGAGGAGTAGTAGGAGGAGGAGGAGGAGGATGATAAGAAGGAGGATAGAGGAGGAGGAGGTAGAGGAGGAGGACGAGGAGGAGGAAGAGGATCAGGAGGAAGACAAGCAGGACAAGGAGGAGAAGGAGGAGGAGGAGGAACATGAGGAGGTGGAGGAGGGTGAGGAACATGAGGAGGTGGAGGAGGGGGAGGAGTAACATGAGGAGGAGGAGGTGGAGGAAGAAGAGGGGGAACACGAGGAGGAGGAGGAGGCGGAGGCTGCGCGGTGGCGCTGTGTTCGACACTCCTCCGAGGATGACGTCAGAACAAGTGATGAAGACGTGGGAGTCATTAGCACTTCATTGCTGCTGTTTCCAGACGCTCCTTCATCCCTGTTTACTTTGTGGAGGCGGCGTCACGGTCGCCCCCGGCGATCCAAAGCCAATTGTTATTCATGGGGAATGTGTACGGTGCAGCTCGGGGCCGAGGCGGACGGAGCCACCGCGGTTCAATTCAAAACGCTGCTGATGGGACGGCGCCGTGCGGTGATGGAGGCGGGAACGCGGATTCACGGGCGACGTTGGGAAACGATTTGGTTCCATCGTGTCGGGAAGAAACCCGAATGTTATTGTTTGGGTTTTTATTATAATTATTATTATTATTATTATTATTATTATTATTATTATTATTGAATTATTATTATTATTATTATTATTATTATTATTATTATTATTGTATTATTATGTTATTATTATTATTATTATTTTTTTATTGTTATTATTATTATTATTATTATTATTATTATTGTATTATTATGTTATTATTATTATTATTATTATTATTATTATTATTATTATTATTATTATTATTATTATTGTTGTTTTATTATTATTTTATTATTATTATGGGCACTTTTGGGGCGTGTCTGGAACAGGACAACCACAGGACACATGGACACGGTTGAGGTGTCGTTGGAACCGGGACGTCGCAGATATGTCGTGGTTCAAGTTCCATTCAGAGTCACACAGCAGGACGAGTTTGTGGAGTAAGACCCTTTGTGACATCATCATCCAACTCATCATCCACGACATGTGCAGGTTGTGCTTCCGAGCGTCCGTACGTGTCGTGCGCGGTGCGCGGTGTAGAGCCCTGTAGTTGTTCGAGATTAAAAACTAGGGGTGTGTGTGTGTGTGTGTGTGTGTGTGTGTGTGTGTGTGTGTGTGTGTGTGTGTGTGTGTGTGTGTGTGTGTGTGTGACCTGGTAGATAAAGACATTCAATTCGGATCTAACCCCCTGTTAGATGCAGCGTTGTGTCCCTCCTTACTTTGTGGGATTCGAGGAAGTCGTAAGATACAAAATGTGCAAGTCCACGACGCATTTGATGTTCTCGGAACAAATCGGAAAAATTGTTTCCTGATATTGTAAACAATCACGGAACGACATCAACCACCTTCCAGTTTCATGGAATCGTAACAAATCTGAAAACTTGGACGCGAGAAAAACGTGAATCCACAGAAAGTCGTCACCGCGTCGAATCGACTCCGCCACGACTGTGCGAGTCCATGATGTGTTTCATGTACTCAGAGCGCGTCGGAAAATTTGTACCCGGGAAATTGTAATTAATCACAGAAAGACGTCAACGCTTTTCGGATTTCATGGAACCCATTGGAAAATTGAATCCACAGAAAGGCGTGACCACGTCATTATAACGCGAGGTCATTGTTGCCCCATACGGCAAAGGTAAACGTGATAAGTCAAATAAGTCATCAATCCCACTATTGGTGGTTTAACACATGAAGCAAAACTCCAATGTATACAGTAATTATTTAAGACGTGACTACTTATCTGTCCAAAAAGATTTAGTATTATTTATAATGTACTATACTATATATACTTTACTAATTTAATAATAACTTAGTAAGTATCACAAATTAAACATGGTGGAAGTTGGGATGCTGAGGCTGAAATACAGGCAGCAGCAGATGTACTAGGTGTCATATATTCACATATAATCATAATAAACGGTTAAAATATTGTTCATCAAAGCCACAATTTAAAAAGGAGACAGAGATGTACTTAAATATGTCTATGAATGCCATTATGAGTTTGAATGTGCTCATCTGTGTAATTAATGTAATAAATCTGAAAAGCACAAAGCCCACTGTGTAATATAAATTCCTGAACCTCCAGCAAAAAATAAAAAGGAAATAAATAGACAAAAAGATAGACTTTAGGAATATACAAAATACCATGGAGATGAAATTCAAAACAAAGCTTTTAAAAAGAAATGATAATATATAATTCCAATAATGAACATAAGACATATAATTAAATTAAATATAGAACTATGTGTTGTACAGAACCTCGAGAACCTTGCGAATTTGTAAAAATCATGTAAAAATCATCTTTTGTCGGATGGTCACCGACGATGTCACAGTATACAATATAAAGATGACTGTTGTGGCCCACCGATTAAACATTTGTCCGACACGACAATTTTGTATCAGAATCAGAATTTGTGTAGTTTGATCCAGAAGTACAGAAAATCTGCAAAATGTAATAAGATTCAAGAGGTTTATTCGTCACATACATATACATACTTATAATATATAATATTATAAACTTATAATATAATACATAATTAACACGACTAAAATGGAACCTTGCTGCCTGCAGTTTTATTTATTATTATTATTATTATTATTATTATTATTATTATTATTATTATTATTATTATTATTATTATTGTTATTATTATTAATAGGGCTGTGCAATGACACTATATATCTATATCCAGTATATCTATGTAAGTAGGCTTAACCATGTGTTTTTCCAACTGTTTATTAATAAGATATACAGAAAATGTGTTATATTGTGAGGTATGAAATCACCTATATATATATTTATATTAATATAATTTGTTTGTATAATTTGTTCTTTTCATCAACTGCACATGTGTGACTCTAGGCTTTGTGTCTCACACACACACACACACACACACACACACACACACACACACACACACACACACACACAGACACACACACACACAGGTAACACTGACATCATCATTTTTGCGATCATCAGCACCAATAAGTTTCATGCATGTTTAAAGTAAGTGCATGCGCATACACACACACACACACAAAGACACACACAAACACACACATACACACACACACACACACAAAGACACACACAAACACACACATACACACACACACACACACACACACACACACACGTAACACTGACATCATCATTCTCACCATCATCAGCACCAATAAGTTTCATACATGTTTAAAGTAAGTGCATGCACATACACACACACACACACACACACACACACACACACACACACACACACACACACACACTCATACACACACACACACACACACACACACACACACGTAACACTGACATCATCATTCTCACCATCATCAGCACCAATAGGTTTCATGCATGTTTAAAGTAAGTGCATGCGCATACACACACACACACACACAAAGACACACACAAACACACACATACCCACACACACACACACACACACACACGTAACACTGACATCATCATTCTCACCATCATCAGCACCAATAAGTTTCATACATGTTTAAAGTAAGTGCATGCACATACACACACACACACACACACACACACACACATACACACACACACACACACACACACACACACACACACTCATACACACACACACACACACACACACACACACACACACACACGTAACACTGACATCATCATTCTCACCATCATCAGCACCAATAAGTTTCATGCATATATAAAGTGAGTGCAAGATTCAAGATTCAAGAGGTTTATTCGTCACATTCATATACATACTTTCACACATATATGCAGTCAAATGCCTTTACGACGCACCTGGAGATTATGTACAAAACTCATACACGCATGCACACACAGACACACACACACACACACACACACACACACACACACACACTCAATGTGCAGCGACCCCACATGTACACATGTCATCAGGGTGTCTTCTTCACACACCCAAACAGAAACACACACACACATAGTGCTGGGGTCACACCGCCGGCGACGGGGCTTCTGTGTACCTGTCTTTTGTGGGCGTGTCCGTTCAAAATGGACTGGGTCTTGTGGGGGCGCCAAACATTTCAAACCTCTCTCACTTTCCATATTTAATATACTTTATGCGAAGATCGATGGGGCCGTGTGAACTTATTTTTATTCAAATGGTGGAGCTGTTAACTTTGTTTACTTGGCAAAACAAATGTAATTACCTATTATGTAGAAAAAACGACGTAAATAGTCCAACCATCTGTCCCTTAAAATAAAGAGTTGTCCTTTTTAGGAGAAACATAAAATGACGGGTTCTTCATTTTATTGATAGTTTAAGGGGCTTTTTTCAATCAAAAAACAGCCTCATCATGACGCAGTAGGCGGTTTTCCAAGGACGAGCGCCATGGCGAGCGTATCTTCCCTCCTATTGGCTGTCGCCAGGCACCAAGCGCTGCTCATTTGCATGAAGTTGAAACCTGCTCGACCCTCTTTGCCGTAAAGCTGTCAGCTCGTCGCCGTTCATCGCTCCGCCCCCTGCAGCTCCGCCCCCTGCAGCTCCGCCCCCCGCGACCGGATGAAGCCGAGCTCTGTTTGAAATGCGTTGCAGCCTGAGGCGGTTGTGACCGTACCCTATCACATCTTCATCATCACCTCGAAGATGTGTTTCACAGTACAGGTTAATGCACACATACAGTGCAAGTAGAACAAGAGCGCACGCACACACACACACACACACGCGGACACACACACACAGACACACGCACACATGCACACACACAGACACAGGCGCACACACACACATGCACCGATGCACACACACACACACACACACACACACACGTATGACATCATCATCATCACCTCTAAAATATGTTACACAGTAAGAGTTTCATGCATCGATACAGTGCAAGTAGAACAAGTGTACACACACACACACACACACACACACGCACGCACACACGCACATGCACACACACACACACACACACACACACACACACACACACGCACACACACACACACACACTCGCAGATTGACTGACCTGCCCTCATTCTGGCTTTGATGCTAATCAACAGAAGTCATGGCAGCCTATATAATAATGGATCCCTCCAGCAGATTAAAGGCTCCCACACGATATAATCTGCCGGCTGCGTCCGTGGCACCGCGCCCGGATCCCGGCAAACTGTGATAAAGCGGATGGTGTGATTCTGAACCGCCCGCCTCCCAGCGAGTGCGGCTCGTCTGTCGTCTCCGAGCGGGAAAGGAACAACAAAGAAAGGCGTGCTGGGCTGAGGAGGATGAGCTGATGTTTTGCCGCAGGGCGGACGAGGGGCGCGGGGAGAGGACGGCGCCGCCGGCCTCGGCCTCCGTCAGCTCTAACTCGTCCGGTCCGCGATCAAAGACGCCGATTAAATCCGCCGCGGCTCGGGGTCGACGTTTTACCTTTACCGCGACGGAGGACCGAAAAACGATGCTGCCGACCGCCCAAGAGAAGCTAAAAAAGCTGTCGGGTTTTGTTGTTTTATTTATAGAATGAGACTCGAAAGCAATCAGCGGCTGGACGGGTGTGGGTGCTGTCGGGTGCTGTCGGGTGCTGTCGGGTGCTGTTGGGTGCTCCTCTGATTTCTCAGGGAAGCGATGGGAGAGCAAGCAGTCGGTGAGGGTTTTTCTTTTTTGTTTGTTTTGCAGATTGATGCCGAAAATGTTACCGCGCTCGGATGCAGCTCGGCGCTCGGGGCTTTTGTGTCGTCGTTTGGATCCCGTTTGAATGTTTTTGAGGCGGTGTTGAAGGGCAGACGGCGTCGGCGAGGCACTGCTCCAGGTTGTGAAAAACGCATATTATATAAAGAATGAAAAAGAAAAAATAATGGAAAATACCTCATTTGTTTGTTTGTCATCGTGATTGGTATTATTGTTTTTATATTAATGGATTGTAAAAACTAAAGGGGGGATGCCAAATAAAAAAAAAAAAAAAGTGAAAACATAAAATACCGTTTCAGGAACCAGAATATGACTCTCGGCTGCTGCCGCCTTGCTTGTGGAAATTGAAACAGGTGCTGAAACTGAAACTGACCCCACGTTGAAAGGGCTGCGCTATTTTGTGCAGCTCTGTCCAAACTGAAAAAAAATAAATCTTTCCAGGCAAAGAACCAGATCTCTAATTTGGTGAAATCCAGGTTCAGAAAGCCAGGAACTGCACTCTGGGACTCTGAGTCA
The DNA here is from genome assembly GCF_960531495.2 of Zeus faber. Taxonomy (NCBI): domain Eukaryota; kingdom Metazoa; phylum Chordata; class Actinopteri; order Zeiformes; family Zeidae; genus Zeus; species Zeus faber. The sequence continues at coordinate 46,586,886 of NC_137189.1, read as the reverse complement.
GCAGCGCCGGATCGGCGCCACCTTGGATGGATCAACTGCACGGCTGGAGCAAAAACATGGAAACCGGATCTTTACTTTCCGGACCTGGAAATACCCCCTATCCGGTTCCAGGGCGTAATTGTAGTAAATATCTCGACACACACTTTTATATTTTAAACGGTCTCATGTATTTCTCCATACGAAGGCTCCTCTGCCGGTGCAAGCGAAGCTCCTGGCGTCGGCGCTGCCTGGTGCCATCAGTCAGCGCTGCCAAGGCTCCGGCCCGCTCGCACAACATCATTACTCAGGCTGCCCCACCAGCCTGCGTGCACGGAGGGCGGCGCGGCCCCCGGACAAAGCCCCCCGGAAGCCCCCTCAGACAGGAGGGCCACGGGGCCACGGAGCCTGTCGGATGACCTGCGGCCGAAGCGTGTGTATTTTTTGGGGTTATTAGCTGTAATCGTGCTTTCAGAGCACCGTTTGTTTCGCGGCGATTCCTTTTTCATTCATTTCATTATTTGGTGAGCATCTTGGCAGGATCCCTCCATGCCGCCGCGGGCTGGTTGCCGGGACGCTGAGTCGTGTTACGTTGGCCGCGCCGGATAATACAACAAATCAAACTGGAATAGGTTTTTCTATTTTCTCGTTTTCTCATTCAATATATTTGGTTTATTTATTGTTCTTTGCGAAACGCTTTGTATTCACAGTGGCGCGCGCACACACACTTCTGTTTGTGCTCTCATCTTAGCACAGCAGTTCTCAATGTGTGGTCCAAGACCCATCAGGGGTCCTTGAGGAGGTTCCAGGAGGTCCCCAGCAATGTGGTGAATACAGATGAAAATTGGCTGTTCTGATCCTAGATGTGCTGTTATCTCTGTAACTATATTCTAGGCGGGTGTAGAGTCAGCGTTTCCATTATCCGGTAATTGCCGGATTTTGGGCGGAAGAATCTGTTGAAGTCCGACATATTTAAATCTCTCCGGTCATAGTGTCCAGTGAAAATAATTCCCTCTAAGCATATTTTTTCTTCAATGTCTGATTGAAATAGACTCGATCTTTTCCCATCAAAGAAATTCCGCGGATCTGTTCATTTCCGCGTTCTGAGAGTTGCAGCTGAAAACCAATCGGGTTGGACGATCTAAAGATGACCTTTCACCTCCGACCAATCACGTGCGTCGATGTAGAAATAAGCCCCGCCCGCGGGTTTTTCACTTGTAAACACAGTAGACTCACACGCGGAGCGAGGACAGAGCGGCAGCGTCTGAAGATGATGATGATGCATCGTTGACAACAGGGACACACATCCATCGTTTGGTGGTTTTTTTTAATTTAAGTGCGACTCAAAGCAGACGGTAAATACCCAATGTGTTATAAAATATTTCAACGAGACATTTTTTGATTTATTTTAGTGAAATGTTAATTGAAGCGGCTGCACTTGTTAGTCATTGTTCAAAAATGGAAATCTTTTTTTATTATTATTATTTCAAGTCGTATGTTCCTATTATTTTTTTATTTTTATTTTTTTTAAATAGCTTAACTGATGGGACTTATTTTATTTTCAATATTCAATTAAAAAATATATAATATATAATTATACTTACATATAATATATATATTGTAATTTATATATATATTATATATTCTATAATTATAATTAATATATATGTATTAGTATACATATACATGCCTTGATAATGTCATTCTCTACATAACCCGCTTATCAATTGTTTTTAAGGTCAATAAACAGATAATATCTGACCGGAATTTCGAAATATTTCAGGACACATTGAGCGGCACCAATTTGATCAAACCGAAACTCTGTGTAGAGGTTCAGAATAAGATATATCCAACAATAAAAATCCCATCAGATTGGGGTCCCAGAGACAAAATCCAAAATCCCATCAGACTGGGGTCCTTCGCCCAATGCGTGTCAAATTGAGGGTCCTTGATGTGAAGAGGTCTGTGCCCGGCCCACACCACGAGATCTTTCAAATCTCAACAGATGTTGAACATGAGAGAGACCCTCACACATGACAACACTTGAGGATAAATTTGGTGTGTGGAGAGCTGCCATTTGCCCAACCTGCACCACACACGAAGCGCATTCCATTCACCAACAACCGCATGAGGACTGATGTCGCCAAGCCCCACGAGATTCGACGGGCGTGGCCGGGTCTCGTCCCCCCCGCCGGTCCCCTGGTCTTCTCGCCTAGCCGCAAATCTGGAAACGTCCGCGCGATCATGTTCGTTTTAGGAGTAAAGGAACATTATTGCATCCAAAAGAAATTAATAAAATGCTATGGATGAAGCGACGGAGAGGGCGTGGTCATGGATCGTGGCTGCCGTTGCGTTTATGACCTGTTCCGTTTCAGTCAGCTCGGCTCCCCATCCGCTCTCGGCCTTTCCCCGCACTGCAGGATGTCAGATTTTAAATATTGAACGTGTTTAATCTTTTCGATTTCCGTCCTCTGCCGCCGGGACGGACTACGGGGCGGATCGGGGGAAATAAAAAAAAAAAACGTTCGTAACATTGCTCGCGGCGCGGGATGATCTGGAACGATAATCTGAAGAAGCTTTGAAAAATCGAGACTTTGCTCACGATTGTCGGAAGGAAAAACGGGGGGAAATCGGAAATCGTTGCAGGGCGGCGGAAGCGGTGGAACCGCCTCCGAGCGCGTTCCTGACTGTGTTTCAGGGAGGAGAAAACAATGCCATGAAGGTTCGAGTCTTTTCATTGTGCTTTTAATGAAGCGGGGAAAAAAAAAAGAGGGAAAGGCGTCTCAGCCGCGAATCACCGTGCAAATTTAAATCAGATAAGAAGTAACAGGTACGTACATGCCCCTCTGCACCAGTCGACGTGGAGCTGTCCACTGTTTTGGAATGTGGTTCCACACCGGCAGGTCCGAGGGGCACCGCAGGCGGCCCCGCCCGCAGGTGGCCCTCGGACAGGGCCACCTGCGGGCGGGCCCCGGTAATTAGTCATTCAGGCGCGGGTCGCACCAGCTGAGAGAAGCCCGTCCCGTTGAGCGCCCTCCACAGTTTCTGGAAGGTCCAGGTTCTGGAATTTGGAGTTTGGCCGCCGCACACGGCAAAAAGAACAAAAAAAAACAAAAAGAGCAAACACCCACATTGTGGCGACCGGGCAAGCCGGCGCATTCATTAATTCTGATGGACTTTTAATCAGAGAGGTAATTGCTTCTCCGACGCCACGGCTCCGGAACGCTGTTTGACAGCCCGGGCGGGGTCAGCGGTTCCCTCAGTCGCGCAAACAACAGCTGTTCTCCATCAAACACGATTCATTGGATTGAGGGGACGGGAGAGAAACGCTCGTCCAGAGTCGATTTCAAAAGTAACCGTGGCAACTGACAACAATGTCTATCTGTGAACGCCGGGGACGCCGGGAACGCCTGGAACACCGGGAACGCTGGGAACACCAGAAATGCCGGTAACATCAGGAACATCGGGAACACTGGGAACACCAAGATGACCGGGAACAGGGGGAGCGTCAGGGACATCGGGAACACCGTTGAACGCCGGGAATGCCGGGGACACTCTGAACACAGAGAAGGCCAGGAACAGCTGGAACACCAGGAACACCAGGAACAGTGGGAACGTAGGGGACACCTGGAACAGCAGGAATGCCTGGAACGCCAGGAACACCGGGAAAGTCGGGGGTGGTATATTATTATTATTAATATTATTTTTCCCCTCGTCCCCTATTATTAGTTATTTCATCTCTCCATCTCCGCAATTCCTGCTTCTAACGTGCTTCTGCTCAGTGGGTGATCCGGAATGTCCTAAAATTATAAGGGAGAATTGGTAAAATTCGGTAAAAACAGGAGCGTGTCCGTGCGGTTGCTTCGACTCCTCCGACCTCGTTGAGCGGCCGCTTTTCAGTGTTCGGCCATTTTGATCTGGATCCAGCTCTTTGTCGGGAATTTCTCCCTCCGAGCGGAACGACGCCCTGCGACACCTTTGCTCCCCCTTTCCTCCCTCTCTCTCTCTCTCTCTCACTGTCTCTATAGGTCTCTCCCTCTCTCTCTCTCTCTCTCTCTCTCCCTCTCCCTCTCTCTCTCTGTCTCTATGGGTCTCTCCCTCTCTCCCTCTCTCTCCCTCTCCCTCTCTATCTCTCTCTCTCCCTCTCTCTCCCTCTCCCTCTCTATGTCTCTCTCTCCCTCTCTCTCTCTCTCCCTCTCTCTCTCTCTCCCTCTCTCCCTCTCCCTCTCCCTCTCTATCTCTCTCTCTCTCTCTGTCTCTATAGGTCTCTCCCTCTCTCTCTCTCTCTCTCTCTCCCTCTCTCCCTCTCCCTCTCCCTCTCCCTCTCTCTCTCTCTCCCTCTCTCTCTCCCTCTCTCTGTCTCTATAGGTCTCTCCCTCTCTCTCTCTCTCTCTCCCTCTCTCCCTCTCCCTATCCCTCTCTATCCCCCTCTCTCTCTCTCTATCCCCCTCTCCCTCTCCCTCTCCCTCTCTCTCGCTCCCTCTCTCTCTCTGTCTCTCTAGCTCTCCCCCTGTCAGTAGATACCACAGTCTAAATAAAGTATTCTTTAAAACTCAACTCCCTCTACTCTCCCTCTCTCTCTCCCTCTGTGAAAACCAAGGTTGTTTTCGTGGTCAGAATGATGCCTGTTTGGAGTCCTCTAATTTGGCTCCGGCACGCTCATTTTAAATTCTAATTCTCACATCACCCCCACCTTCCCCCCACCCTCTCTCTCCGTCTCTCTCTCTCTCTCTCGCTCTCTCTCGCGCACACACACACAGGAGGGCAGTGTCTCTCTCTCTCCCTCTCTGTGTGTCTCTCTTTCTTTCTCTCATCTCCCTTTCTGCCTCTTCCTTCAAAGCCTGGATGCAGAAACACTTAATCAGCCGTCTGTCGCGGGGAAGTAATCTGAGAGCGAGCCCCGGCGGCCCGGCAGTACGGGCCCCGGCGCGGCTATTTTTACCAGGCCTCCATCTCTCTCCCTCCCTCCCTCCCTCTCGCCCTCCATCTCTCTCTCTCTCTGTCTCCCTCCCGCCCTCCCTCGCTCTCTCTCTTTCTTTCTTTCTTTCTTCTCGGCGCTGCCTTGATAATTAGGTGTCGCTCGGCGGGGCCGCAGTGTGGCCGCGGTGGGGCCGCGGCGCCCGGGTCTCGGTTCCCCCGATGCCCGATTCCAGACCGTTCCTCCCCCTCCGGACCCCCTCTACCCCCCCAAAGCACACAACACACCAACAAAACTGCAATAATAAATCACGGCTGCCTCAGATCAACATGAAAAAAAAACATCTATACCTCTGAGGGTGATGAACTTAAAATGTACATCTCAGTGTCTTGGTGGATCTCAGTGTTGGTCAACCACAGCACTGGGTACAGAGGCACCCATGCCAAGGCTGGTGAGGTACAAGGCAATTCTCCATCCTTTTCATATCAAGGGCGCTCAATTTTATAGGCAATTGGCCACGGGCCCCGTTTGATGAGATTTTGTCTCTGGGACCGCCAGTTTTTTTTTATGGTTGGATATGATTCAATCCAAACTTCAATACCTGCCTCCACTCTGCTCGGGGAGATTACAGTGAAACTTGGATCAAAACAGTCCTCGTCCTTTACTCTGTGTTGGTGCGTCTTGTCGTCGTGGAAATTAAATAATGGGGAACTTTAGCGCGATCATTTGTGCTGGGAGCTCTCGAAGGAGCCTCGGTGCTCCCATGGGCCACACGTTGAACAACCACTGCTTTAAGGGGGACAGCCTGCGCTAAAGGGACGATTCTGTGCTTTATTTTCCAAGAGTTTCCTAATAATTTCCACAATCATTTCCCAAGGTTTCGCCACGTAATTAATTGATTGATCCAATGATAAAAACAGTAAGCACCCCGCCAAGCACCACCCCAACCACCACCCCAACCTGCGCCCCCTTCCGCTTTGCTTCATTCCTAAATAGAAATGTAAATTAAAGACATAAATGCATAGCGCCGGCCTCGCGCCGTCTCCCAGGCGGGCGCGCTGCCATTCAGACTCAGAGCTGGGGCTCGAATCCCTCTTCGCTGTTGAGTTACCTCCAAAAGGATAAAGATTTTTTTTTTTTTTGAAACGATGGATCTGCCACTCTCTTAAAATAAAAAAAATAAAAATACATTTATTTAATATATTTTTTATTTTTTATTTTATGTTTTTTTAATTAGCCTAAATCCGGGTTCCGGGATGAGATTACAGGCGATTTGGAGGCTGGCCGACCTCTTCAGTGTTAGAGCTTATATCACGCAGTGCATGTCGCCGTGCGAGACCCGAATAAGCTTGATAGTTTTCATTTCTGTGAAGTCGCAGGAGTTTTGGCAGAATCCCGCCCCGAGACAGAGGACGCTGATCCTTTTTTATTTATTTATTTTTTTCACAAATGTATTTCTTCCAGCCACAGACGACACAGCGGCTGTTGTAAAGTTGAAATCCTCTAAAAGTTTCCATCCGCGGTGTTCGCCCTCCTCGTCACAAAACAAATGCGACAACTGAAGAAACATATTGATTCAAGGCTGTCAGGTTGTAATTAGGATATTAAATTTCCCTTAAAGCCTCTGAAACGCGCTTCACTCGGTCAAATCATCACAGAAACAAAAAAGAATAAAGTGTTTACGCCTGAAATACAAGCATTACAAACATCCAGTTGTTCACCTCAGAGGGGATTATTCCGACTTAATCTCGTGAATAGTTTTGCATAGTTACGCTGCATCCCTCCCAGGCATTCCGAATAATGACATAACTAATAAGGTTCCACGTGGTGCGGGGCGACAGAACTACCACAATAATTACTTTGATTATGATTATTATTGATGGAAAGTCCATCGCTTTGGACCTCTCACCTCCAGCCAATTACGTTTGTCGATATAGAAAGAAGCCCCGCCCCCCTCCCACCGGGTGCTTTGCAGCGGTGTCAAGAAACGAACAACTCGGACCCGAAGCACACCGACACCGCAAGCTTTATCATTCATTTAGATCTAGGGCCTACGGGCCATATACATTTAGATTTTATCTAATTTCTACTTCAGTGAAATATTAATAACAAGCAGCTGCACTCGTTGCTTCTTGTTCACTTCCTGCTTACATTGTGAGTTCTGAGCAATTTTCATGACATAAAAATACAGTTTTGCGCTTTATCTTCTAATTATTTTCCTTTTCTTTGAGCTATATTTTGAAAGTTTAGTTGGTTTTTTTTATTTCCAATGCAGATTTTTATTTTAAGACAATTTTTTTTTTTAAATGCATCATGCCATGCAGTCTTCATTAATATATATAAATCATAAATCATGATGTAATTATAATATTATTTCATTATCGTCGTTATCAAATGGTACAAAATATTTGATCGTCATAGCACCTTTGGCCATGTCGCCCAGCGCCAGTTGGGCGTCCCCGGTGGGATGGGACGGCGAGGGCGATGGCGATGGCGGGGTCTTCTCTCTTCCTCTTAGGCCCTGATCTCGCTATCCGGCCCCCTCCCCGGCCCGGCTCCTTTTCAGAGGCGTGACAGATCCTGGCACAACTTCAATTAAACCAGGCTCCCCCCGGGTTTCCATTGTAAATCACCTGCCACCGCGCAGAACAGAGAACAACGGCGGAATCATTTCTCCGACGACCCTGCGCGCGGCGCGGGGCTCTCGGCCAGCCCAGCATCCATCATCTGATTAGCCTTCCCCCCTCCCTCCCTCCCTCCCTCCACGCTCTCGCGACCCTCCTCTGCTCTCCTCTGGACCGAGGCTGATAACAATCGCGTCATCTCTGATTGGTCCCGACACCTGCAAGGACCCCCTCCCCGCCCGCCCAGAATATGTCGTTAAAAAAAAGGGCGACAGGGTGGATTCTTGTAATTCCGCGCGTGTGTCCGGTTGTTTCCTGCGTACATTCCGCAAACGTTAAAGACATGGACACAGAATGAAGCTGCTTAAAAACGAAAATAACTAGTCCGCAGACCCTTCAGGGACCCCGATCTAAGAAGGTTCTTATTGTTCGATCAAAACATTTTTTTTATCCTACTTTCTGTAATGGCGCGTCTCGTAAACGCCACATAAATTAAATGATGGTGGGATATTAACTATTAACCACTTTGCTGGGGACCCCCTGGAACGGATTGACATATGCCTCTGGGTCCCAAGACCCCACGTTGAGAACCACAGTACCGTTAGCAGATTCTACCCGAGTGACAAGCCGAGGCAGAAAAAGGTAGAATTCTGCCATTGCAGCCTTATGTCCTGCAAACGCTTAAACTGATTAACGGCATTAAAACAGATTAAAGCTCCTTGAAAACGACCCAAAAATTTGTCCACAGACACTTAGGAAACATTTATTCAGGAGACTGATTTCACAAACAGATGGACAAGCTGAAGCGCTTTTAAAAGTAATGTGTGTGCAGCTCTATATAATCACAGGCTCTCTGTGCAGCTGTGACAGTCCTAACCCTAACCCTGCTTTTCATCGATTGTTTCAGGGTTAGGGTTAACCTAGGGTCCAGACCTTAAACCTGAACCTAACCCTTCTTTTTTCTCCCAAACCTCTTCCCGTTGGTTAAAATTTGAGTACTGGGGCAAGGAGAGGGCAGGGTTGGTGTTTTTAAAAAATGTTTTCAGGTTTTGGAGGAGTGTGGTCTTTGGTGTGCATTGAGTCGACGTTTCACCACGGTCATTGGCGCCCCCGACGTTGGCTGCGTCAACGTTTATTTCAGACCGAAATAAATCGCGCTGGTTTGCTCCGTGTTCTCACATCAAGCTAACTTTGAAATCCAACCAATTAAACACCCCCGGGATGATTGGATTGGTGCGGTCCAAAAACGAAAAAGAAAGACCCCGTTCTCACCGGATCCAGCGGGCCACACAAAACGCGACACAGTTCATTGGGATAAATCGAGCAGCGCAGGTGTGAAGGCGCTCTTATTTCACTCTAACTTCAAAGGTTTGCCTGCATCGGCTTCTCGTACAGCACACTGAGAGCCCGACCCCCAAAGACCTGTGTGTGATATTCAAATAAATACAGCGCTGTCAATCTATCTGTGGAAAGCACAGCCTGCATTAAAGAATCCCCGGAAAAAAAATGGCGTCTGCGAAACGCCAGAGATGCGAGGTTTCCACGTGACCTCCATGAGTCCTGCCTCGGAGGCCCCAGCGACCTATTACTCACCGAGACGCCGCTGCCTGGTGACGCCCGCGCTCTGTATTTGTTGGGAGTTGGAACCTGTCCAAGAGCGAAAGCGGTGTGGAGTAAAGAAGGTATAACAAATGGAGGTATTCGTGGGAGAAAACATTTTAGATTGAGGTCAGCGGCAGGGTTTTTTTTTTCTTCCACGAAAAAAACCCAACCGCTTTGGCTCCAGGCTCACGGAGCACGGACGCACTTGGGCGAGCCTCCGAAAGATTGATTCCCGTCGTCGCCTGTAGGGGTACGTCGGGGGGGGTTAACCCTCTTCAGGCCCGACGGATGTGGCGCGCCGCGCGGGAGGGTCTTATTTTCGCACGTTCTCCCTTCGCGTTAAAGTGGCACCCTCTGAACACCTCCTCTCGAAATCGTTTCGGCGCCTTTATTTTTATTTTTATTTTCAAGGCCTCCCTCTCCTCCCGCAACGGAGATGCAGCTGTTTTTGGGCAAAAGGTCAAATAATATCCGTGGCCGACGCTCACATAGCTGCAGGTCGATGGAAGTCCCCGAGGTGCAGAGCTCTCAGAGTTCTCTCCAAAACATCTTAAAACCGCAGGAGTTTATCGGGGAGAAAAAGTTCAAGATGAAGCGGGATCCCGTCCTTTTTACCGTATAATTGGACTTTTGTGACTGGGGTTGTTCTGCCTCTTGGGTTTCCCTTTCCGCTGTACACTTTTATCCCAAATTTCAATGTGCAAATGTTGTTTTATATTGTGGTGCCCTGCCTTGTTTGTGTCATGTTTTATAACTGCATTTTTCGGACTATTTATTTAAAATAAATAAAAATGTGATTGTTGTTATTGTTAGTTTTCTAACAAGGTGGCATCCATTCTTATCTCCCAACAGCCTCCGATTAATTGAATGAAATTGGAATGCACAGTTATATGTACATGACAGTGTTTCCCAAAAGTTGTCATGACGAGGGCTCTCCCTGTGTGTGTGTGTGTGTGTGGAGATGGGTCATTTTAACCTGTGTTCATCGATTGCTCTGATGAAAAACAGGTGCACGGCCACCCCTACTCCTGGGCCCAATTAACTAGTCCCAAGGCAGGTGTGGCTGCTTAAATGATACCACCCCCACACCACACCCGATGAACACTAAAAGCATCACAAAATGTCCCAACACCTTTAGCTGTGCTCATTAACAGAACCACAGTTCTCACTTACAGTGTGAAACCTGAGGTTTTTCTGACGAGCACACATCCAGCCCATTTCCATTCTTTCTCTTTTCAAGTGGAATTCGTAACATTTGCAGGTCGTGACGCCACGGAGATCCGTGAAGATGTCAGCGTCCCTCGGTGGTTCCGGGATTTCCCGCCGCACCCTTTGAACCAAATCCCAAACCACGCGGGAGGCCTCGTATCCGGGGCCTCGCACGACGACAAAAACAAATGATTGAACAAAGGACTCCCCGCGGTGACGGATGATGAGCAGAGAACACGGAGTGAGGCGAGGCTTCCAGCCGCAAATCGATATTCTTGTCATTGTTGACCTTCCCCGGAACACGGCTCCAGGCAGTTTGATTATGCCTAATGAATGGAGTGCTCGGCCGGAGCCGGGGGTCCCCCGTGGGCCCCGGGGGCCGTCGGGGGCGGGAGGGGTTGGGGAGCGAGAGGCGGAGCCCGGATTGGGCGGGAGACAGCGCCGCCAACTGTGACCGGGTCATTCTGTGAACTTCTGAAATAATTGCTTTTGGGGCTGCTGCTTGAAAGGGGACTTTCCTTTCTGACGAGCGGACGGATAAATAATCTAACGAAACGCTTTGGAATCAAACTCAGCCGCTCTGAGGCACACAAAAAAATAAAATTGAGGGCGGCGGGAGACGAATAACTTATTATCTGCAGAGCATTACTGAAAATAAAAAAAGGCTAAAAGATAACTGTGCAGAAGTTTACAGCAAGGACAAGTTAGAAGTGTGAAAAAAATTATAATAAGTCATAACTGCTTTTGCTATGATAATAAACTGTTCACGACTGTGGTCCAAACATGAGGAATACGCTCAGAAAATACAATTCAAACAAAAAAAACATTTTTGAACCTTTTCTGGAAGAGATCTGTTTTAATCGTAGCGGCTGTTTCTCTTCAATACTGACTTATACAATAACTCATCTGTGTAAGTTATATATTACTCAAATAATAATAATAATAATGATTAATATAGCTGCAGGCAGCAAAACATGGGGTCCAGTTTAGTGGTGTCGTGTGCGTTTTGCAGTTTACCAGGTTCTCTGAAACGCAGCACGAACCACGTTGTGGTAATTGTTGTGGTAATTGTTGTGGTAATTCTGTGGGTGATTATTATTGCGCGGCTTCAATTTTTCCAATGCCTCGCTGGATCTTGAATGCATCACCGCACATTTCAGCGTTTTGGAAGGACGCGCTCACAAATTCTTAAGCATTCTTTTTTGAATTTTTTTTTTTCATTAATCCGGCAAAGTGACGTGACCACGGATCTAAAAGATCAATTGAGCTGATCTAACGACATATACCAGTGAGGAAGCTTTATAATAATACACGTAAATCAATAGTTGGGTAATTTTGAAACACTTTGACCGAGTCCACGTCGCACACTGGACACGGTCCAACTGGACATTCTCAGTCAGAATCTGTACATTTACAGTAAATAATGTGACGGCGTCCTAAAGCGTCTCGCTGTAAATCTCATCTCGTTGATTTTAGAACCAGACGTGTGCGTGTCAGTTCACCAAGACCAACTGAATATTTTGGGTCAAAGTTGTTCGGTTTTTCGCTCATATCTGCTATACATGTGGATCAATTTGGATGAAATTTAAACCATGAGATCCTTGTGACATAGCGGTTTAAATGACACCTCAAATGTGTTCATAGCTCATGCCGAAGTATGCACTTCCAGATGGTTTCAGCAGGTTGGCATCAGATGTACCGGCTGGTCTGTGTTGAAGTCGCTCAAAATTGCGGGTTGTCGCTTTTTCGCTAACATCCGCTCCGTCCATCGATTCGGATGAAACTTCCACCCCGAGGTCTTTGTGGCCAAACATGATGTCAATCGCGTTCGCGTGTTATGCCGAAGTTGGTGTTCCAGATGGTTTTAGCCGTCAAATTCCAATAAATTTTTCCCGGACAATAACAATAAGGGGCTGCGGAACAATGTCGATGGTTCCTCCGGGCTGGACCCCTGATAATAACAACCTTTATTGGTATCGCACCTTTCACTCACATTAAATGAAGCCATTCCATAGTGACAATAAAAGCAAAGCAATCAAGCAAAATGCATTTACAAATGACAATAATAAAAAAAATCTAAAGAATGAAATTAATAAAAAGAACAGGTTAATTATGAGCTGATAAAAGTAGACACAATTGCATTGAAATAAAAATTTGTATTGCAAAAGGCACGAAACACCTCTTGCTTTACACTCTCTGCAACTCTGACCGGAGAATTGATTTCAGCGGAATCACAATTTAATCCTGTTTAGTTCTAAACCTTTTCAGGTCCATGACCCCGTTTTCCGGTCCCCAAAATGATCGCGGCGCCAGCGGTTTTGAGAGTATGACAATCTTTCATTATTATTGTGGAGCAAGAACCGCTAATTATACCCAAGACGATTCACATTTAGGCAGATATGCGACAGACCAAGGTCAAGACAGAACGGAGGGCGTTTCAAATAGAGTCTATAGAAATCCTAACACATTCCAAACCCACTGGACAACATTTTTTATTCAAAGTACGTCAATCAAGTATCGATGGAATCCATATGTCAGCCTTGGGAAACGTCCCCACGGAAGTGAACCCACTTGGGGGCCGCGCCCCAGAGGTTGAGAACCCCTGGTTTGAATTCACGAGGCGCACCGAGGGGTTTGCTGAAGATGTTGAATCGAAATGTACGTATTTCCTTCTTAATGGAGGATAAGGGGGTGGGGTGGAGGGTGGGGGGGTTGGGTTGTTGAGTCTTATCTCACCTTGTTACTGAAAAACAAAAAGCAGCGATACCTCTGCCGAGCAATACTCTCAGACGAAAATTATAATCAGCCGCTGCCGCTGCAAGGAATTACAATCACCAAACAATCACGGGATAATCATCGCTCTGAAGAATCGGCGTTCGCTGCTCAGGGACGGCGCCTGAATCTCAAAGAGACGCTTAATACCGAAACAAAGCTGATTCATTATGCCCGTGCTCTCCCAACTAAAACCTGAAAAAAAACTGCGAACAATGCCGCGCGGCGCGGTCGGGGTTGAGTAAGCGGGAGTTTAAAAGAGCCGGGACTGATCCCCGGGGCGTTGATCCTCCGCTCGCCGCCGAGAATAATAAGAAAAGAAGAAAATAAAAAAAAACAACAAACGGCGAAAAAATAAACCCAAAGTAACAGGCGGCGGCGGGACGGCTGTGCTCCCTTATTTACAGAGGCTTGTTTTTGGAGAGGGCCGTGGAAGCATCGGCCGCGCTGCGCCTTTAAACTGGCGCCGGAGCAATGAAAGCGTCTGTAATATCAACTGTACCGTTGCTTCTGAAGGAGGAGGGTATTCAGATGTCTCACCGCCTGAAACGCTCGCCCTCTCTCTCTCTGTCTCGCTCTCTCTCTCTCTCCCGCTCCTGTTTTCAATTTGCTCGGTGGACACCATGTTTCGATAAAAAAAACACTCTGCCGGAGCCTAAATAAGCACAGGAAATAAGAGGCTTTCCTGAAGAAGCAAATAAATAAAGACAAAGTGGGCACTCATACACTCACCATAAACACGCCACCCCTCCATTCAGTTCACTTCTCTTCAGCAACACGGGAAACAAATGTTAAAAATATATAAACAACAAGGAAAATATGAAGAAAACATATAAATACCACGTGATGATGCAGTGAAAGAAAATCAATATACTGTACGAATGAGTGATGATAGCTGTAAATGAGAATATACATTTTTAAACAATGCTGTTAAAAAAAATTAATAATATATATATATATATATATATATATATATATATATACAGATCAGTAAAGATAATATAAAATTAATCAAAATGTCAGTTGGCGTGATGTTTATAAACACACATTGCAATAGAATCTACCATATACATAATACATACACATACTGTATATACCATATTATGGTATATATGTGTGTATATAAATAAATATATACTGTATATATATAAATACAGTATATATATATAGAATTATACTATCTCGCTCTCTCTTTCTTTCTCTTGCCTGCCCTCTCTCTCGCCCGCCCTCTCTCTCCCTCTCTCCCTCTCACCCCCCTCTCTCTCTCCCTCCCTCGCCCTCTATCTCTCTCTCTCCCTCTCTCTCCCTCTCTCTTTCTCTCTCTCTCTCTCGCCCTCTCTCTCTCACCCGCCCTCTCTCTCCCTTTCTCCCTCTCACCCCCCCTCTCTCTCCCTCTCTCGCCCTCTCTCTCTCGCCCTTTATCTCTCTCTCTCTCACCCTCTCTCTCTCGCCCTTTATCTCTCTCTCTCTCTCCCTCTCTCTCTCGCCCGCCCTCTCTCTCCCTCTCTCCCTCTCCCCCTCTCACCCCCCCTTTCTCTCTCCCTCTCTCGCCCTCTCTCTCTTTCTCTCTCTCTCTCGCCCTCTATCTCTATCTCGCTCTCCCTCTTCCGCTCTCTCTCGCCCTCTAACTCTCTCTCTCTCTCTCTAACTCTCTCTCTCTCTTTCTCTCTCTCTCTCTCACCCTCTCCCTCCCTCCCTCTCTCTCTCTCTCTCTAGCTTAGCACAGTTTGTAATTTGGGACACCCGCCCCCCTCCAGAAGCTAATTTTACATCCATGGTTATCATTGTTAATTCCTTTTGTCTTCCCCGGCGCTAACAGCCCTCGGAGCGGTCAGAGTCAGAGTCACCCGGCTCTCCTCGCCGGCGCGGAATAAAGCGTAGGATCTCCTCCCATTACCACTTAATGCAGGTGCCGTTATCGCCGGCGCTCGAGTGTTTGTATTTGTCACCATCAAATTAAACGGGTATTGCTCTCCGGGAGCGTTAGTGGGCATTTCGGGGGAGAGACTGGCTCTCAGGCGTGGTGACGCACGGGGAGCTCGGTGGGGAACGACGGAGAAAAGAACACTCGAGTGGAAGTGTTGTCGCGGGTACCACAGTTACCCTGATGTACACGCGCCGCTAATGGTTCAATCACTGTCTCGGGGGAAGGCGGCGGCGCCGTGAGGTCGGTGACAAAATGCGCATCACGCCGGCTTTAAATGAGGGGAGAGGCCTGGAGAATGCCGCCGCGGCAGGCATTGGGAGCAGCACAAACCAGCGCTTTACGCCACCCGACTGTTTGTCTTTGGCTTCACTTTTGGGAGGTTTCTAAGGCCGTGGTGGAGGAAGCACCCGGACCTTTTTACTTTAGTACAAGTGCAAATACCCCCTCGCACAATGATTCCAGTGAAGGTGAGAGTCTTATCAGGGAAATTTATATTTAAGTAAAACTGTTGAAGTAATTGCTCTCAAATGTACGTAAAGTGATAAAAGAAAAGTTACTTATATCCTAGTACTTATACATATCTAGTGCCCTGATAGAACGTAGATTATAATACATAATAAATTACTACTTTGGATGATGAAGTTGTATTACGTTCTATTCTGTTGCCTTTGTTCTGCAAATGAGTGCTATACGCTAATATGGGCGGAGTCATGGTAATTCACAAGGATATGGAGCTAAACTAAAAATAATAGATATCGGCTTTGGAATGTAGTGGCGTGAAACTAAAAAGTCTCCAAAACTGAGCTAATTAAGTACAGACAGGCCTACTTGAAAAGTGTACTAAGTGCAGTAACTAAGTACTTGTACTCCATTACTTTCCACCACTGGCTTCCATCCATTCCATCCATTTTCCTCCGCTTATCCGGGGCAAGGAGCTCCAGGCTCCCTTCTCCCCGGCAACCTTTTCCAGTTCCTCCTGGGGGAGTCCGAGGCGTTCCCAGGCCAGCTGGGATATATAATCCCTCCAGCGCATTCTGGGTCTACCAGGTGGTCTTCTACCAGTCGGACGTGCCCGGAAAACCTCCAAAGGAGGTTCAGATGCCCGAAGCACCCCAACTGGCTCTTTTCCACACAAAGGAGCAGCGGCTCTACTCTGAGCTCCATCCGGAGGTCCAAGCTCCTCACCCTATCTCCAAGGCTGAGCCCAGCCACCCTACGCAGGAAACTCATTTCTCCCTCTTGTATTCGCGATCTCGTTCTTTGGGTCACTACCCAAAGCTCATGACCCTCGGTGAGGGTTGGGACGAAGATGGACTGGTAAATTGAGAGCTTTGCCTTCCGGCTCAGCTCCCTCTTCACCACAACGATCCGGTACAACGCCCGCATCACTGCTGACGCCGCACCGATCCGCCTGTCCATCTCACGCTCCATTTTCCCCTCACTCGTGAACAAGATCCCGAGATACTTGAACTCCTTTGCCTGGGGTGAAGGAGTTCACCACTGGCTTTCAGACAACAAATCACAGACCGGGGGGTTTTCCACTCAGTTTGAGGCTGCGGCCGGAAGGAAAGAGATGAAAATAAGACGGGGAGGAGCGGAGCCCTTGGGAAATAGGTCGATTAAGTCCACGGACACGAGGAAAAAACCTCCTTGACGTTTGTTGTATACGGCCAAATCAAAACACCAAAAGGCGTCGAGGAAACCTGCGAGAAGGGTCACTTCAGCACTCTTGTGGCAAGACGCGCTCATCGGTTTTCTGTCCCCGTGTAACAGTAACCGGGCTCCATCGAGGTCCCCGACTTTCTTTGTTTCTCGCGGAACAATTTCGCCGAAGGGCTCTTGGGTTTCCTCTCACGTGCCAGTGTCGCTATGGCGACCACTCCCCGGGGAAACGGAGTAAGGACATGTGAGGATCCCCTGACCTTACCATCTATGAAGCCAGTGCACCAACATTTTAGACCAAGAAGCGCATTGTCAGACAGGGACGTGTCGCGTCGTCGGGACCATTTACAAGTTGAGCTATTTTGGCAGTGTGGTTGACAGCCCCCCAGACCGATGAGAGGGGGATCCGGGGGCAGGGCTCATCATCAACTGCAGGAAGCTCCTCCTTCACCATTTGTTAAAGGCTGGTGAACAACGGGTTCCTTCCATATCTTTTCGTATTACTTATTGTATTCTGATCTATGCTAATGTGTGCCGCCTTGTTCCGATTTGCATTGTGTTTCATTCTGGGCAGATTCATTCAGAATCAGCGCAGGACTCCCGGTTTACACCCGGGATCAACATGCGTCTTTGGTGATCCGATCACAAGTGGGTAGTTCTAATGCCAGATGCAAACGCAGCCAATACGTCCCCAATGAGATCCGGTCGCTCGGACCACATTCTGAGGTGGTCCGGGCCACATATGGCCACATTCTTTTAGCTGTGTAAATGCAAATGTTTCCTGGGCCACACTGGAGGACCAGCTACTCAGACTGAGTACATACTCATTCGCACGGCAGCGGCGTCATATTAAAGTCTGGTTGAGAAATTTAGAAAGTCTCCCCGTTACCAGTTTGATTAATAGTTAAACTTCACCATTATTTTGTTAACAAGATGTTAGTACCCTTAGAGAGTGTAGAATAATGACTCTTTTCATCATAGTTTCCCTGTCATATATATATACAGTATATAGTTGTGGTGTGGTGTGGGGATGGGATGGTTTGAGCAGACACACCTTACCTGGATCTAGGTGATTGGGTCAGGGTGGCTGCATACCTGTTGCTCATTGGTTGTGCTAACGAGCAGCAGGTTAAAACCCCCATCCCCACACTCACTCAGGAGAGAGGAGCCCTGTCATGACGTGGTCTATCAGCTTCCTCCTAGCCTCCTCTCTATAATAAACTGGTGTCTACAAACCATCGGCTTCTGTGTCTCTGCGCCGTAGGGCACTGAAAAAAAAATCGTAGCCGTAGACAACATGTGCTGATTTCCCGGCAAGTCACCGTTCTTTAGCAATGACAACGTGCTCGAAAATCTGACAGAGATGAAAGATTTTCATGACAAGGATGATAACAGGCACCTTGGAGACGGCCACTCTGACTTCCTGTCTCCCTCAAATATGATCTATCAACCACATCAGGCCAGAGGAACTGAGTTATTCCTCCCCAACCGTGATGGAAAATACGTTGACTCCGACGGATTTTAATTTAGACTAAATCTCCGTGCGGCTGCCTCCACACAGAGACCAAAGAATTTCCCTCACGCCCGACGCTTGCGGTGCCGCGTCTCCATTCCCTCGAGCGCAGAACGCCACGCCGCTAATTTAAGCAAATCTTTGCTGCCGCGGCTCCACCGCGTCCTGAGACCAAAGCCACGCCGCAAAGTCTGATTAACAGCGGTCAGAACCGAGCCACAAGGGGGGAACGAAAGGAGAGAGAAGGCTCTCTCTGGTCCGAGTCGCAGCTTGAGAGAAGGGGACCTCACGGGCCCCAGGCTTCACCATCGGAGTCAATTTTTTTCGGTTTATTTCTCCTTAATTTTCCCTTTACGTTCGCAGAATGCACCCGTGAAACTCGATACACTCCCAAATGTCATCCCTGTCTTGCACCGTCGCCCCAGTCATTGCGATGGCCAAACATTAGACTCGGGCCATCGCCTGTTAGTGTGAAGACTCTTTAAGCATTTAAAATGACCTCCTTCCGCCATTTATACAGGAGGTTCCAGGTTACTTTGTGAAAATCAAGGGACACTAGATTTTTGGTTCATTTGTTGTTTTGTTGTCTATCTTCCAGAGCAGGTCAAGTCCCGTGAAACTCAGTGCGTGGGTGCTGCAGGGCTGTCAGTTCAGACAGCTGAGTTTTGTTGATGGTAAAGTTCGTGCGAGGCACAGGCAGTTCATACCTGGCAACCCCAAAATTCACTAGAAGCAGTGATTCACAGCTGATTTTCACTGCTCCCAGCAAATGGATGAAAGGTCATGTGTCAAAAATAGTATCAGCTTTTTTATGTTTTCTTTTTGTTTTTGTTTTTTTGTTTTTTTACTCATCATAAAAATAAAAAAACAAGACGTTTCACTTAAATAACTTGTTTTTTTTGAGACGCTGGAAGGTGCGCAGTTAGCATTTGGCCTATCGCTAGTGTCTTACAGTGTGTGTGTGTGTGTGTGTGTGTGTGTGTGTGTGTGTGTGTGTGTGTGTGTGTGTGTGTGTGTGTGTGTGTGTGTGTGTGTGTGCAAGCCCGTGCAGAGACGTTAGGAGGGGCGGATGCTCAAGAAAACTAAAGGGCACATGGACCCCCAGTCTGATAGTGTTCCTGCTTGATAAAAAGGGCACCACCGGGCATCAAGGGGCAAAGGGGCAGGTGACCCCCCCAACCTCACATGCCTGTGCCTGTGCCTGTGCCTGTGCATGCGTGAGCATGTGTGTGTGTGTGATTTCATTTCCTGTCCAACTACCACCGCTGGTGTATTCAAGTCTATTCTCACAGGCTGGCAAAAGAAAAAGAAAAAAAAAAAAAAAGTTGAAGAAATGTTGAATAATTAGGTCACGTTCGATTCAAAAGCCACAAAAATGTGACCTAAAAAAAAAAGAAGTCCCACACGTGTCGGCTGATACTTTGAAAACTGTAAAAAAAAAAAAAAAAAAGAAGAAGAAGAAATTCATGGTAATGCGCTCTATTTTCCTCACCGTACGATACCCAGTCAACTGGAAAGGTGATGCGCGGCCTCCATGTTCCCTCCCCCTGTGGCTCTGTCTGTCCATGATGGCGGCTTTTTCACGTCTCTGCAGATATGATAAGGAGCCGACTTCGCCGTAATGTGGACGATATACCCGGCGTGCATCCATAATTCATCAGGCGTCATGTGTCTGACTCATTTTTAAAGTAGCGCGGGGACGGCTCGTGTGTACTCCCCCCGTCACGGAAATGTCAAGGCCTGAAAGATTTAGTTGACGGGAATCGGCCCCTGGATTGGGGTTTTGCTCGCAATTTTCTATACGATATCAATAATGGAAAGCGCGTGGATTGGAGCCCATCTACTGTGCAGAGCATTGTGTGAATTGTTTCGCCGCCAAACAGCTTTCCGGGGGCATGTGCGCGGCTTGGCTGCCTCCAGTCGCGCCTGTCAATAGTCATCTGAGCAGAAACGGTATCAATCATTCAGAAAGCCAGAGCGAGCCCTTCATCCCGCTTTAAGCCCCTGGTCCTGGGTTTTTGGCGTTTGTCCGCTTTTTTCTTTTTTTTTTTCCTCCTCCTCCTCCTCCTCCTCGCCGTCTTCTCGCCTCCGTGCCGGGCCTCCGAGACGCTTCAGTGAGTCACGCCGTACGACAAAACTGTTTTTCGGTCGCGGCGGAGGGGAAATGCGGGCGTCGGTTCAAGGAAGGGATCAGAAGTGAAATGGAGATAAACAATAAATCCGCCCCTCAGAGTCCCCCGGCGAAGGTGTAAGAGCCTCCGTTGCTTTCATCCCTCTTTTCCCCTATTTATCCGTAGTTTACCGTTCATCCACCCATCTCTTCACCCATCCACCCACGAACCTATCCATCCTCCCGTCGTCCCACACGGATCCATCCAGAGTGGAGGAGTAGTTCACAGGGAAGGCGGTTCCTGTTATGCGGGGACCTCAGCCCTGATGCAATTGTCTAAATCAGCCGGTTTGCATGACTCCGGTTCAGTGCAATGCCAAAGATCTGCGGGATAAGTCTGATGACACGCATCCAAGAGCTATGGATTTAGTCCAGAACAGTAAGATTGGTGCATAATAATGTGCCTTGCGATGAATTGTGTTATGAGAAAACTTCCCTAGTCACCAAAAGAAAGAAATTCCAAGCCGTGGCTGCAGTGTTTGTTTTACCAGATATGCACCGATAACTTTTTTGCTTCGTTTTTCTTTTCTTTTTTTTTGTGTAATTTTCCATTTGCTAAAGCACCAACTCTTCACGAGCAAATTGTTTACTGTCTGACCTTAAATTAATAGCATTGCAATATGGAGGACCAGCTGCAACGCCTTACCTATTAATTCCTGAATACCAGCAAAAAGGAACGGTTACAACCTCCCTAATGCCTGGTGATGCACACCACTGCACTATTCTTTGTTGATATGTGTTTTTTAATGCCCGTTGTAACTTAAGGACTGATAACTCATATCCTCCTTCTGGGCCATTGCTCCATTTTAATCCGCGGTGTGAAGGTCGACAGAGATGCCGCAATAACTCGCACTCGTGAAATAACAAATCAGATTCGGTGGATTCAGAGTCCCTGGAGGTTCCATTGACACGCACATCATTATGAATGCGTTTTGTTGTGCATAGGTTATTTTTCAGTTTCTTTCCTCTCTCTCTCTCTCTCTCTCTCTCTCTCTCTCTCTCTCTCTCTCTCTCTCTCTCTCTCTCGCTCTCTCTCTCTGGAAATGTTATTTATTTTTTATTTTTTGGGCAAGACTTGCTGCTCAGCCAAGCCTTAAATGTGCATCAACTCCAAATGATGGGCTGGTGAGACAGTGACATTTCTTTATCATTAAAAGGGCGGGTACGGCGCTGTTTGCGTGGATGGAAATGTTTCTTCAAGGAGGAAAAATGTTGTGAAAAAACCTTTGTATGCCGTCGGGGTGGTGTGGTTTAAGCAGCCACAACCTACACTTGGGTGTAGGTAATCGGGGCCGGCATCAGAGCGGCTGTACACCTGTTGCTTGTCAGAGCAATCAACGAGCAACAGGTAAATCACCCATCCCCACACACACACACACACACAGGGAGATCCTCTGTCATGACGTTTGTCCATCTGCTCCTGGCTTGTTCCACCTGTCCGCTCTCTACAATAAACTGGTGTTTTCTGCCACACCTTTGTTAATTCACGGAAATGATAATAGTGGTGATGGGGGAAAAGGAGAGGAAGAGGTGAGCCAAAGGAAAGATAATGAGGATGAAGAGGAGGATGGTCATGACAATGGTTTTGTTTATAATATTTGTGATGATGATAATGATGATGATGATGGCGGTGGTTACGTTGCAGAGGAGGAAGAGGACCCCAATCTGCTGTTAATGAAACTTCGAGCAACCCAGTCGAGGCTTCCATTTTTAGAGGCATTTTCATCCATCTGTCAGCCATTTCCAGCTCCAATCCAGGCAGACTGTGTTCCGACCCTCACACAGAGCACCGCAAACAGAGGGGGGAATAGAAACACACACACACACACACACACACACACACACACACGCACGCACACGCACACACACACAGAAACAAAGGGGGTTGAGAGTACAGTATCGCAGTATCGCCACCCCGCTTACAATCCATCACGCCTCCCACGGTGGACAAAGTCCAGCTTGCTCAGGCGAGCCGCGCAGCTGATGAAAAATGAACTGATAACACGCAGCGTCAGGGAAGTGGGTCAGCGAGCTCCTGGACGCTCAGGTCACTGGAGCCGATGGCGCGGGGCCGGCGATAGGAGCCGTAATTAATGAACCCGTCGGCTTATTACCGGGATAGAGAGATTTACCCTGCATGCTAATACGTCAGCTCAAATGATGCAGCACCTTTCTGCCAAAGCCTCGGTGGGGACGGTGACGTCGTTCGGCGGGGCTGCGGTGACCTAACACATGGCTTAAATTTTGTTGTTTCCTGTAGGAGGTGATGTTTTATTGCACAGCTAAGCAATTTGCAGTGGCAAAGCCATTGGCTCGTCGTTCTTCATAAAAAGGTTGTTTTATTATTCCTCCAAAACCTTGCGAAACCAGCCACCAGACAGTCTGCCGTGACAAGTAGACTCTTAAACATGAACCCAAACACAGTCGTTCCGTTGCGCGGAAAGATGCCAAAGGTTTTGACATCACAAACAGTACACGTAACCTGAAACGTATTTGAGACCTATCTAACTGGCTGGAGGTGTCCATCCAAAGAGATCTCATACAGGGGGATGGGAAAACACAGAATGTGCACTTTGTGTGTAGTGCACGTTTTTTTCCTCTGCCTTTGCATTGAAGGCATACACCAAAACTATACCGAACTATAGACAGGTGAATTGAGCCGGCGATTCACCTGAGCTCCAAATAAGGACGTAGATGTTGCAGCCAAGGTGAAGCTGCCATCCCGCACTATTGGTAGATGAAGAGTGAGGAAGAGGGAGAAAGTGGCACGCCCTCCACTTCTGCCTCCTTTTACACCTCACCTGCCTCTCTCTCCCTCTCTCTCTCTCTCTCTCCCTCTCTCCCTCTCTCCCTCTCTCCCTCTCCTTTCCCTGTCTGTGTCTGTGTGTGTGTGTGTGTGTGTGTGTATGTGTGTGTGTGTGTGTGTGTGTGTGTGTGTGTGTGTGTGTGTAAGTGTGGTGGGCGTGGCTGATTCTGACAACATCCTTCACCTCACCTGCTTTGCCTGCTCACCTGCGGTCCATCAGTTCGTCCATCAGGCAGTGTATCAGCCCCGGCTTTCCATCCACTCATCGGCAGATTGTTGTTAGAGCTACCACTTACCCACACGCCGGTTCCCTGTCTGTCTGCCTGCCTGCCTGCCTGCCTGCCTGCCTGCCTGCCTGCCTTGCCCACCTGCCTTGTCTACCTGCTTGCCTGTACTCACTGCTGTGACTAACCGCCTGCCCCGCCTGCCCCACCTGCCCCCCTCACCCCCTTAATCCCTTCAATAAACCCTGTTCATATTACCACTATTCCTTCCTCTGTGTCTTGGGCTTGAGTTCACTAGTCTCAGCCGTAGCAGTAAGACCACCGACAGTAAATGGAGAGGGTATATAATGACATACAATTATCTTTTCTGTTAAAGTCGCAGCGTTTGTGTCCGGTAGAGCTCGCAAGCCTGGAAAAGCTCATACAAATGGGAATTTTCAACTTCAGTTTGTTGCGTTCAAAATGGAATTCGAGAGCTAGTGTGGCGTGACTAAAGAGCGTATCGGTGCCATGTCGCAGCCTCTCGGACGGTCGGATCGCCCTGTTCTCGGATACAGAGACGTTTGGGAATTGGTTTTCTGAGGACCAGAGCAGGGTAACGTTGGGGCAGAAAATGGGGGATGTAGCCCTTTAAACCGCAGCGTCATGCGGGTCATCTGATACCCCCTCGGCCCCATGTTGGAGCCCCCTTGACCCGCTTATGGCCTGATTGGGTTGTAATTACAGCGGGGACAAATTAGCTCAGTGCGGAGCCGGTGTCGGACAAGAGCATTGTGCCTGGCCATCCCCATTAGCTTTTCCTTCTGCGGTGGTTCAAATCGGAGTTTGGACCGAGTGAGACGTCTCGCCGGACATTGATCCGCCGCTTCCGAGAATTGCTGAGTCCGATCGGTGCATTTAAGCAACCGAGGGGAGATAAACGGGATAAACCATTTATTATTCTCCCAATCGATCGGGCCCCGCGATTGGGGAGGGGGGGCCTTTAAATAATACACAGAGCCCAGGTTTTAAAAAATGAAAAGGAACTGCGAGATAATCATCGATGTTGGGTGGGGATGGTGGACGCAGATAGGGGAGCAGACAGCGCAACCTTTACCCTCCGCCGGAATCCTCCGTCTGACTTAAGATACGAAAAGAGCGATAAAGGGCGAGAAAATCCTTGGAAAGCTGCTCTCTCTCTCTCTCTCTCTTTCTCTCTCTCTCTCTCTCGCTCTCCCCCGACTCACCTCCGCTGTCATTGGCGTTGTTTACTGGAGAGACTTCTTGAGGGAGAAGGAAGGGGAGACAGAAAGAGGGGAGAGAGAGACAGAGATATGAACAGAGCACAAGAGATCTGATGTTTTTTAAAACACCTCATATTTTCACTGGGCTCGCGGCGGATCTTGATCCCGACAAACACAAACCAAATATTTGAGAGGCAAAAGGTGGAGGGATGGAGGGATGATGGAGGGATGGATGATAGAGAGACAGACAGAGAGACCGATGGAGCGGGAGAGACCAGCCAACAACGGAGGATAAACCCTAATCCTTCAGAGTGAACTCATCTTCAGTGCGATCGATCGTTGGGGCCAAAAGATTAATTCATCTCAAAACTCACCTGTTACTCAGTTACTAGTAACTAGTGACTGAGTAACTCACTTACTCACTGACTAGTTACTTAGTTCGTAGTTACTCAGTTACAAATAAGTAGTTACTTAATTAGTAGTTACTCAGTTCCTAGTTATCCAGTTAGTAGTAACTAGTCCCTCAGTTACTAGTTACTCAGTTCCTTACTAGTTGCTCAGTTACTCAATTACTTGTAACTATTTACTCAGTGACTTTTCACTTGGCTGCTCAGTTACTGACTTACCGGTTACTATTAACTAGTTACTCAGTTACATGTACATGTTGAGTAATGTTCTTTCTTCTTGACACCTTGCTACATATTAAAAACATGTTCCCATGTCAATCTCACTAGAACCCGAATTATGAACTTTAGAGAACACTGAGCGTCAGTGACCTGAGGGTTGTTTGCTTTAATTGTATATATTGGATCGTGTTTATATAAAACTTCAAGCCACTCTGGAAAAATATCAGCTTGAGATGAATGAAAGTAACTCGTACTCGAGTGATAATTTGACCCGGTACTTTATTGCTGGAACGGAAGTTGTTTATTGACAAACCAAGAGGATCCAAAGCTTGAGCCCTAAAAACCAGAGTCCCTCAGGGTTCGGTCCTGGGGCCTCTGCTCTTCTCCTCTTCACGCTATGTCCCTTGGTGACGTCATCTCCTCCCGTGGCTTCTCCTTCCACTGCTCTGCTGATGACATCCAACTCCACCCCTGACCTTTCCCTCTTCAGAACGTGGGGATGTCGAGAGGCGCATCACAGCACGTCTTCAAGACATTGACGCATGGACGTCTGGGTCACCACCCGAAGCTCCACCTCACACAGACCTCTCCATCACCATCGAGAGCACTCAAATATCTCCATCTCTGACTGCCAAGAGGGGCAGGGGCGGAAAAGAGCCGAGGGGACAGAGAGGGGTCTGGACCCCCCTTCCTGGGAAAACAGAGAGTTGTCCCCCTCAATATATCATTGTAAACATAACAATATCATTTTAAATCATATAGTTATATGCATTGAAAGCACTTGTGCTAATTATAGATGCAAAACAATGCGCTTTTAAGTTTCGAAAGATTGTGTCCCCCTCCTCATGCGCCTCACGGTGATTTGGTCCACTGCCTCCCCAAAAGCCTACACATCCTTGGTACAAGTGTCTGCAGAGCAATCTCTGAAAGTGGTGTCTGACCTCCAGTAAGTATCTACTTTACAAAGGTTAACTTAAAAAAAAGGCTGTGACATTTTTCTTTTCTTCTACCGCTCAGTAGAATACCACACATTTACCATAGTAACCAGACTGCATTCTGCTCGCTCCATTACCTGGCAGCCAAATACTGTGCGTCAAGTCATATTGGTACGGGGCAGCCCCGTCTCCTCGTGCACGTATCTCTAGAAATGCAGGAAACGGGATTTAAATCGCAATTTTCTTTCTGGCGGAGGACCGCCGGACCCCCAGTTTTATTGTGTGTGTCCCCCCACTTCTCGAACCATAATGACGCCCTTGCCTCGTGTTAATTCCGGACAAGCGGCTCTCCTGCTCCGCCTACATCTCACTCCCGCAGGTTTTCCCTCTACACCATCCGAAGGACGAGGCCAAACCCCACCATGTTCCTGCTCAGAACTCCTGTCTAGATAGTGCAAGGCTCCCCTGGCCGGACTTCCCGGCTCCACCAGACCTTGACAGCATCCAGAACGCAGCATGCCGTCGTCTGTTCCACCAACCGGCGTTCAGCCAAATCCCTCCCCTGCTTCCGTTCCTTCCACTTCACTGGCTTCCCATCTCCGCTGGTTTCAAATCGGATCTGCTCAGTCGCCGGCGCGCTCCTTCAATCCCCTCCATCCGACGGCTCCTCCATATCTCCGATCAGCGGACGGGTTCCGGACTCGTTCGTTGCTCATTCATCTCAGTCGCCACTCTTCTCATCGCTGGCGCCCCGGTGGTGGAACGATGCCCCCCTGGCGGCGGAACGGCTGAATCCATTCCCGTCTTCCGTCGCAGGCTAAAGACCCATCCCTTCCAGACAACACCCGGACCCTACTTGCACTGACCTGTCTGTCCCACGAGCATCTCTTCTCCCTTTGCTGTCTGACATAATGTTATGACAAAGAACAACTCTCTAACTCCACTCGTGCTGCTTGTTTCTAGAGCATGTTCAGCTGTGACTGTGACATACAGTTGGTTTTAAATTCTGACAAATGTACTTATTGTGAGTCGCTTTGGACAGAAAGCTCTGATCAGTGACATAATGTAATGTAAAAAAAAAAAAAGTGACATAATGTAATGTAATGTCGTTTTACTTGAGTAAATTCTTATTTTTTTTATTTTCAAGGTGACAGTTCTTTAACTTTACTATGTATAATGAATTTTGTATAATTAAATAAGTTTAGTGTAGTAAACTTTAGTATCACTTGGAGTACCCCACCCAACACAATAAAATTAAACTCAGCTGGCAGGAAAACACCATGTTGTCTCTCTCTCACACACACACACACACACACACACACACACACACGCACACACACACACGCAGGTTGAGAGAAAGGAAGGTGTTAAGCCTACCTAAAATTAAGCCTACTTTTAAAGGAGGACACTGGTGGAGCTGGATCTCAGCTCAGCAGGAAGTTCCCTCCAGATGCTTCCATGGGGACTTCACAAGAATTGCCTTTAAATAAGGAACACGCACTAGCATCATCATCATAATCACATCATCATTTTCACGCTGATTTTCAAGGACATTTTAGAGAGGCGGATAAATTAGAAATATGATATAATGAAATATATAAATTTAAATCTACAATACAAACAAAAAATTAACACAAAGGATGCAAAACGCATTCCAAAATACACCGATCAGCCACAACATTAAAACCAGTGACAGGTGAAGTGAATAACATTGATCGTCTGGTTCCAGTGGCACCTGTCAAGGGGTGGGATATATTAGGAAGTTGATGTGTTGGAAGCAGGAAACATGGGCGTGTTCAGGGTCTGAGCCACTTTGACAAGGAGCACATTGTGATGCTGGATGACTGGGTCAGAGCATCTCCACAACCACAGGTCTTGTGGGCTGTTCCCGCTATGCAGTGGTAACTAGCTACCAAAAGCTCCAAGGAAAGACGACCGGTGAACCGGCGAAAGGGTCATGGACGCCCAAGGTTCATTGATGCAGGTGGGGAATGAAGTCTAGACCATCTGGTTGATGCCACAGAAGAACTACTGTAGCACAAAGTGGTGAAAAAGTGAATGTTGCTATGATAGAAAGGTGAAGAACACACAGTGCATGGCAGCTTGCTGCGTATGGGAGCGCTCAGAGTGTCCATGCTGACCCCTGTCCACCCCTGAAAGCACCTACAATGGACACTTGAGCATCAGAACTGGACCATGGAGCAATGGAAGAAGGTGGCTGAATCA
>NC_137189.1:46535973-46553473 GCF_960531495.2 Zeus faber | reverse complement strand
TAGATCGATAGACAGACAGACCGACAGACAGACCGACAAACCGACAGACAGACAGACAGACAGACAGACCGACAGATAGAGCCGGGCGCGTCTCCGCTGGACTCGCACAGGAGGCGGCCAGGCGGTGGCCAGGCGGAGGCCAGGAGGCCGCGTGGCAGCGAGGCAGCGGCCAGGAGGCGGCCAGGAGGCGGCCAGGCGGCGACCAGGAGGCGGCCAGGAGGCGGCCAGGCAGCGACCAGGAGGCGGCCAGGAGGCGGCCAGGAGGCGGCCAGGAGGCGGCCAGGAGGCGGCCAGGTGGCAGCCAGGCGTCGACCAGGCAGCGGCCAGGAGGCGGCCAGGAGGCGGCCAGGAGGCGGCCAGGAGGCGGACAGGCGGCGACCAGGAGGCGGCCAGGAGGCGGCCAGACGTCGACCAGGCAGCGGCCAGGAGGCGGCCAGGAGGCGGCCAGGAGGCGACCAGGAGGCGACCAGGAGGCGGCCAGGAGGCGGCCAGGCGGCGGCCAGGCATCGACCAGGAGGCGGCCAGGCGGCGACCAGGAGGCAGCCAGGAGGCGGCCAGGAGGCGGCCAGACGGCGGCCAGGAGGCAGCCAGGAGGCGGCCAGGAGGCGGCCAGGCGGCGGCCAGGAGGCGACCAGGAGGCGGCCAGGAGGCGGCCAGGCGGCGGCCAGGCGTCGACCAGGCGGCGCCCAGGAGGCGGCCAGGAGGCGGCCAGGCGGCGGCCAGGAGGCGACCAGGCGGCGCCCAGGCGTGGTGGTGATGGGTGATGCGCCGTCCCCCCTCCTTTCCTGCCGCTATACAGTACATCGGGACATGAACCTCCGCTGCAGACTTACACCCCCAGCATGCCCCCTCGCGCTCCCATGTCTTAACCAGATAAAGGACACCATCTGTTTGGTAGGACGGCGCAGAGCCGCACGGAGATCAATTCTTTAGTCGACCTTGGCTTACGTGGAAGTACGAGACACACCATTAGCATGATGGTAAAACATAAAAAAAGAAAATGATACATTATATAATATCCAATAATATCAGAGATCGAGTGCGTCACATAATCTGGCACAATTCCAGATTAGAGCCCTGACGAACAAAGGGGAAGGATTTATTCACATTAATCTGTATGATTTTTTACATGACTTAAACAATAAACTGCACAGTATCCGGTAAGGTTTGTAAATATACTGTATATATACAGTATATATATAAATATTAAAAAAAAATTAAATTATATATATATATATATTTAGATATATACAGTATACCCTATACTAAAAAGAGGCAAAAACGATCCCCCTACTACCCTCCACCACCAGTGCAAGCTGAATGCCCACATGGAAGCACATTAACCCCACCCATAGAAGGAGCAGCCATCCCTCCTCCTGACGTGTCTATCTGATTTACTGACTGTTTCTGTTGGTATTGTGAGCATTGTGATCATATCTGTCAGTCTCTAATCAAACATGTTTGTTATTGAATGTTTATCTGAGAGTATATAAAGACGCTAAGGAAAGCCAGGGCAGGCAGGTGGTGGCTAATGGAGCGTCCAGCTCCATCTAAAGCTCTTTACGACTTTATAAAGTCACAGCAGCTGGGGCACCGCAGAGCAGTGAAGGGACTTTGCGGTTAGTTCATAAAAACGCGATCCCGAGCCGAGCTCAGAACGCCGGTCCTCCCTGTCCCTCGATCGAACGCTTGCCTCGAGCTGCAGGGGGGTCGGGATCCGGGTTCGGAAGGTATGACTTTCCTAATCGGCATCAACCCAGTGGTCCGACCAGTGGAACTGATGCAGCGGCTGGAGCAAAAACCCAAGAAAACCGGATCCTTTACTTTCCTGACCCGGTCATGTTCTACCTCTTCCCGCGGCTGGAGCGAAAACCCGGAAAACCGGAGCCTTTACTTTTCTGACCCGGTCACGTTCTACCTCTTCCATCCTTCCGTCAGTTCTGGTGTTCGTTTCCCTGTTCCCGGCTGACGGTTCGGGGCAAACGTCCGGGGGGTTGCTGATGTTTAGGTTCGATTGCCGGAGCGGGTCCCGTCCGCGGTTCACGGGCTCCTCGCCGGAAACAGGAGCCGATTTATCCCTCGCCAGCGCCGAGCCGCCGCACAGGTATTTTAAGGTGGATTAAAAAAAAAACAAAAAAACAAAAACTAAAATGTCAATGGACCGTCGCCCGGATACGCTCCGTTCTCATACAAAGGAAATTTTAAAAAACTATGAGATGAAGGCATTGTTTATCCTGCTGCCAGATGGCGAATCCATATCAAGTCCTATGGGAGCGGCGTGAAGGGGACGCCGCGTTTTTGTAATCGATGGCGGTAATAGCTTCGAGATGGTAAAATTTGTAATCAGTGCAACTGTTTTATTTGAAGTAAACGAGAACGCGTTCATTCATCATTTAGGATAATTGCATATAAAGCGATAACACAGGTGGCCAACTCATTAGACGCATTCATTGTATCAGTATTAGCCGAGCTCGCTGCTTAACATTAGAGTGAGACCCAAAGGCAAACACTTGGGTAAAAGCAAACAGGGAATTACCATCTATATGCAAAACCACAGCGCTCTGTCGCATTAGCATTTTAAATCATAAAGGGAGCTTCTTAAAATAAAAAAATTAAAAAAATGTTTTAAAACCTTTGAAAAGAAAATTAGCATGGAGAACTAGGTCTGGGAGCACGCGAGACGTAAACCAAACACAGCAGCGACTTGGCTTCCCCCGGTAGATAAAAAACGCCTCTTCCTCCGCGCTCATTCATCACCAGGGCATCTCAAGAATTTTTCTGTCTTTGGTGTCCTGACTTCAGGGCCGCCTGTGAAATTGCATTGACTTACCCCCCCTCCCAAAAAAAAACTAAAAAAAAAACCCACCACCACCGCCACCGCCGCCGCCGCCACCGCCACCGCCACCGCCACCCGGCACGGAGAGGATTTGCCCCCCAGCACCCCCCCCCCCCCCCCCGGAAAGTTTGAAGTCATGCCAGCCGAGCCAAGTCATCGCTCTCTCACACTTTGAGAAACAGGGGGGAAGCTCAGAATACAAATGAATGGGGCAAAAGAGGTGGAGGAGGAGGAGGAGGAGGAGGAGGAGGAGGAGGGTGGGGGAAGGGGGTGCAGTACAAAACTTCCAAAACTCTAAACACCGTAAGGTTCCTTCTGGCTCGGGGACGATTGATTTTCTCCGGCATAATTAGCGATTCTCAAACCTTTCTCACATCAAGGACCCCCGATGTGATTTGCATGGGGCCCCGGACCCCGCTTGATAACATCTAGCCTCTGTTTTTGTTATTGCTGGGTGTGACTCAGCGTCCCTGCTGTAGTTAGAGGGATGACCCCGACACCGGGCTCCAAACCGTCATTACCGGGCATTCTATAACTCTGTTGACGTCCTCTAAATTAAATAGCGCTGAGGATTAACGGTGACTCACGTTATTTCGCCACCGACAACGTACCGGACCAAACCGGACACGAAGAGAGCTGACGGCAAGCGGGAGAGGAAAGGAAGGTACGCGAGTGACGTGGATGGACCGTTGGGGTCTTGTGAAGGGCGGGGCAGCTGAGCCCCTGACGGAGCCTCTGCTTGCTCCTTCTGGTCCTCATCCGCCGCAGGACGCCCGCCTGCTGCAGCCTCGTTCCAGCAGCTCAGCCAGGAGGACTCGCCTCCGGTCCCAACACCGTCCAGGTTCAAGTTCACCGGCTGCACAACACCCCACGCTCGTACGCACACACACACACACACACACACACACACACAGTCAAGAAACACACTCAGCCAGTCTAGCTGCTCAAACACACACACGCGCAAGCAGGCACACTCACACTCAGACACACACACACACACACACACAAGCACGCACACACACACACACACACACGCACACACACACACACACACACACACACATCAACACACACACACAAACACACACACACACACACACACACACATACACATGCAGTACTTGTACACACTCAGCCAGTCTAACTGCTCAAACACACACACACACGCGCAAGCAGGCACACTCACACTCAGACACACACACACACACACAAGCACACACACACAAACACACACACACATCAACACACACACACACACACACACACACACACACACACACACACACATGCAGTACTTGTACACACTCAGCCAGTCTAACTGCTCACAAACACACACACACACACACACACACACACACAGACACACACACACACACACACACACACAACACGTATCCAGTCTACTCCATAAGTTTGATAATAATATGAATAAAGTGCCCAAACAAATTGGCACAACATGGAAAGTTGTGTTTTCGTGTTCTTCAAAGTTGCTCTGTGTTAAACTGGAATTATTCATGAGGAGACCGACTCGCTCGCTCTGGCGCAGTAACTCGGTTTCTCCAAACGGCCGTTTCAACCCCTCTCGCGCCCTAACTCACCCCTCTTCCGCCCGTGCATCAGCGCTTCCTCTCGCTGGGCTTTGGGTCCCGTCTGGCGCCTCATGACGGAGGAACTCGCTCGTGGAGGAGCGGCGCGGCACTGATCCACGCCACGGCTGTTGCCCCTGCACCGCCGGCGAGGAAAAGTATCGCAATGAGACGTTTTTTTTTTTCCTCCTTAACCCAACAATCTCACGGATTACCGCTTGAAACAAGAGAAAACGTTTGTGTTTGGGCCGGTTCGGGGTTGGAAGGCGCCTGAACGGAGCTGTGCGGCGTTAGATCGGCCTCGGGTTTTGTCCGGCGCGGCGGTGAAGATGGCGCCTGCGATGCCGTCCGCACCGCGGGGGGCCTCCACGCGCTCGCTCTCTCTCTCTCTCTCTCCGGCAGCAGGATGGAGAAGGCCTGGTTCCAAACCCTCCGCCGCGTCGACTCAAACATCGGGGCAACTCATCGCCGGGAAAACCCGACCGAACTGGAAACCAAGCCCAAGCCGAACCTCTGGTCGTGTGTTTTGTTTTGCGTCCCCCCGCACGACCCTGTAAAGCCTACATTTGCAACATACACGCTCTCCGCCTTAATGCACATTAAATTATAATGTGACGATATACGTTGTGATGTTTGCAGGTCAGCCCTCTCTCCATGTGAGTCTGCCGCTGCGACGTTGCATTTTATATTATAAAGCCTCCGTCCTCCATGGCTCACCGCACATGAGTAAAGTCGAACCCGTTTGACTGGATGGTATTTGGGAGATAAGGTGAAGACAGGAAAAGTCATGGGCTCCACTCGGTGGGTGGGACGGAGGGTGTGTGAGCTGCAGTGAGGTTCCGCCACCTATAGGAGCACATACATCCAGCCGCAAGCCGGTGTTTGCGTATAGAACCAGTATTCTGTGCGCGGCGTCGGGAGGCGTAAAATATTCGATGCGTTTCCCATTTGGAAAGGTCAGGACATTTGTGTTTCTTTGGACTGAAGTTTCGTGTTGTTTTTGATGGATCACAAATGAAATATATATTAAAGAGATATAAAACATGTCGGTGTATTTGTTTTGTTTTTTGTTTTTTTTTATTATTTAACCCCACTCTAGTATTTAACTCGTTGTTTTCGATAATCCGAATAATACCCCGATTCATGCAGATATATTTGGGGGATTTGGGGGACAGTGAGAAACGCCCACTGCGCGCCCTGCCCTGCGCTCCGCGCGGCGTGCGCTCTGCGGCGCGGTCGGTGCGCGCAACAGCGGCGGCGCTTGGCCACGTCGGATAAGAGCGAGATTAAAGCGGAGCCCACTCCAAATCACACAAGCCGACATTTCTACCGCCCTCCGACGGGGATATTATTTATATTGTGATCCGTATCTCAGATTTTTATGCGCGGCGGCGCGTTTCCATTTGGTTTTGGGGGGTTTGTTTGTTTGTTTTGGTTTTTTTGGGGTTTTTTTTGCGCGGGGTGCTATTTCAACGCTCTTTTTGTCAGCAGAAGAAATCGGATTTGTGAGTCCGATATTGAACATTGTCTATATTTAAATTTGAACTGATTTCAGATATTGATAGTAGATGCCTGTATAGTGGTCTGCACCCCCCCACACACACACTCACTCACACACTCACACACACACACACTCACACACACACACACACACACACACACACACACACACACACACACACACACACACACACACACACACACACACACACACACACACACACACACACACACACACACTCACTCACTCGCTCACACTCCAGAGAGGACGCGGATCTGCGGAGCAGTCGCGCGTCTCTTCTCGCGTCCGCCCGTTTTTTACGCGCCCGCAGCGCGGTGCCAGAGACGATCCGATCAGACCCGACGGACCTACCGACGAACGCACCTCGCAGGACATGGAGCTTAAGACCACATTGGAGTAATGCGCGACGGGAAAGTGCGATGCCCTGATCGGAACATCTCCTGGAGGGAGCCGCGCCTCGGACGCATCGCGCACAGGCGGTAAGAAAGTGCAATTCGAGTGGCGACGTCCGCGGCTGTGTGAGCCGCGAAACGCTAACTGCGATTCTCTGTGAAGGAATTTGCGTCCTCCGGAATTCTGATTCACCAAACTGTGTTTCGCGCATGCATGCACCCGACGTGCGTTGCGTGCATTTACTGTATATGACGCACAACTAGCTTTTTTCGCAACGGCTTTTGGTGGCGCAAGTCATTCGAAACTGTTGTGCGTGTGGTTCTTTTGTCATTTTGCACCATTTTCTCGTCTTGGAGCGGGTCCGCTCCGCCCTATCTCTCCCGGTGCCCCAATTAGATCTCACCGAACAATCGCAGGGATCTGTCGTTAAACTGCAACGAGCAAACCGTGATTGGACGTGTGTGTGTGTGTGTGTGTGTGTGTGTGTGT
This sequence comes from Zeus faber, assembly GCF_960531495.2. Classification (NCBI taxonomy): domain Eukaryota; kingdom Metazoa; phylum Chordata; class Actinopteri; order Zeiformes; family Zeidae; genus Zeus; species Zeus faber. The sequence continues at coordinate 46,546,647 of NC_137189.1, read as the reverse complement.
GTGTGTGCGTGTGTGCGTGTGTGTGTGTGTGTGTGGTTGTGTGTGTGTGTGTGCGTGTGTGTGTGTGTTTTCACTGACGGCGAGGTGCCGTGCGACCGTTAAAACAAGTCTCATCCAGGAGAAAAATCCACTCGGCCTCCGGTCCAGAAGTTCTCCTCCGTCTGCTCGGTTGGTTTTCCACTCGCGCGTCGGGGCGCAGGGCTCGCCTGCCGCACGTCACAGATCAGCCTTCACTTCTGTTGCGCGCCCGTTGAGGGAGCGTGCGTCTGGTCCGCCGTCTTCGCCCTGGAAGGAGGCGAATGCACATGGAGTTTTATTTGCCTCTGCCGATCAATTCAATCGATCTGACACTAATTAGATGGGTAAACAGAACATAAAAAAGCGTTTTGCATGTGGGACTCACTGTAGGGGAAAATCAGCCCGAGGCTACAGCCTACTTCTCCCTGACACTTGCAGCCTGGTTATTGAGCGGTAAACACGCTGGGAATTGCATCGCAATTAGATGCCCCTTATTTATTTTTTTAGTTTTTTGGCCTTCCAGCAACATAAAATGAAAGTGATTTACCATCCCTGGAGGCGTGAAGCTCATGATCTAGACTCTGGCTGGCCCTTCCGGTCAGGGAACCTTGTAAAAGGGACATGGCTTGAATTATAGATTGCCAAGGAGCCGGCGCTGTCTTGTCCAGACCCCTAGAGCTGCCATGACTACAGATGGGGCGGAGGGGTCCGAGTTGTTTATGTTACAGCGGCTTTTCTGCGAAGGGGATTTAGAGGCGCTGTGCAGGCGCCGCGCCGGGCCCGGTCGGCTGAAGATCACCCCTCGCGGCACGCCAGTCCGAGGGAAACCTCCGGCCCTAATCCCACTGTCTACTAAGGGACGACCTTTGCCTCGCCGGGATTAGAGTCATACTTGTAATTGACTTACCATTCGCCGCTCCGCCAATTACACACATTTTGGTGTCACGGCGACGCTCGCGGCCGAGATCACCGTGCCCCCTACTACGAGGGGAGGTTACGGGTCACGGCATGAGTGGATTTGACCACTGTTGAAGTGGAGGCAGGGGGCTGTTCTACTGCATGGACGCACGGCTGCAATGCGTGAAACACATCGTCGTTTGACTGAATGAAGATAACAAATACCGAATGATCAATGTGCTCGCGTTTGTCTGATATATTCTACGGTGTCCGCGCCTTTTTTTACAGCATGCCTGGACCCACACGCTGGCGTCGCTCCACGGTCGCATTATCTTTTGCTGTAATTGTGCTCGGATGACTCTGTTCCGCCTCCCCTGCTCGGTTGGACGCCAGTTTGCTTTGCGGCCGCACATTTGCTGTTGTTGGTGTTTTGGCTGGTGAGCGTCCTGTGTTGCTGGACAGTGGCCAGGTTGGTCTTTGGACTCTGAAATAATACCCCTCTAAGCAGCCCCAGGGCCTCTCAGCGGATCTGCTGGCTATAAATAATGGCACATATGTCACAAAGCTCTTGGCTGACGTGCGCTGAGTCTCATCCTGAGCTCCATAGGGGCCAGCTCAGAGTGCCTGCACTGCTTTCTTGACTGAAGCACCGGGCAGCAGACCTGGAGAGCTAGCGTATGGGGGTGGGTGTGGGTGTGGGTGTGGGTGATGGTGTGGGTGATGGTGTGGGTGATGGTGTGTGTGTGTGTGTGTGTGTGTGTGTGTGGGGGGTGGTTGCTGGCTCCACACCCAACACCTCCATTCGGGCTGGGAGTTAAAGGTAATTCAATACCTTTGTTTACCTTTTCTCTTCGGTATCCCAATGGAACGGATGCGTCGCCACATCAGGATACACAATTTTCTGATGTTTGCTTGAGGGGTTAGGCCCGTCACCACAACTGCTTTTGTGGGACGATATATTGTCCCAGAAATAATCGCAATAAATGATGTAACTGTCATTTCAAGACCATTATTTGCCACCGAGATGATAATATAATAGCATTATAAGGCCAGTACACAATTTCAAATAGCAATGAACATTTATATCCTCAGAGTATTCAGACATTGTAATGTGATTTATTTTATTTTTTTAGATATCCTAAATAAATGAAACGGGTGCCGCCCAGGCCCCGCCCGCGGCGCGACAGAAGCAGCGCCACCAGAAATGACAGCAAAACATTGTTTTCTTCTGTACATTCGGCTCAGTTACATTCATTTGTAAGACGGTTGACACAATGCAATAAGTGAAAGAATACGTTATTTATTTGTGGATTCAGAAATACATTTATGTCTCGGATTTTTTTAAACCTGAATCGGATTTGTAGATTGTAGTTTTTATTGTATTATATGTCTGAATTGTGACAGAACTCCCATAGCGTGTTTTTATTAACTTTGAAACGTACAATATTTCGGCTACAATAGTAATTTTTCTGGCACTTGTGTTGAAATCCATTTCCGAATTTATTTTCCCAGAAGTTCAAATATAAGTAGAGTAGTTGTGGACATAAAAAACAGATCGATTGTTACGAGCAGCAGAAAGCGCCCAAGTCGTTCCGATCTTAAATTCCCACGTGACTGGAGCAGCACCTGCAGCAGGGAGTCGGCCGTGGATCCTGGCGTGGATAAGGCTCAGCCGGGGACCGTCATCGTGGTGAGATGAGGAGGAGATGGCGGTTCTCGGGGGAGTTCTCCCGTCGGCGAGGTGCTGTTTAGGTTTTGTTGCGTTGACACCTGGCTGCGCTGCGCTCAAGTCTTATCATACTCGGGAAAAGCCTGCTGTTTATTCTGGCATCATGTTGGGTAACACGTTGGTGACATTCCTTTGTAAACAAACAGGCATGTCAACACAACGGGCGGCTATCGAGGTCAGAAAAATGATCATGTCCACATATCGCAGGATAAGTCGGTGTAGTGATTATAGCAACAGGCCTACGTTAAGGTTACACTTTAATTGGATTATCCGATGGTAATACTCAACTCAGTGTCACCCATCGGTGGAGTCCTGCGAATGATAGACAAGTCAACCACCCGTACACGAAATGCACACCAACCATTAATTGCCGAATTCTGGGTCTGATTGACACTGACTCAATTATAAGTCACCCTCGAGTCCCGGTTACAATCCGGTGTACGTCAATGAAGCACAACCTCCTCCATCGAGGCTGATGAAGAGGAGTAGTACATTTGAGATGGGGATTTGTCCGCGGAGTTTGTGGTGAACCGGACTCCTTTTGGGGGTTTGACGCCCCGCTTCCCGAAAACCGCCTCGGCCCACCGCGACGAGCCGCGATGCGATGAGGGTCGGCGTGGAACTGGGAAGCGGGGATCGTCGTTCTATCTTCTCCATCTATCTCCGGAGCAGTACGCGAGCGGGGCCCGTTTGTCGCTCAACGGGGCCGACTCTTTATTGTCGTACGAGTAATCGTGCTGAATAAATGAATTGTATTTTTTCTCCGTGTTCTGCCGCCACTGTTGTACCCGGCTGTGATAGTAGAACAATACACCTCGTTCTCATGAGGGAGAGCCAAACATAGCCGAACATAAGATTTGGGTCGGCGGTTCATTTTCTCCTACAAAACTGAAGGGAGCGCAGATAATTAGCTTTTTATTTGTTGCAGCGTTCCTCACGCCGGCTTGAAATTCCTCTGACATTTGGATAAAAACCCCAAAACGACGGCGTCTAACAATCCGGCGAACTGATTGCGATCAAGTCAATGCGATCGGGCGATTATGTAATAATCGTGACAGCGTGACATCACTAAATACCATTTCAACTCCGTTCCCCCGCCGACGCTGACGTTCCCCATTGTCCCGAACCTGAATGGGAATATGCGTGGAAACGAAACAGGTTTCCTTGGCTCCTTTCCCTCGTTTCGCTCTTCGTCTTGTGCAAAGGTTGAAACCGGCCGCGGTGACGGGTGGAGGAAAACGCTGGTTAACTGCGGGCGGGAGGCCCGGCGCGGTGCCAGGCCGGTCTACTGTGACACAAAGGCCGAGATAAGCTTTTTGTCTTGTGAAGTCCTAAGCTGCGGGGGAAAGGGAGGTGGTCACGCCGTGGTGGGGGGTCATGTCACCGTCAGGCTGACGCCTTGCACCGCGCTGTTGTGAGGGTCCGTAAAAAGGAACCGCCGCTGAGCCACAACTAAAGGCCGGACATGTGAGGGAGCCGTGCACACTGTGGCTCTGCGGCACAGCTCTCCTCGCCTCCCCAGGGGGGCTCCCTAATGCCGAGGCTCTCATCAGTCGCCGCGGACGGCTGCAGTGTCCTCTCATTTGCCATCGACCGGGGCTTTTTTTGTTGAACCTCCCTAAAAGCACGGATTAGGCGCCTGCGCCCCGCTGGCTCCTCGGCCTCCATTCCCTCCGAGGGAAACGGCGTAATTAGGCAGGCGCGGTAGGCCGGAGCCGCGGCCCCCGGACGCGGGGTCGGCCTGGAGAGCCGCGTACGCGCCCCGCTGAGTTGCCGCGTGGGCGTCCGGAAGGGCAAGTGGTTACAGGGGCCTGGGCGTCCGTATGCTGTCAGCCGGCCTAGACCGACACATGACCATCTGCGCGAGATTAGCATTTCGCGCTCCATTGTGCAGTAAACATTTTTGCTCATTCAAACGCCGCACCAACACATTTCGCTGCAGCGTTTCTATTTGAGTGGTTCAGCTCTGGCACGGTCCTATCGGAGCCACATTGGCTGTGGGCAGGCTGCATCCAGTCCTGGAAAGACTTCAAGTTAAATTAAATTAAAATTTGTGTCCTCCGCCACTGTGCGAACGCTCAGCCTGATTCCTTAAATGTGTCTCGGGTCCTTCCTCACAGGGCCGGCACGGGGCCCAAAGCCCTGCTCATTTATTCATGATTTTTGATCCCTCCTTTTATGGGCGACCCGATCCCGAGTCCGACGGGTCAGCACTTAGAGCTCCAGGCGCCAGCGCTGAAGGCTTGTACTAAAACTAGACACACAGGCATCATTCCCCTGCCCCTCTCGCTCTCCCCCTCTCTCTCTCTCTCCCTCCCTCATCTCCTGTGGAAGCTCTGCAGCTTCCCGGTGCAGAATTCCTCCCTCTCCGCCGGGCCCATGCCTCCTGGGACTTTTAAGAATCGGTTCCCTCGAATTCCACCGCCCGCGCATTGGGGATGGCCCGTCGCGCGATCGGGGCCCTGGAGAGACGGGCGTGCCCTCCCGGGGACCGTCCGCAGGGCACCAGGGGGCCCGCGACGGGTCCCGTCCGACTCCCGAAGCGATGCGCGGCGGCGCGGCAGGGCCGAGTCGGCTTTTTGGACTTTTTCGGGATCCCGGGTTTCCGGAGGCTTCCGCTCGATCCCCAGGCGGGAGCGAGGGAGTTATTGTTGTTATTTCTTCCCCGTCTATCTGAGGCGCTGGGGAAGGAGCCCGCGGGGGAGGGGGGCCGCTGTCTGATTTCCTCCACTGAGCGTGAGCTTGTAAAGCCCCTGGAGACGGTGGCGGCGATTAAGAGCCGGGGCGGATAAACTTGACTTTGATTTGGGGACGGCGTCCTGCCCCCCTTGCCGCCGCGGGTGTTTTCCCCCCTATCTACCTCCCTCCCTCCGCTCGCGGCCGTCAGCATTTTATTATGATTATCCGGGCGAACCAGAAAACCGCTTTGTTTGGCGGGAGCGGTCTCGCCCCGCCGCGGAGGAAAAAGGCCTTTTCCTCCCAAACTGAGATGTCGTTTTCCCATCAGAACGCGCCCGCCTCGTCTGAACCCTCTCTCCGCGGCGCCGCCCAACGGACCCCGAGGCCTTTCCTTTTCCTTTTTTTTTTTTTTTTTCCTCTCTCTCTCTCTCTTATGCGCCGACGTTTGGCACCAGCAGCTCTTTTTGTTTTTCCTTCGATCGTGGTTTGTGATATTTTCCAGCGTCCAGTAAATAACCCTGGGGTTCTCTTCTGCCGCCTCCCGTGGGACGGGAGGGTAGAGAGACGGTGAAACCGCGATATTGAGCAGTGGGCCTGCGCCCCGTGTCAGCTCTTCCTAAAAGTAGCCGGGAAACAAGAGACTCCGCGGGTCACCGGATTCTGTATTCCGCCGGTTTTGGTTTTGGTTTTGTTTCTGTTTGTTTACGGCAGCCCCGGGGGCGAAACGCACCGCGACTCAGGAATCACCTGCAAATAGACAGAACACCAGCGAATTAAGAGAACGTCTTCACTGATATGAAAACACGGGCGCGGCATTTACGCTTTGAAAATTCAAAAAACACAACGCGAAATCCTCATTACAGAGGTGAGCCACGCTGACGCACTGATTTATCTGCAGTGCAACACAATATGAATATATACGATTATTTCATAGAAGAAAAAACATTTAAATCAATCAACATTTTTTATTTAAACCATATAAATGCAATGTTCCGGAGAAAATGGCGTCTACCGACTCCGCGGTCGCGTGGTGAAGTTGACGAACGATTCCAACCTTTTGGGTGAAAAGGGGCGTGGCCCCGGGAAGGAATAGGTGATTCACTGAATCACCGATTTCTTCGCGGTGAAACACTCAATCGAAACTCGATCGTTTCGGGAAGTCATTCGGTTCAATTCGTTCGCCCAAAAGAATCGCACCGTTTGCCAACTTCACCACGCGATCACCGAGTCGGTAGAAGCCGTTTTCTCTGGAACATCACAGTTAAATGGCCAAAACGATCTTTTCTATTAATTAATCAAATATATTCATATGAAGTTGTGTTTTGGAATTTTCAAAGCTCTTTGCTTCATTCGACACGCCCCGGTTTCCTAAATGCCGCGCCCGTGTTTTCACATCGGTGAAGACGTTCCCTTAAATCGCTCGTGTTCTGTCTATTTGCACATGTTTTCCTGAGTGGAGCCCTCAGGGCCACCGTACCCGCTCCCGGTCGGTCTGCGCCCTCCTTCAACTGCTCCAACCACGGAGACCCGGGCGGGCGGAGCTCCAGCCAAACGCAAGAACGCTGGAAAGGGACAAAGCGAACGACGGAAAATAGAGACGGAAGGGACGAGAAAAAGGTAATCAGGACGCAACCAAAGATTGACGAAAAAAAAAAAAAAAAAGCATCAATGTGGAATGAAATGATTGAATTGCGTGGAGGCACGGTGAGGATCCTCTTCCTCGTCTTCATCCTTTAACCTCATTCTGTCTAACTCCTTTTTGGGTCTGGAACGATTCCTCCAAAAAGCAGAGATGCCGTGAACCGCGGAGCTGTGACGCCGACGTCGACAGCCGGCGCCTGGAGCGCGGCGTCCTCTCTGTGGGAGTCAGATAATAAGGAAGTGAAGAGTCGCTTTCCCAAAGCCGCCCGATGACTTATCTGCAGCGCTTCACTTCTTATAACAAAACAAACAAACAAACAAACAAACAAACAAACAAACAAACAATAAAAAAAAAAAGCTTCTGTTTGTTTTGGGGCATTTAAACGCCGTCGCTGACAAACAAACAAGACCTAAATGACAGCAACGACAACAGAGGCTGCAAGCGGGAAACCAAGAGCAGGAGGTGGAGGAGGTGGAGGTGGGGGAGGAGGAGATGGAGGAGGAGGAGGAAGAGGGGGAGTTGGAGGAGGAGGAAGAGGGGGAGGTGGCGGATGAAGAGGAGGAGGAATAGGGGGAAGAGGTGGAGGAGGATGAGGAAGAGGGAGGTGAAGGAGGATGAGGAAGAGGGGGAGGTGGCGGAGGAAGAGGAGAAAATGGAGGAGGAGGAGGAGGAATGGGGGAAGAGGTGGAGGAGGATGATGAAGAGGGGGATGTGGCGGAGGAAAAGGAGGAGATGGAGGAGGAGGAATAGGGGGAAGAGGTGGAGGAGGATGAGGAAGAGGGGGAGGTCTAGGAGGAGGAGGAAGAGGGGGGGTGTAGGAGGAGGAGGAAGAGGGGAGGTGGAGAAGGAGGAAGAGGGGGAGGTGGAGGAGGAGGAAGAGGTGGCGGAGGAAGAGGAGGAGATGGAGGAGGAGGAATAGGGGGAAGAGGTGGAGGAGGATGAGGAAGAGGCGGAGGTGGAGGAGGATGAGGAAGAGGGGGAGGTGGCGGAGGAAGAGGAGGAGATGGGGGAGGAGGAATAGGGGGAAGAGGTGGAGGAGGATGAGGAAAAGGGGGAGGTAAAGGAGGAGATGGAGGAGGAGGAAGAGGGGGAGGTGTAGGAGGAGAAGGAAGAGGGGGCAGTGGTGGAGGAGGAAGAGGGGTAGGTGGCGGAGGAAGATGGGGAGGTGAGGAGGAGGAAGAGGGGGAGGTGGAGGAGGAGGAAGAAGGGAGGTGGCGGAGCAAGAGGAGGAGATGGAGGAGGAGGATGAGGAAGAGGGGGAGGTGGAGGAGGATGAAGAGGGGGAGGTGGAGGAGGAGGAAGAGGGGGAGGTGGTGGAGGAAGAGGAGGAGATGTAAGGAGGATGAGGAAGGGGGGGAGGGGGAGGAGGATGAAGAAGAGGGGGAGGTATAGGAGAAGGAGGAAGAGGGGGAGGTGGCCGAGGAAGAGTTGGAGGTGGAGGAGGAAGAGGAGGAGATGGAGGAGGAGGATGAGGAAGAGGGGGAGGGGGAGGAGGATGAAGAAGAGGGGGAGGTATAGGAGAAGGAGGAAGAGGGGGAGGTGGCCGAGGAAGAGTTGGAGGTGGAGGAGGAAGAGGAGGAGGGGGAGTTGGCGTAGGAGGAGGAATAGGGGGGTGGTGGAGGAGGAGAGAGGGAGAGAGGGAGGGAGGGAGGGAGGGCGTGGCACCTCCCTCATTACTGTGAGGCTCAGTGTTGTTGTGCCTCCTCTGAACCTGCCGCACGCTCTGCATCACGCTGCAGCAGCCAATTAGAGCCTGGACAGCCTGACTCGCCCTTTCAACTCCCTCTCTTTTCGTCGCCCTCTCTCTCCCTCCTCATCCCCCTTTCTCTCTTTTCATCCCTATCTCTCCATCCATCTCTCTCTCACACTCTCTCTTTCTCTCTGTCTCCCTCTGTCCCTCTCTCTCTTCCCATCTCTCTATCTCTCTTTTCATTCCTATTTATCTCCATCCCTCTCTTTCTCTTTTCATCTCTCTCTCTCGCCCTCTCTATTTCTCTCTCCATCCCTCTGTCTCTCCCCCCTTTTGTCCACCCATTCCCCTCTCTCTCATCTCTCATCCCCCTCTCTCTTCTCCTCCCTCCATAGCTCTGTTTTCGTTCCCTTTTCTCCATCACTCTCTCCCTCTCTCCACCCCCCCCTCTATCTCTCCATCCTCTCTCTGTCTGTCACTCACATCCCTCTCTCTCTCCATCCCTGTCTCTCTGCCTCCCCCCCCCTCCCTCCGTCTCTCCCACCCCTGTCTCCATCTCTCTGCCTGTCACTCTCATCCCTCCATCTCTATCGCTCTCCATCCGTCTCTCCCTCTTGGTTTTTGTCTGTCCATCCCTCTCTCTCAATTCCTGTCTGTCTGCCTCCTCTCTCGCTCCCCCTCTCCCCCTCGCTCTCACCCCCCCCCACTCTATCTTTCTCTCCATCTCCCCCTGTCACTCCCACCTTCTCTCCCCTCCATCTCTCTCCATCTGTCTCCAACTCACCCTCGGTCTCCCTCTCGTTCCCTCCCTCGCTCCCTCTCCCTCTCCCTGTCTCGCTGTCCCTCCGTCCCCATCTGTCTCTCCCTTCCCCCGTCTGTCTCTCTTTTTCTCACTTTCTCACCCTCTCTGTCGCTCTCTCGCATCCCTCCACTTTCCCTCCCTCTCGCTCGGTCTGCCCCCTCTCTTGCCCTCTGTCTCTCTCTCTCTCTCTCTCTCTCTCTATCTGTCTCTCTCGCCCTGAAAGCTGATTAATTCACTTTCGTTGTTTTTGATCCGATCCAGTATCGGTATCTGGTGGCGATACCGACGTCGTTCATTCATGGGATGTCGAACAGACGTGGCCGATCCACGCGCGGTTCCAATTTCCCTTCCATAGCGTGCGCTGGACCCCGAACCCTCCGTTTTATTTTGCTCGTTTAAAGTTCTGCCTCGGGAATTCAACTACAACTTCAGCAAATAATTGGCCCGTAAAGCACAGTGCGTGAATAAGAGCTGGCAGTTGGAGTTGGGCGAACGGTCACCGCACAGCAGCCGTTCAGCTGTGTCGCGGGGCTGCAGCAACCGAATTCAGAATTCAAATAGAATTCAAATATTGACAAAAAGAACACTCAATATTCATGGAAAATAACAATCACACTGAAATTGCCATAATTGATAATAAATGTTTTGGCTAATGTTTGTGAATCAATTCACATGCGATGAGCAATTCGGTTCAATGTAAGTTCCTGGAAATTTTCCACCGGGCCGTGGGAACACGGAGCGATCTGCAATCAGCTCCAGAGCAGCAGCAGGAAACGGAGTAAATGAAATACATATAGAGTTTTTATTTGCCCTGTTAGGAAAAAATATTGCTCTGATCGGAGCTGCGGAACCATGTGTAATGCCCCCCCCCCCCGCCACCACCACAAATACTAAATTTGAGCATAAAATTTTTGAATAAATTTGAATATTAAAAATAATAAAGCATACACATTAAATGGGATTAAAGAGGAATATCTGCAGCCCTAAAAAGAGCCCTGGTATCTAAATCAGTATCGGTTTCGGCACATATGTATCAGAATCGGATCGGAACTGAAAAACAGTTGATCGGTGCATCTCTAGTTGTTTATGAAAATGTATTTTATTTATTTTAGTTCCTTTTTTTTTTCCCTCCCGCGCCTCGACGCACCTTAATTAACGGTAAAGCTTCCGTCAGAGAGAGAGACCCACACAAAGAGAAAAGATCCGCTTTGCTGGGA
>NC_137189.1:46520973-46530973 GCF_960531495.2 Zeus faber | reverse complement strand
TAAATATTACTATTTATTATTACTATTACATTTTATTATTGCCCCGCGACCCCACGAGGATAAGCGGTATAGATGATGGATGGATGGATGGATTTTACTATTAAATATTACTTTAAATTATTGCTATTAAATATTACTATTAAATATTACAATTACATTTTACTATTAAATCTTACTTTAAAATATAACTATTAAATATTACTTTGAAATATACTTTAAAATATTACTATCAAATATAACTATTAAAAATTACTATTAAATATTACTATTAAATATTATTATTTAATATTACTATTGAATATTACTATTAAATATTACTATTACTACATGAAGAGACGTTATTTGCAGTGATTGTACATTGCAAATTGAGGTGGACCGTGTGTTGGGCCCAACCCAACTGCTGGGAGCCCACCTGGTTCAGGTTCGACTTATAGTGACGTTCAATTTCAACACAGATTTAAAATTCACCTCAAATCTGCACGAAAAAAAACGAACTAAAGCAGAATCCATCTGAAGCTGTACAAAAAGATGATCAATCACGAATGATTGTGACGGCTCTACCAGCAGCAGGATAACACAAAAAACAAGTCGCTCTATCATTTAACATACAGCTGAAGTGTGTGTGTGTGTGTGTGTGTGTGTGTGTGTGTGTGTGTGTGTGTGTGTGTGTGTGTGTGTGTGTGTGTGTCTGTGTGTGTGCTGGGGGGCAGCTTCAGATCTACATCACGTTGTGTAACTAACGTGGCATCTTCAAGCCTCGCACACACACGTTTTATCTTTATTTTATTTTTCTAAGTTCCCGTGCAGTAGGCTTCAGGGAGGCCCGAGTCGGGGGATTAGCCCCCGTCCGCCCGGGACCCGCCCCGACGGCGAGGGTGTTTGGGTGTGTAAGTACAGGATCAGAGCGAATGGCGCTTTCCCTCCGTAACATGGGAAGCGTTTTCGGGTGGTGACCTCTGTAGCTACACCCGTCCCGTAAGCTGTGGAGAGCGACGGGAGGTGGAGGTATTTAAGCATTGAGCTGGTGCCAATCCCCCTTTTTTTTTTTTCTTTTTGCCAAAAAGAGCTCAACACTTCCCTCCATACACACCAGTGTGTGGAAATAAAAAGGGCAGATGAGCACGTTGTGTAAAACTATGAACAAGAAATTTGAATTGTCAGGTCTAAATGGTTTTTCTCGTTTTTTTTTAGGACCGGGCGATGTGAAGTCATGAAGTCGATACTGAGATATCGTTTGTGATTTTGGTTAAAATAATATGCTCATATAGATAAATGTTGCTGCCTCTGCCTGCTTGCTCATAATGCCCACTAGGGCTGGGTGTTATTGTCAAAATCAAAAACATTTTGATGGTTACCGCAATATCGATTATTTGATGATATTTTGGGGAGGATTATCGGCGCTTTCAAAGGATATTTGAAAACAAGAACATTTTGAGACATAATCATTTGTAATATTTGATTATTCGTTCATGACGTCAGTAAAATTATTTTTGTATGGACGGTGTATTTCAAATGGTTAGCTCCAATTGGGTTCGGAGTTGAGTGCAGTCCCTTCGGTTGGTACCACATTCGTGGGAAAATCCACCATCCGAATAATCGATTATTCGACTATCAAAAATCTGAGTTTTGCTCGGTTATATCAGCCGGCCAAAATACGTCAATATCTTTACAAAGACGACATCTTTAAACAGCAGGAAGTGATCAATACGATATCGATCCGCAAATTATGTCTATATTGGTGACTTTGATTTGACTATTGGTGCTTTAAAGACATATTGTCAAAATATCGTCAAATCCCCGATAATCAGGTATTCGTCCAAATTCAAAACAGGCAATATTTAGATGTGGTAATAACATGTCTCAGCCCCGGCCTGTGTTACTTTACTCAGTTCCCTGCTGAATTCACTATTAATGCAGGCGGTTCTTTGCACTGTGAGTTAAACAGAAAGCTGGGTGTGGTGACCTCTGCGTCGGGTGAGCTGGTGTCAGGAGGAACCCGTGGCACTAATGCAGCGCCATGCATTAAAGATGGAGCAGCAGGTTCCATTAGAGGAGCAGAGACCGGGGAAGAAAATACAAGAAGGAAATAAAAGAAAAAGGCACGGTCGCCGTTCCGGCGTTCTGCTGCCGCCCCCTTCCCGGCCGTTGGTGGTGTGTGGGGACCACGCCCAGGTCAAACAGCCAAAAATAACCCCCGACCTTTCATTGGATTCCTCTGATGGACGTAGCCGACCTCAGTCACCAACTATGGTCTAATAAGGGAAAATATATAATAATCAAATCTAAAACTTATGTGCATGGAATAAAATATGGATTAATTTAAAAAATATATATAATTTGGGATGTCAACACCCAAATGTATACATACCAATAGTGCTGAGTTAACATAAAAATGTTACTCCAATGCAATTCTATTGTTTGTTTTGGAATCTATTCCAAAATTGTATTTTTTATATTTTACATTTTTCACTTAAATTAAAAACCACCCTGTTTGGTCTGACCCTGTGTCTTGAAATCAAATCAACTTGTGATAAGTTGCCCAATACCCAGCTGTGCATCCCAAAAAAAAACCATATACAATGATACACGACTGAACTAATCATGGTATTAATCGATAATGACGTGTCTGGTGAAATCCAAGGCGGCAACGTGAGGCAGGACTGAGCGTTGTTCCGCCGGGTCACAGACACGAAGAAACAAAAACCCGAGCGGCGAAAACGTCCTCCACCGAAACGTTTACCACCTTCCTCATACTTTTCATTCACGAGGTGTTCCTGTTCACGACGCCCCTGCGACGCGTCACTTTGCTTAACGTTCAGCTTCCGGTCTGAGGCGAGGTGCGTCGCTGTCCGTGTCTCCGTGGGTGACGCCTGTGTGTGACTCGGCAGGGACCCTCCCACTGCGTGTGGCGCTGACGGTCGCTGCCGATCGCTGATTGGTTGATAGGTTTTGAGATTCTGTAAATTTTTGCAACTACTTTGACTTCTGACAGATTTTTAGGAAACTTAATTATAAGATAAAACCAAAAAAGTACTTTTGAGGAGGAGCTTGTTGGAGGAGCTTTGTGCATGGCGTCATCACCAGCGAGTGTTTTGTGACGGGACAACCGTGAAATAATAATTATAATTATATCAGTAGAAGTTCAGTGAGACAGGATTCAGTGATGGACTCGCCGCAGACTAAAAGCCGATGCTGCACTTTTATCGGGGGCGTCATGTAGAGCAGTGGTGCTCAATGTGGGGTCTGGGGACCTCTCAGGGGTCCCTTCAAGAGGTTCCAGGGGGTCCCCAGCAAAGTGGCTAATAGTTATTATTTACCATTATGCAATAGATGTGACATTGGAGAGCAGCGTTAGAGAGTATAATATCATATCTGACGGTGGAAATGGTCAGACTGGACTCCCAGAGACAACTTCTCTGCGTGTGGAACTGGGCGGCCATCATGTGAGCCAGCGGAGCATCATGTGGAAGGCGGACGTACAACTGGTCCGACCTCACGATCCACGTTTGTCTTGTGTCATTAAGTCACGACCCCGACGTGAGATTTGAGATCTGAACGATTTAGTTCTAATTGACGCTGCTAAATCAATAGAGCTGCAGTGCTCAGTCGAATGACAAACATTCGTCATTACAGCCACAGGCCACAGCTGAAGTGGTGTTTCAAAATAAAAGTACAGTGTCGCAAATCCTGTGTGTGTGTGTGTGTGTGTGTGTGTGTGTGTGTGTGTATATACTGTGTATATACTGTATATATAAAAGCATTTTGATAAACTGTATGTATACACCCACGGTCCACTTGAAACTGACCCCTCTACTAAGTTTTTGGATGGGGATCCGCCAGCGTCTGCAATTGAATTATCCCGGCTGATTAAATCGTGCTGCAAAAAAGTCATTGCGATCTCGTCTCTAGAGACAACGTTTTCTTATTTCTCCACTGGAAGCGTCGATTCCAAAATGCTTAAGTGCCACTAAGCTCCCAGTGTTATTATTCAACGGCTACGACTAAATAAAGATCTGGGTCACTGGACTTCAATTGAGGATGATAAAGCATGACGGAGCGCTCAGCAGTTTTCGGGGACGTCCCGATGCTTTTCAAGTTCAATAATCTTAACTTCCTTTTTATTTTTTTTTAATTCCTTTGCACCGATTATGCCTGTGCTCACAAAATAAGATCCGCGGAGGCATTTTCTGGCCTGTTTGCGTACTCTCCCCATGCAGTATTTAGAGGTTGTTGTTTTGGGTTTTCTTTTTATTTCCCAAGGAAACAAGTGGAACTTTCCTGAGATGACAAAAACAGCCTGGCTGCAGGGGCGTGTCAGGGGAATACAAATCACCTCGCTGCCTCCTGGTGGGGGAAAAAAAAACAAAAATACATAAAAACGCTCCCACCGGGTCTCTTTTCCCGCCGCTATTTTCGTCTTATTACCATTAATACCCACTTAGCGCTGCGAAAGCGCCGGTGGTTTCGGGGGGCCGTTCTCAACGCGTGGCGGGGATTCTGGAACAAATCAAAGGTGCATCCGAGAACCGGCGGCTCGGCATGGATTTCGGGTCGAGTTCTAAAGTCTGAAGCGGCGTGCGAGGGCGTGGCGCCTCCCATGGGGTTTAATCCTCCCGCTGCATTATTCTCACCTGACGGCGAGACATTGCAAAAACAGGACTCTGCCTTTAAATTGTATCAGAACATAGGAAGTAAAGGCCGTTATATTGCCTAACTTAGAAGGGATAATGTGCAGCCGGACGGCCATGACTACAAAACGACCCCCGATCAGGTGCTGTATAACCCGCTTCTCACAATACACTGAGACGTAATATTGATGTAAAATGATTTCATAACAACTATGTCTGGTTTAAGTCTATGTCCAGTCCGCGAAAGAAAAAATGTTCCACAATGACAAAGTAAACATCGTGTGAGACGAGAGATGTGAAACCAGGCAGAGGAGAGGTTGCACGTGGCAACGGTCGTTATCAACAGAAAGTGGTCATTATTCAGAAATGACTGAGGTTTGCTATTGACCAATCAGAATTGAGTATTCCACAGCGCCAAGTTATAAAATCCCCGGGCTTTTCCTGGTTAGGAAAAATGGAAATAGAAAGCTCTTCAAACTGCATTGGTTAAAATTGGAAACATACTTTGATATTCAAATTAAAATGACGTACTTTCAGAGGTTTTAGAGATGTGATGTACACCGATCAGCCACAACATTCAAACCACGACTAATAACCACTAATATTATGTAGCTCTCCCTCGTGCCAAAACAGCTGTGACCCGTGGAGGCATGGACTCCATCAGACTCTGAAGGTGTCTTGTGGTATCTGGCACCAAGACGTTAGCAGCAGATGCTTTAAGTCATTGGAGTTGGAGGTGGGGCCCTCATGGATCGGGCTTGTTGTTCCAGCACATCCCACAGATGCTCCGTTGGATCGCACCCTAACCCCACCCATCCACATGATGTAGAAGAAAACATGATTCATCAGACCAGGCCACCTTCTTCCATTGCTCCATGGTCCAGTTCTGACGCTCACGTGTCCATTGTAGGTGCTTTCAGGGGTGGACAGGGGTCAGCATGGACACGCTGAGCGCTCCCATACGTAGCAAGCTGCCATGCACTGTGTGTTCTACAGCTTTCTATCATAGCACCATTCACTTTTTCACCACTTTGTGCTACAGTAGTTCTTCTGTGGGATCGAACCAGACGGGCTAGACTTCATTCCTCAGGTGCATCAATGAGCCTTGAGCCCCATGACCCTGTCGTCGGTTCACCGGTTGTCCTTAGCTGGAACACCCCACAAGACCTGTGGTTGTGGAGATGCTCTGACCCAGTCGTCCAGCATCACAATGTGCTCCTTGTCAAAGTAGCTCAGATCCTGACCACGCCCATGTTTCCTGCCTCTAACACATCAACTTCAACAACTGACTGTTTACTTGCTGCCTCATGTATCCCACCCCTTGACAGGTGCCACTGGAACCAGATGATCAATGTTATTTACTTCACCTGTCGCTGGTTTTAATGTTGTGGCTGATCAGCGTATCAAGTTGGCTAAAGTCAGCTTCTTGAAGCCAAAGAGCCTGAGTATGTCTTTCAGTGTGGACAACAGACAAACAACACAGACAAATAGTTCAAGTTTTAATAGATGTTGATGCACTTGATTTTACTGTCCATCTCCCCTCATGATGAAATACATTCTATCAGGCTCTCTCTCTCTCTCTCTCTCTCTCTCTCTCTCTCTCTCTCTCCCCCTCGCTCTCCCTCGCTCTCCCCCTCGTCCCTAAAGCCAAACTCTTTGTGTTAGACTCGACACTAATTGACCACGGAGACATTGTGTTCTAATAATCTACAGCTGTGTTCCGACTCCATTAGATAAATAGATCAGAGTATTTATATCTTATTTATCGTGGGCTTCCTGCCTGCAGAAAGCAGGCCACTTTATAAATAGCTCCTAATACAGCACGGTGTACTTTTGTGTGGTTTTAAATAAGACGGGCGTGTGATCCAGCAGGCGTGGCTTCAAAGGGACCGGACACCAGGAATAGTTCATGGTGCTTTGGACGATGGAGCCCTTCTGGCAACGAGAACGCGGCGTTTGTTAACCTACTTAATTTTTTTTTTTTTGCTTGAGAACACTAAGTACCTAATAAATATAAACCGTTTTAACGAATGTGTTTGTGTCGTTAGTAGTCGTAACAATTCTAGGTATAGGAATGTTATAACATTATAGTGGCACTTGAATTGCACGTCCTTGAACAGAAACATGGGGGGAAATGGTAATTTTTCTCATGAATGACACAAAAAATGCTCGTCTTTCACAGAAAGGTACTTAGGACTGTCCCAATTATAGCATTTTAGTTGACAATAAATTTACATACAAATTACTGAGATTAACAATTGAATTGTCTGCCACTTTAATAGTGGCATAAAATAAAAAATATGCAATAACATATGTCTACCTATTGCAGAAGAGCCATTTAGTGTCATGAAAATTCAGTCAAACGGCCAATTTTCCTCAACGTACCTGATGGAAAAGCACCTCATTTACACTTTATTCATTGCAGCATTTCTAACATGAAGTGGATTTAATAAAAAGGTTGCGATCTGCTGAAAAAATCACAGCAACACATCTGTCAGTGTTCTGAAAATGACGAGAATCGACATGAATATATTGATTTTGTGATTTACCTTTTAAATCTAAATTTAGCACCTTTACATGAGACCCATGCGGTGCGAGGAAGCAGGCTAATCACCAATTTGCTCCCATGAAGCTGCTGTATTTAGGTGGTTGCACACCGCCAGGTCTGGCAGGCTCCCGCAGACATGCGCTTGTGTGCGCGTCGGGAGGTTTCCCTGCTCTCTCTAAACTCTAAAAAGTCAAATTCAAATAGTTTTAAAGCCCGTTGACAGGCGGGGGATAGCCAGATAGGTGAACGCTGACAGCCAGAGCACTAGCAGCCTATGAACACAAAGCAGAGGTTTAGACTCAATGCACCAGTCTCAGAATATTGCATTTGGGTAAAAAAGAAAACCTGCTTCTGAGATAAAGCCTCTCACGCCGAATAACCCAAATATTAATCATGTGGCCCTGGGAACTCTTGGTGACAGTGACGTAATTTGACAGGAACGGGAATGGCAGATGGAAATAGTATTACTTTTGACACGGCCCTGAATTCTCCTACTTTTTAGGGACTTAGATGGCAGCAGATAAGAGTATTAAATTATACGTCGTGGGAGAGTGTGTATTTTTAACCGTGGGCTTTTTCCAGTGTTGTTCAAGAGCACTCAGGCCCTGTTCAGACCTGAAGTTAAAATGTGTCTCGGTTGATTCGATCACAAGTGGACAGCTCGAAGTACAGGCGAAGAAGATTCTCTATTTGTCACACGGCGGCGAAACTTGGTCCCTGAATCGAACCCGTCCCGTCGCGTCCTGCCTGTGGAGGGGGGCAACCAGGATCTGTTTTGGGTGGGGGTCCTTAACCACGTTTTATGGAGGAAACCCCATGTGAGCACGGGGAGAGCAAGTTCTACGCAGAAAGGCCCCTAGCTGGGAGGGGCCAATAACCCAGCTGGGTATGGTGCCAAAAGTTCCCCAGATGGGAATCGAACCCAGGGCCATCTCACCGTGAGGCAGCAGTGCAAGCTCTGTGCCACCATTCACTTTTTCACCACATTGTGCTACAGTAGTTCTTCTGTGGGATCGAACCAGACGGGCTAGACTTCATTCCTCAGGTGCATTAATGAGCCTTGGGCCCCATGACCCTGTCGTCGGTTCACCGGTCGTCCTTCCTTGGAGCACTTTTGGTAGGTAGTAACCACTGCATAGTGGGAACAGCCCACAAGACCTGTGGTTGTGGAGATGCTCTGACCCAGTCGTCCAGCATCACAATGTGCTCCTTGTCAAGGACCTTGTCAATTTGTTCAGAAACAGATTTTGGTGGACTGATCAGGTGAAGTAAGTGGAAATTCCAGAGTAAATCGAGCATGGAACTCGTGCTGAAACCCCATCGGTTGACGTCACTTCAGAGTTCCTATCGGCAGTGTAAAGACAACCATGAAAAAAAGCCCTTGCAGGTATTTCATTTTCGAGGGCCCTCCCCAGTTCCTAGTTCCCCTCAGGGAGTCCCCACAACTGTTCGCTGCAAGAACGCCTAATGAACCATATCAAACGTATTAAATATTAAAGGCAATTGACTTGATTTTTGGCTGTTTTGACATATACTGTAAGTGCACGTTGGAGGTCTCCAGATGAGAAAATGGATTATAGATCAATGGTTCCATTCCGTTCTGTTCTCCCTGAGTACCCATACAGTTGAGTGAAAGTAATGAATCAGACCTGTACTCAGTATGAACCCACACAGAGCACGGGCAGCGACATCTGTACCTTTCACACAACATCGACATAAGTCCGTCGCCGCCGTAGAGTTGAGCAATTTCTCCCCGCGCGTGAACCCCGTGGTCACGGAAAACGTGCACATGCAGAGTCGCACTTATAGCTATTTCGAGAGTGATGTTTCCTGGGATGCCCAGCCGTGACCTTTTGCGCCTGGGACATCGTCTGCGACCTTGAGGCAACTGGGTGGCCCTGTGCTCACCCCCCGAGAGCAGCCTGCCTGGCGCCGATATGCTCGCTTCTCGGCAGCTGAGCTCTGTTGCTTGGTGTACGACCTTTGTAGCCAAAAAAGGAAAATAAGAAAGGCACGTTTATGCCGGTTTATGATTTATTCATCAGCCGTCGCTGAAGTAATTGCTGGGCGTTGCTATCCTGAAATATTTACACTTTTCTGCTGGTATCATCAAGCCCGCCAAAACATGTTCGTCTGGTAGTATTTAAAGCCGTAGCTGTACAGAAATGGACAATGTGAAACACCGGTGTGGTATCGGGTGCATGAATGACTGTTTTCCTTGGTTTAAGGTGAGAGGAAATTCATGAACCGGGTGAGAGATTGTGGCTGAAGCGTCCAGAGCTTCATGCCGGCGATGTTGGGAGTGACGATCCGGAGCATCGGTCATGCCGCTCGGTTTTTTCGCACCGGCCCAAAGTTACGTTTCCTCCCCATCGCTGTGTCTTCAGCGTGCCGGCCGCCCTCCGGACCCGACCTCCGGACCTGACCTCCGGACCCACCCTCCGGCCGCTGTAGAGGAGGAAGCGGCTCGGATTCGGGTCGGCGCCCGGGCCGTCTGAGGAGGTGTGGCGCCGTTACAAGTTTGCTGCCTTGTGCCAGAGCAGTGACTCGTGGGGTGAAAAACTCTTTAAAGCTTTAAAGTTACTCCATTCGGGGGAAATGGGGAAACACGGAGAACGAGCTCTAGCGGGTGCGGCACGGGAACAACGGATTGTGCTTGATCCACCTTGACTTTTATTCCAGATTGTCAGTTATTGCCACGAATCCCGATCATACAATTTCTGTTTGATGATTGCCATACAAACAATGTCATTTAACAACTTTTTTAAATGTCATGCCCCCATCATAATACAAGCTTACAATAGCATAGTGATAAACAGGAACA
>NC_137189.1:46473473-46510973 GCF_960531495.2 Zeus faber | reverse complement strand
TATTATTTTATGTCTTTTATTTCATGTATTGTACAGTATTTGTATTTTTTTTATATATCTCATTTGTCATACTGTTGTAGTCTGTGGTATAAATTAGGGCTGAGGGTTTGTTCTGTATATAGATTTATATTTATATATTTTTAAGTATTGATCATTTTTATCGCGTGTATTGCGTTTTTGTTTTATGTCTTATTGTATAGTTTGATTGTTTGATTGCTGCAACAAAGACATTTTCCTTCTGGGATAATAAAAGTCTCCATCCATCAATCTGGGACCAGTGATATTGATTTTACTGTAATCACACTAATAGTTGGGCAACTCAAATTTGTGCAGCCAAGTTTAATTCCCTTCAATTTAGTTTCATTTCAAGAGCCCTGGATCCATCCATCCATCCATCGGGTGGGGAAGTGGTGTCTTGTGAGAGCCCGGCGTGCGGCGCCGCTCTCTCGCCGTTTTGTTCCGTGCGGCGGCGGCTCGCGACCGGGGGAGTTCATTTGGCGGCGTCAGGAGCGATGAGCGCGCAGCACGCTCTGATTAAAACCTGACGCCTCGGCAGAGTCGCGCTCGTCTCTTAAAAGGCCAAAGCCTGCGTGGCTCCTGGAGACGTTCACGGGGGGCTGCGTCGCCGCCGCCGCCGCCGCTTTTCGACGTTGAAATCCAAAGTAACTGCAACCAGGAGAGCTTGTGGAAGGTGGGAGTCACGTTGAAGGGTTGAAATCGGTCGATTCGTTTGAAAGTCGCCGCCGTGCCTGGTGCAGCGGATTTTTCACGTTTGGGACTAAATCATGAATATCTCGACAGGAAATCTCGATAATTCAGCACAAAAACTGAACTTGCTGATGTGTGTTCCGTTTCATGGACAATTTTTTACTTTTACGAGTACATTTAAGAGCAGGTACATGGACTTTTTACTGAAGTGGAAATGTCAACGCGGTACTTTGGTTTTCAGTCGCTCTGCGTTGGTGCTTCGGCTGAGGTGGAAGGTCTTAGCACCCACAGGCTCCAGTCGGGAAAGTTCTGATTTGCTTTTTGCCGACGTGCTTGTCGCCGCTCCGGCTCCATGCGATGACATTAAACGCCGTCTTTGGTTGTTCTGAGATTCGGCAACGGTCACCAGGCTCATGCGTCAACGTCGCGGGCGGAGAAGAGTTTTGGCGGGTCCTGTCGGTCAAAAAACCGGGACGGATGCGGCAGTCAGTTTTCTACGAGACCCATTCCAAAAGCTCCAAAGAGGCCTTTTTGTGACGTGATTTGAGCGGCGATCCGTGAGACGGTCGTCGCGCGTCTCGCCGGTTGTCCCGGTTACCCTGGTCCTTCTACTTCAGGACGGCTCGTTGGGCCCCTCGGGGGTGATGTTTTTGTTTGTTTCGTTTTTTGTTTTTTTATCATCATTTCCTCCTCGGCGTTCGTCGGTGTGGACGGTTCACGCGGCGTTCGCAAATTCACCTCTTTATATCTTTTCTGTTTCACCTCTTTGAGCTCTGTCCGGGAAAGGCGGACCCCGCCACCAACAAGGGGGAAGGGCAGGTAGTGGAGCGCGTGTATATCACGCAAATACATTGACCAGCTGTTTGCAATGAAGTTCTGCTAAATAAATATTGGATGAATAGAAAATATGTATATATATATTTTTTTTTACGTAATAATGTAACCTATTACCACTTTAATAATTAACACAATCATTACATCACCGCCTGACCACAATGATATGGGCAAAATGAAACCGGTCTCTTGAGATCGGTGTCATAGACATGCTGAACACGCCGCAGGAACGTGTTTAATTTGCGCGGCTAAAGAAAGCCCACACGTCACTTTATTCCATCTCCAGATGCAGAAAATATATTTCCCTGCGTCTCCGCTGACCCTCCTGTCAGGCGCTCGCTCGCCCCCCCCCCCCCCTCTCTCTCCCCCGCCTCGCTCGCCCCACATCCCTCACTAATTTGTCAACGTCGACACAAATAGGTTGTTGGCTTGTCCTATAGTGCTGTTTTCTTTCCTTTTTTTTTTTTTATCAGATCCTTGTCTCAGAATAACAAACAGACAACGGAGGAACATGAAAAAGCCACGGCCGAGCAGAACGCCTGATTCACCACGTCTTACGCACAACAAAGAAATGTAACAATAGATCAGATCTGGGCGACCGCCTCAGGCTTCCTCGTGGTATTTCCTCACGTTGTTAATTTTCCGGGGCTATCGCTGTAATTACTATCACTGTAATTACGGTTATTAACGCGCATCGAGCGTCATTATTCCATTAACGTGAAGTTTGAACAGTTTTATTACGGAGCTCTCACCGCTCGTCGATTTGTTTTTTTTCCCTGACGCGTGCATTTTTTCGTATTTTTTTTTTCTTTAATCTTCCTGCCTCCCGGGGGGGGCATTAAAGAGATGTTTACCTTCGGATTCCCCCCCCCCCCCCCGTGCGTAAAACACGTCCCGGCGTCTCCGTGAGCCGGCTCGGGGTGTGACAGGTGTTTTCGGTGTCAGCCCACCTGAGCAGCCCCGTCAACACGCTTCACACCCATGTTTATTCATGTCGAGTGGAAGAAAGGGACCTAAATATAGAGCCCGCCGGAGCCCGGGGCGGGCCGCCGAGACCACGACCAAAACAACATCCTGAGGACGAGCTGTCGCTTTCTTTCTCTCTTCTTTTTGTTTTTTTATTTTATTTTATTTTTCTACCTCGTACCTTTTGCGTTTCTTGACGTTTCCCGATGCTCTCGGTCGGGCGCCGTGCGGTTGTTTTCCGCGAGCGGCGGGTTAATTGTGTCTGGCTCCCGTCTTCCCGGCCTTTCATCTGTTCATCCGAGTTTAGGTAAATGGGAAAGGGCGTCCCGCTTCTCAAAGGAGAAAAAAAATAAAAAATAAAAAATCCAAATGTTAGCGCGCCCGTGCAGGAAGCTTGGAGTTGAAGGGAAACCTTAAAAAAAAATGAACCCAAATCACCGGGCTCATCTCCGGAGCCGATCTGGCGTTGAGAGGGCGGCTCCAGCTGAATGTCACTGGGGCCGATGGGCCATGTTCTTCGGCGAGCGCAATTGTCCCTCTGAGCGGCAGGAGGACGTTTGGGAAAAATAAGCTTTTGGTTAAAATTATACAGACGACACCGAAGTTTTCCTCCGAAAATATGCGTCGTTAAAAGTCAGCGAATTTGGTGAATCCCTGGTGGTGGTTCTCCTGGTGGTAGTTCTCCGGGTAGTTCTCCGGGTAGTGGTTCTCCTGGTGGTGGTTCTCCTGGTGGTGGTTCTCCTGGTGGTGGTTCTCTGGGTAGTTCTCCGGGTAGTGGTTCTCCTGGTGGTGGTTCTCCTGGTGGTGGTTCTCCTGGTGGTGGTTGTCTCAGCACGACCACCTCTTGGACAGTGCAGCCATGTTTCCACTCCTCAGCCTGGTGGTGCATATTGACCATGATGTCAACGGGGGTTTTCAAGCGTTGTCGGTCAGTTCTGTTGTCATGGCTGCGCAGAGTTCAAGCTCTCCAAACAGCCGCTCTGGTCCCGTCCGGACTCTCTACTTAGGAGGAAACGCTGCTCACCCCCAGACCTGTCGAGCTTCACCTCAATCCCCCTGAACCACACCGCACATATCCCCAAACTAGATAAATGTAATTTTAAAAGCATGGCTGTTTGGCAACATTGGTGTGGTTGGAGTTTCCTGAGCGCCCTGCAGCGGTCAGCACCATCCACTTATTGACCGTTATTACTGATTGCACCTTTAACTTAAAGAATAGCCAAGACTACCATGGTTCAAATAATATAACAGAGTATATTGACAAAAACATTTTTTTTGTCTATGTACAGTATGTATGTATGCAATTTATGGGTCCATCCCATCCTCACCCCTATGATTTATATTCAGCTCGGAGGATATGCTCTATATTTATTTCTCAAGAACAAGATTTTTCAAGGTTTGGCTTTTCTCCGCAAGATTGTTAAAGTTCATAGATTGCGCTCGGCGTTAGATTCGAGCTATGACGCCCGCTCTCCCATGAACTATTAGAACGAATGTCGGCAGCACTCTCAATCAGGAAGTCCATTACTTTCCGCCTTTATTGGTACACCACTCAATGTGGTGCAGCGTTCAATTTGCTCACCTCCTCGTGGCAAAGGTATCCAATTAACGCTCCGCCTGCCCCCCACCCCCCCCGGCACGCGCCGAGCCTCTGATCCTAGTTTGTGCGTCCATCTAAACATCTCACCTAGCGACTCCTCCCTGCGCCGGTTTCATGTACCGGGTCTCATTATCCATTACCGCCGCCGTTCTTTTCCATCGGTAGCGGAGACCCGCTATTGAAAGTCGCGGAGTACCGGGTTTATTGGCGACAGGGTTCACACGGAAACCCGTCTCTCTTTCGTGACGTTGATTTGCTTTGCGTTCCGCGTGATCGGTCGACATCACTGCGTGGACGGGCGGCCCACGGTGACCAGGAACCTTCCCAAGACCTCCATCTAAATAGATCCTTTTCCAATTTAAAGGGGATTATAAACAAATGTTAGAAATGTCACAATAAACTGTGAGTTGGGGGCATTTCCATCCGTTGGGTTGAAACGATTTAACTTGATGTTCCAATGTTCAATGTCGAATAAACGGCTGTTCTTCATGAGGGGGATATCTATTTTCTATTACACTATTATAGGCTTATACTAGGTAGTATGGTAGGAAAAACCTGCCTACATGGTGTAGGTTTAGATTTGCATGCCGACCATTATTTAACTGTCATGAAGGAAACCCAACTGTGGCAGCAAAGAAAGCTGCGGAGACAACTGAGACAACCTCGGGCCTCTAAACATGCAGTCAGCTACCATTAAAATAGACTTACGGCCAAAGAAGGGAGAATTGGAGCTCTGTTTGTAGTAAGCAGTACAAAAACAAAATTCCTCAGGTGCCTCCTGAAAAAGCGACGCCAGGAGTAAGCATGTGAAAGGTATATTAGTGTGTGACATTGCTGGAAAGAGCAGCTCTTCTGCAGAATTGCTCGGCCTTCATGCTCCTTGTTTAAAGTTGTAATAAAGGTCTTTTTGAAATGAAATCCTTGGTTTTCCTAATCTTTCGCAACAGAAGATAAATGTATAGATAGATAAATAAATAAAAAAGATTTAGTACTTTATATATCCCTGGATGGTCATTGCAGTGTCACAGCAGCTCACATCAAAAAATAGGCAATAATAATAAAGTAATAGAATATAGATATAAAATGAAAATGGCAATATATGGAAAATGGAAAAAATAGCATATCAACAAACTACCAATTAAATGTATACAATAAAAATGTCAATATACAGTTAACCTAATGATAATCAACAAATATATCCTAAAAAGTAACAGAAAAGATGTAAAATAAAAATGACCTAATAAATTAGCTTTGGTCATACAAACTAATCAACCATCACGGTTCATATAATATAATATTGGAATAAAATGAACAAGTAAAGTCAAAATGTTCGACTAATGTTCAACTAAATGGTGGCATCCATCTCAGAAACATTCCACAGCGAATTCTTTATTCTGCGGCAAACTCTGGCCGTTTGGCTCAAAGGCACATCAGCCATTGTCCTGAAGCAGCGGTTTCCAGTTCTATTCAACCACCTTGGTGCGGCAGAGCAGGTTGCCTGGCAACAGGGAGGTTGCTGGTTCAGTCCCTGGTGTCCTTGAGCAGGCTTGCAGGTCACACGTTTGGAATATGAATTTGATAGTGCTGTAAATACTGTATTGCCCTGATTATATATTCATTGATGGAATAATGTGAATGTATCGGCATGTATTCATGAGGTATTGCGTTATTAATGTGCAATTAATCAGGCAGGAAGCTTCTTCAAACCGGACAGGAAGTGGTCAGTTTGGGACAATGGGCTTCCAGGGGCAGTGTCAGTATAGTATCATAGTATAATCGTATTCTAGCAGTACAACAGTGATATCGGCAGCAATAAAACATATTTGGACAGCATTTGGACCATAAAGCATTTGGACCATAAAGGAAGGTATTTATTCATATTCATTTAATTAGTTTTTAATGTTTTATTTTTTTTTTTTTTTTATTTCTTTATTTTATTTATTTATTTATTTATTTATGTATTCATTTGTATACGCACATATCCGTCTATTTATGGAACTGTTTCAACGTGGATTCAGTTTGGACACCACCGTCTGCTTATGACCTCATTTGTCTGAGGTTCAAGTGGGGCGGCGAAGTGAACTTGGAAAAAAAAAAAAAAAAAGAACCAAATGATTACGGTTGCAAAACTTTAAATTTGTTAATCTGGGAATTATACACCGCAACCTGATTCAATAAGACGCGGGGGAGAAACCGCATCCGGCGGGTTTATACCCCCGGGGAGGATAAATTCCACACGAGAAAACATCCGAGAGCCTCAACTTTTCAGGTGCGGCTCCGGCGCCGGGCCGCAGCCCTTTGATGACTAAGTGAGAGTATTTTTTAAGAGGAGGCAGTTTCACGCCCCGGCGTGAAAGCAATAGCGCGCTAATCCACAACAACGACGGGAGGGTTTGTGTGTGGCTTTTGCTGGACTTGATGAAGGAAAAGGTCTTACAGAGCCAGACAACCGTGATCTAAGTACGCAGAGCAGCCAGCAAAGCAGCGGATTGAGGTCACGTCATCACATCCACGGCCGAGGGAAGTTAATATGACCAGCTCGGCTCCTTTTCCTCTTTTTTTTTATTTTTTATTTTTTCCTCTTTGTGGACTTAGGGAACATTTTGGATCTGGCCATGCTTTTCTGGGGTGGGAGTTGACAAGAAAAGCCTGCTATTTCTATTCCTCTTGACACTTGGCGCCTTTGTTGCCGCCACTGGAACATTGGGGAGAGAAAATGGGGAAATGTCTGTTGGAGTCCGGGTGATTGTTGGAGCGAGATCGGCCCAGCGCGTTGCCCAGCGCGGGTTTTGACCACTGGAGGGAGCACCGGCCTATCGCACCAAACCAAA
Source organism: Zeus faber (assembly GCF_960531495.2). Lineage (NCBI taxonomy): Eukaryota > Metazoa > Chordata > Actinopteri > Zeiformes > Zeidae > Zeus > Zeus faber. The sequence continues at coordinate 46,504,034 of NC_137189.1, read as the reverse complement.
GGCCGCCGCCTTGGGTTGCGGGCGGAGGTCCTCCCTTCTCCGAGGGCCCTCCATGTTGAAACAGCGAGTTCGACTGGAGCTGTAGCCCTCGCTTTGACTGGCGTTTTACACCAAAAACGGAGCTTCCTCGCTCTGCTGAGCTTTCGCTAAAGGCATCTGGTCAATCCATGTCATATTTGAATGCAGGAAAGATTTGAAAATTTGACATAGGTCTGAGCAGGAGTGTGCTTAGGGCCACCCCAAAATTATATTTTAGGATTGGCTTTCTACCAGGTCAGTACCCTGTGGATGCTTTGATAATTGAACTGGAATTCGTTTTTTTTTTTATTTCCGTAGCTGCAAGCTTCCCCAGGGTTCCTTGAAGGAAATGCAACTGGTGCAATTGGTACCCGTGCATCGGACAGTAAGACCTTTAGGCTGTAGCCCAAATATTTCCCTGGTCCCTGTTGGCGTTCGTGGAAATGTTTCCGTGATGATTCATCATGCCGGCTGTGGCGTAGAACTAAAATTTGGACTATCGTGCTCAGTGCTTGTCATGCTTAAAGGGGATCATGAAAAAAGCCTTTTTCAGTCCTTGTGCACATACGTGTGGGTCGCTGATGGACCTACTGACACACAAACGGTGAAATCATTTCGGAAAGCGTCTCGTGATACGTTGTCACCAAGACGTTCACGTTTTCAGCCCCGCCCTGTGTCTTTCGCTGGGCTTCACCACCATTAGAACTGCCCCCATCTGAGCAACTCCACAAGCAAACCTTTTAAGGGAAAGAGGAATTAAATACAGACTGTCTGGGAAGAAACTGCAGACGATGGAAATGTGAGTATTTAAAATGTAATTCTGCTGTGGTTCTTTCTTTATAAAAAATAAATAAATAAATAAGTATGCGGTAAACAGACCGCAGGCTGCGACGCGATCCGCTGTGAGCTTCTCCAAACAAAACCAACAAAAGCAGTGAGTTTTTATTCTCCATGTATTTATTTTATTTGACTTTGGATGTTTACACGAACCAAAGAATCCCGCAACGAAAGTCGGAACTAATTTTTAAGTGGGGCCTTGTAGATCCAATACGAGTGAAGATTCGGCGACTGGATTGATTATGTCTCGCCTCAAATGTGTTGGGAAACGGATGTTGGTGAACTGACGAGGTGACATCGGTGAAAGTTTACGGACTAAATACAACGGAACCCGGCAGTGAAGCTCAAACCCCATTGGCTCACAGAGCGAGGGGCCTCAGGAGTGTGGCTCCACACGCTAAACTGAGTGTCCAGGAACAGGATGGTTTAGAGGCATGTTAGAATGGCTAGAATGTGGTAGTGGTATTTTCAGCAAAATAAATAAAAAACTTCAAAAACATGTTTTGTTATATTATATTGTTACATATTTTATCCTGTTGAAAAAGAGCCTGGTAGGTCCCCTTTAAAGGATAGGTTTGCGTTTTTTGTACCCAGGCCTTGGTCCAATGGGGCAAACGTTCAAGACTTAAAACGCCAAATTCGGGAAAGACGTGAAACTCACATTATATTTAGATGTTTCTTTGTGTATTTTGTCTGTTTTGAATAACAGTAATATTATTACTGTTCGTAGTTGCCGCAGTACATCCAGAGTGTAATGTCTGCTGCGGCAGGTTGCCAGTAGGAAGCAACGCGACTTCCCGTTTCCAGTCTCTTAAGTTAGCGCGACTGCAGCCCGAGGAGCCGATTTGCGGGAGTGTATAAGAGCCGATAAATCCCTGAACAACTGCCAACATTTATTTTTCGATACAACATGAGTTTCCCATCTCGAAAAAGGAGATTTACCCGTTTTATTTCAAGTTCACCTAAATAAACACTTTCACCCTGAATGCACGGACCTGCATGTGGGAGATTCATCGTTTGGTCAGCTCCATGTGACTGCCACCGGCCAAACAAATACAACAAAAATAACACCCTGTCTGCTATAAGGGCACCCCATGGCCCCGGAGGACTCTGTATGGACTCCTCTTTGAAACGTGTTCTTTCAATATGAGCAGCATTCAGACTGACTCGTACTCAAAATCCGAGTCACGTCATGATAGTGGTCCATCTCCAGAGTTAACTTGCCAATTAATTTTATTTCGCTGGAGTATGTTTAATGTCTCGGCTAATTGCCATTTGAGTTTCAACCTAAATGTGCAGTAACCTGTGTCCTTCCTTTTTAAAGCCGACATCACCGCGGGGGCCGGGAATATAGCAATTACCCAAGAAACTATGAGATAGTTATACTCCTGCAATATCTGGCATTTGGTAAAAAAAAAAATTCAATTTGCCATGACTATGTTTCCCGTAGCCTTGTCGAATCCAAAAGCTGTGCAGCAGTCGGTCGCTTTCAGCGGCACGCAGAGCTGCCGGGGAGCAGCCGGACGGCTCCGGGAACAACGTGCAGAGCTTTAGAGGAGGCGGCACCGGTCAGCGAGGGAGCTGGCGGTCAATATTTAATGTGGACATGACGCCGCCGCCTGAAAACCTGCTCTGCGCCCTCTTCCTCTTTACCGGCGACGCCCCTGGGTCCGCCGCTGTCTGTGCCGAAGACCGGCCCTCCGGCTCCGGTGGGCGGTGGAGGTGGAGGTGGAGGTGTGCAGCATCGCTCCGACAGAGCGGCCTCATTACGGAGCGGCTCCCGGCGGACCTTCGTGCCGTGACTGTGACTTCTGCGGAGCGGAGTCTGTGTTCTGTGTGTGTTGTGGCCGGCGGACCTCCCCACCGACCGCTTCTTCCTCTGGCTGGGTGGGGGCGAGGGGTGGTGTGTGTGGGGGTGGGGGTGAGTGAAGAAAGGGATAGAATCCTCGCGCTCCCTGTTGTTTGTGGCATGTCTGTGCAGATAGCACCGCAGCCTGTTTCCTTCTCCACGCTGCTAGGGTGAACAGAGGGGCCCCCCCCACCCACCCCGCCCCACACCCCACCCACCCCACCCCATCTCCGTCTTACTCCAGCCCTCTGTACTTATGCAGATAATGCACTCAGGGCTCCGACTGCACAGGGCTGATTAGGAATCACGGTGTTTGCTTCCCAAGCAGCCGGCGCTGGTGCAGGCTGGGTGGAGGTGGAGGGGCGGAGATAGAGGGGGGGCGGGGAGGGGGGCTCTCATTCCAGGCCTGGGTTCGTTTCCCACAGGTGCTTTGGAGCGTACGAGCAGGAGGCTGACTGATGTCTTACGGAGAGTCAGAAGCGGCGCGCGAGGGGCCCCAGGGAGCCGGTCTCCCAACGAGGGTCCGGACGCCGCCAGTGATGCATTACGGCTCTGACCCCAAGCCCCTGCTGCCGACGACGGCTGGCGAGAGTTATTGTAGCTGGAAAAAGTTGCACATTGTAAAATAATGACATTATGAGGTTCAGCGTTGGTCTCTCCCACCTGTCGTGGCTTCATTTGTGGCCACTTAGCAAACACGGAAGGAAGGAAGGTTTCGAACGTTCCCAAAATGGAAAAACAGTGAATGTCCACCTCAGCAACCGCAGCTGCTGCCTGTCCACATTAGGGGGGGTGTCGCTGACCTCCCACTGCAGCCGTCTGGCCGGTACAAGAACCCCACACACACACACACACACACACACACACACACACACACACACACACACACACACACACACACACACACACACACACACACACACGCACCCGTGACCAGCTTTGCCTGAGCTGCATCAGCCGCTCTAAGTCGCAGCTCTCACATAAAAAAGGGGAAGGCGGACGCAGAGGGAAGTATAAAAGCGGCGTACTTGGTCAGCACCTTTCCGCCTAAGCACCGCGGTGGACTTAAGGCCCCCCCCCCACCCCCGGGTTTATTTCCCGAATGCTGAGACGTTTCTGATTACAGAGGCGCTCTTCCACCGCACGAGGACTCACCAGCTATAAATGTTTTATTGGCGTGCGTACGGCAACCGCCTGAGTGGAAGCGTCGCCCGTCCCTCCGTCCTGCGCCCGTGTCCCGTCGCTCCCCCCACCGCTACATGGGAGGCCTGCCGTGGACGGGCGGCCTCGGAGGGTGACTCCGGGTTTGGAGGGTAAAAGGCCCCGTCTCCATGTTTTGGCTCCAGAGGCGCACTGATCCAGCTGGATCCACTCCTCAGTTGGACCTCTGGGTTGCGGCTAATTAGCAGTTAAAAATGGCTGACTCGGAAAACTCGGGCGGGCTTTTAGTTTCGGAACCGGGCCTTTTTTCGCGGCTCACCGATGGCAGATGTCGTGTCGTTAAAGGGACTTTAATGTGTTGTAATGTAAACGAGGACGCGGGTCGAATGCCCCAAACGAGTACGGTTGAAAACCTTGTCCAGAAATGTGGTCGCCGAATGCGGCTGGGAGGGATTTCGTCCTCCTTCCCGGGGTTCACACCGACCGGGCTCCCCCGGCGGGAGAGGGTCCGGTCCCGGTGCAGATGGGGCGCTGACATTGGGAAACTGTTGAAATTGAAAAAGCGTGAAGCATGCGGGAGGGAGGGGGAGGGGTGCGGAGCCTCCGTGTGAACTGTGCCGCCACTGGTAAACAGTTCCACGCCGCCGGGCCGCCGGGCGGACCTCACGTGCACACCCAAACGACTGGAGGGATGTGGGGGAACGAGGGGCATTTAAAACGTCACGCCAACTGGAGCCCGGGTCGTCTGACCAAACCAAAGCGTCCCGGCAGGACACTCGAGCCGACACGCCTCCGGAGCGGTTCGACTCCTGTCGACGCCCGGCACGTGCCCTCGACGGCGGGCCGGGTTCCGTCCCCGGTTCGTTCCGCTCCGCTGCCGTTTTTGCCGACGACACCGCTGCGCATGCGGCCGAGAGAGCCGGTGCCAGACCGGTGACGCGGGCCGCCGTGGTTATTAACGTACAGCGCACTGCGCTCCACCAGGATCAGTCCGTCTCATAACGACCACGCCGAGAAAAACACATGATCAGATCAGCCATGATCAGAGAGAGAGAGAGAGAGAGAGGGAGAGGGGGATCACCAGGAAACAAGAGAGTGAGGAGGTCTTTCATCTCCTGAACGCTCGAGAACGGAACGTTGTTCTTCCTCCCTTTCCCATAATAGCGTCCCCTCTCATCCCGGCGCGCTTGTCAGAGACATTCCGCCGCCCCGGCAGAGCCCGCCACCGCCGCCACCTTTTGCGAGGCGGAGGGCGCGCCGCAGCTTCGTTAGGGCCGCGAGGACGCCGGGGGAATCCTTTTTTTTTTATCGCGGCGAAACCTGCGCTCGCGTTAGGGAGGAATAATATCAAATGATGCGCGTTGGAAGCGACGTTTTTTGTTTCCACCGCCAAGGCCGACCTCAGGCTGATCCCGCTGCTAGCGCAGCTAGGAAACAGGAAGCGGGATGCAGACCCTGCGCGCTTCCATTTCGTTTTAATATCGTTGCAGTGTGTTATTCCCGCAACCGTGAAACGAGTTCAATGCCGCGGCGTAAAAAAACAAAAAACAAAATAAAAGTGGAGGAGCGAGGCCGTTCGCTCTTTCAGCTCCGCTTCCTTGTAAACGCCTCGTTTGTCTTGGCGGTCGTTATTTTTTCCCGCGGCGTCGTCCTCCTGTCTTGTGTCTGGGACGCGGCGCCCGATGCGTCGACGTTAGGGAACGTCCGGGAAGGCGGCGTGCGAGGTGCCACCTCGCCGCCCGTCCGCTGATCGGTTCGTGCGCGGGTCTCTCCGGCCGCTTTTTTAACCTTCAAAAGAAAGAAGAGGATAAAAACAAAAGAGTTAAAACGGAACACATTTGTTTACCTCACAAACACAAGTCGAGCCAGCGCGCGGCGGCGCCGAGGGAGCGGGCGGTGTTTGGTTCGAGGCGATGAGGTGTGCGGAGGAAGGGTTTTTGGGTTTATTGTTTAGTTTTTTGTTTTTTTTCTCCCTCACTTTATTTATTTTATTTGTATTTTTTTTTTATTTGGACGAGCCCATCCTGATTTTGACAGCGTAATGGGAGCCTTATCTGCGCGGGGGGGAGAGGAACGGCCGGAGGGAAAGACCTCCAGCTCTCCTTGGGTTTCACAGATTGCGACACACCGCCGCGTTCCGTGCCGGGCGGCTGGCGGCGGCGCTGGGGAAGGATTGTGTATCGCGGTGATGAATTGCTGGGAAAGGGTGGAGGCAGCCCCGTGTGAGCCCACCGTAATGGACAAGTATCGCCTTTCCTCCTCTGGCCGCTGGCCCCGGTTAATTGCCACGAAGCTTATGTCAAGCTCTTTATTTCACAGCCGCACAACGGAAACCCTGCTGCTGCCGCCACCGCTTTCCCCCAAAGTCATGTTTGTTTTGGGGTCAGACTTTATCTTGAACTCGTTCCCATTATGACTCCGGCGGTTCGAAGCCGCCCGCGCTCACCGTGTTTGTTTCCTCCTCTCCTCGCAGGGTACGACGTGACCCGGTGAAGGATGGTAACTCTGCGTAGCGACCAGGAGGCGTTTCAGAGTTTCGCCCGCAGCGGGAGGGGAGACGGCGGCAACGTCCACAGCGGCCGAGGTGAGAGTCCGACTGGTCTGAACCGCCGCCGCCGCCGCCGCCGCCCCGGTGGTTCTGGGCCGGTTCCCGCTCGGAAACCTGACCTGGCTCTCTTTGCGCCGCGGATTGAATTGTTGCGGTGCTCGGTGTCTGGTTTGGTGTCACGGCAGCGGTTGTTCTGCCCGGAAATATCAAAATATCACACCTGACTTAGTCGACGTCGCAATATCAATGATAGAATAATGGATTGAATTTGTTCTCATTTCTAATTGATGGACCCATCTGGACGTTGCACCGCAGGGTTTACCAGCCTCTGGAACCTGTTAATGAAGTTGTCGACACTACGCCGGAAGGGACGGCGATGGCCGAGGCACTGAGGGAAACGGGCCAAAACAAAAAAGGGGTCGTTGTCCCCAAAAGTTGCTGGCGGAGTCGTTACGGTGTCGCCGTCGCCGCCGAGGTCCTCTCGCGCCACGCCCAGCCCCGAAAAACCTCCCTGCGACGCGGCCACGCCCTGCGCTGGACGTTGGCTTCGGTAAAGCGACGAAGGAAACGGCCAAACGATTTTGAAAGTTTGTTTTTTTGTCCCTGGTTCTATTCTTGCGGGTGGTTCACATCGCCCCGCCAATACGGTGTACCCTGAAGAGGAATTTGAACGTCGGTTTTGGTTTTAGGGGAACGCGCATTTTGGACGAAAGTGCGATGGGGTGCTTAACTGCGGGAACGCCCGTCAAGCAATTTGTCCGTTGCTGTGCCAGCGTTTTTGACTCGTTGCGCAGCTCCACCCGAGGAACGAAACTACCGAAATAACCACGAAATGCTTGTGTAAAAGGTTTGTGGTCTCTTTGTTTATTTTGGCTGGGTTATTATAAATGAAAGGCCGCATCGATATATATAGATTTTTTTTTTTATCATCTTTATCATTTTGAACGGCCCTGTTGTTTTTCTGCTGCTGTTTGGGGAGGCTCAGCGTGGTGTTGGCGTGACAAACTAGGCCCAAGGTTAAAAGCCTCCGACCTTGTGTTGATGGCGGCGGTGATAACAGTCTCGGAAGCCGAACGGCAAGGAACCAAGGTTGGAGGGCCGCCCCCCCCCCGCACGGAGCTACTACCACGAGCACTGGACCTAAGGAGTGAGCACCGGGCGAGCACCGCCCGTTTGCGGCGGATGGGGGTTAATCCGACTTAAGCGGGCGAACCAGAGCCGCCCCGGACTCCCCGAGAAGCGGGCAGCGTCCGCGGGGGTTGTGGACGAGGAGGGGTGTGGTTTTTTTTTCCTGTTTTTTTTTCGCGTAACCGAAAGGTGGAAAACGTTCAGTGTCCCCGAACCCTGAGAGCTCGTTGCGCTGTGTCAGAAAAAAACTTTTTTGGTTCGGGCGAGATGAGATAATTTGGCAGTGGAGCATTTTCCTCAAACAAAGACCTTTCATTTATTTACCGGCGTGTTGGAATGTCGCCAAATCCTTTAGGCGTCCATAGATTCTCCACCGTTGAAGGAGGTCATTTTTAACCCAAATCACACCTTTCAATCGCTGCTCCTTTCAAGCGGCGAAGTCGGGATCATTTGAATTGATCCAGCATTGAGCTCCGCCCCCTGGGCCGCACTATGTACCGCTGTGCAATGGGGCAGCCGCGGTTGCTGTGGCACGTGGCCACGATCGCCCCGTTCCACTTGAAATTGGAATTATTCTTGACACCCTTCACCCGGGCTGACCCCCCCGATGATGAGAAACATAAAAAGCGAGGGAAGGTGGAAACGGAAAAGTAATGTTTGTGTTCAAGGTATATTATGTGTAATCACCGGGTGCGTTGCATTGACATTTCACTGCGTATATGCATGAAAGTCTGTACAGTGTATGTATGTGACGAATAAACCTTTTGAATCGTGAATCTTGAATCAAAATAAACATGTCGCGTTCGCCTCCCCGTCCTCGGCGGCTGGCGAGGTGCATCCTGGCAAACCTTCCGGGTGGAGGTTCTGCCGGTGCCAGAACTCGACGCCAAACATGGGGAGGCGGTGCAATCCCGGGTGTTTTCACTTGTACATTTCCAGCCCCTCCGCGCCCCGGCCGCCGCCGGCCTGGCTCCATGACCTCACCGCAGTGCCGATTGATTTCATCAATAGCCGCGTGGGCTTTTTTCCTTCCCCCGCCGCCGCCGCGACGCCACCCCGGTCCACCCCGCTCGCAGCCGAGCGGTGAGACGGGACCCGCCGACGGCCTTGGAGAGGGTTCGTTTCCGTGTCCTTTTTTTCTTTTTTCCCTGTCGCCTTGTTCCCGGCTCCCGCTCGGCCCTCCCTCCCTCACTCCCTCCCCCGGCTGCGCTCCCTTCTACAACATCTCCTTTCTGTGTCGCCGGCCCTCCCTGCGCTGAATTCTAAAGAGCCGCATCGCCCTCCATCACTATGCAAATGACATGCGGCTGAGCACCGCCCCACCCCACCCCCCTTGCCAGGACTCCGGCTTCCAAAACTGTCGGAAACATTAAACATTGGATGGCGCGGCACTTTCTGCTGATAAATTAAAATTAATCTGGAGACTGACGGACAGCTCCAGCTGGATACGTACGCGAAAATCAGCTTTCGCCAGCTGAGAATTATCTCTGAAAATCAGGGCTTTTCTTTCATTCGGCGGCCGCTGAAAGCCACTCTCACATCCTCCGGTTTTGATTATTGCCACTCAGTATTCATCACTATTAGGCGCTCATTTCCCCTCTCCGGCGCGCCCAAAAGTTAGGGCTCTTCACTTGAATGGGAGATGTTTATCCCGCGCGGCGCCGGCTCCCTTTCAGTGATTTTTCAATTTCAATGTTTTTCAATAACGTCAGCGATGGCATCGGTGTTTGTTGTATTTGTGGCTTATAATAAACCTGGTAATTAACTGTCGTGGTGCCTCCGCGGCGGCGTCCCGCTCCGTTCACACAAACAAAGACGAATCACGTGACGGGAGAGGATTTTAGAGAAGAAATGGTCATTTTGTCCGTGGTCAGATAGTTGGACCGGCACCGCCCAAAAAACGATGATGATGAAGACACCCGGCCGAGGGAGGCGGGAGGGAACGTGAAGGACGATGAGCTTCTGCCTTTTGCAGAACCCGTGAAGTGAAGGTAAAGTGTCGGCGCCGCGCTCCTCCAGGGAGCACCGCGCCGCGCCTCTTTTGTTTTACATCCATTTCGTTCCCTTTCCCTCCTCCCGCGACTGAAACGAAATTTCAGACGCCGCTGAGTTGAGGGACTTTGCCGTTCCCTCCTGTTCCAGAAAAACCCCAAAACCGTCCCCACACGCACGCCCCCCGCCCCCCACGGTGCATTCCGTTGCTTTGGGATTTGGAGTTGGATGTTTTTGTGTAAATTCTTTACTTGTCAATGATAAATCCTGCACCGGGAGACCCTCTATTTCCCAACCAGACCATTAATAATATGACGCCCTTTATAACTATTTATTTTATTGTTGTTTATAATTACTTATTTTTCTTTCATAGCTTTTTTTTATTTTTTTTTATTTATTATTATTATTATTATTATTATTATTATTATTTATTTTTTATTTTTTTTCACAAAAATCGAAAATACATTTTCATTTAGTTGACACCTTTTCTTTTTTTAATACGTTTTTTGAATAACATCATATTGACATGACTCCGCCGCGCTCCCTGGCTCACGGACATTCCATCACAAACAGGCTGAATGGAGCAGCTGAATGCAGCGTCCATCCCTCATCTCGCAGCACCGCAGCAGCGCTCATAGATCACCCCCACCCGCCGGACCCCCGGAACCGGGAGGATGACATCACCTTTAGCACAAACCACATCACAAATCCTGTTCCGGAGAGGGCTATAGAAGTAAGGTTTGACTTGACTTGAATGAAGTGCTGAGGTTTTCCTTTCAGAAATCCAAGGACGGGAAGTTTATAGTCGAACAAATAACATACAGTACCTTCTTTAACCTCCGAGCACTGTGTGTGCTCAGGGAACTAGAAATCAATATATATATATATATATACAGTATATATATATATATATATATATATATATACAGTATATATATATATATATATAGTGTATGTGTGTATATATACATATATACTGTATATATACATATACTGTGTGTATATATATATATATATATATATATATATATATATATATATATATATATATATATATACTGTATATATAATTACACGTACGGTGCATTCAGTCCTACTTGAATGTTTCCTGGCGACAAGGTGTTTCCTGCGTGATTAAAGGAGCAACAGTGGGCCAAGTTTCACGGGCGCTGTTTGCCAGCGGAGTCGGCTAAATAAAAACATATTGCGGCGCCTGATCCTTCCCTCCAGGGAAGTCCATTAGCCGCGGCGCAAGTAGAAAAGCCGGCTGCCCGACGCCGAAGCGTGATCCCTCCCCGAGGCCCCGGGACCACCACGATCAAATATTCCCCCCGTTTTGCGGGCCCTCATTATCGCCGGACACCTGTCGTCCGGCGGGCGGGGCGAGGGGCCCGGTTCAAACCCTGGACCCGGTTCAGTCAGAGGCGGGGAACCGTCGCCCTTCTCATCGCCGCCAGGAGAGAGCGTGCCGGCGCCGGGCTGAGAGCGCGTCGGAGTGTGGAGGACGAGAAACCTGAGAGAACCTTCCTTTGGCTCTCTCTCCCTTTCTCCCTCTCTCCCTCTCTCTCTCTCTCTCTCTCTCTCTCTCTCTCCTTCTTTTCCTCCGACCAGAGGCTGACGAATCCCTACAGTTTGATCGTCCTCCTCCTGGGACGCGCGGATTTATTCATTTAGCCAAGCAGCTCAGGCCATCTGCAGCGAATAACAAATGGTCAGCCCCAGATGCTCGGCGCCAGCCATGTGTCAGTGCGGTGGTGTCGGTGTAATGTGCTTGTCAGATCGCGCCGGGGGGGCGGGGGGGGCTCCTGTACGGACCACAGCTGTTTGGCCCGGCCCCGCAAAGCGAAGCGGAGACATCCTCTTTGGGAGCCCGGGGGGGCCTCGGTGTCGAAGCTGTGCCCCGGTGAAGGGGCCGACCGCCGGTGCCGAGGGCGTGGCCATTGGCCGCTGCCTCATCTGCTTTTAACCTTGTCGTCTTCCTCTCCTTCTTCTTCTTCTTCCTCTTGGCTCGAGCAGAAAGGGAACACACCAGGCTGCCCACCCAGGTAGACAGGCGGTCGCCGGCCGGGGGGGGAGAAAAGCCCGCCGGGGGTTTATTCCGGGCCTCATCTCAGAGGTTATCAACCTCAAAATCATTACGGTGCCGACTTCAGGGGCAGGCAGGGCTTTTGTCACCGCCCATAATGCGTTGCGTTCCGGCTGGCGCGCGATAGTTGCGTTGGGGGAAAAGTCATTTTCGTCCCAGGTGCTCGGTGTTGACTTGCTAAAACCGCATTAAGAAGAACGAGATGAAGTATCGGTTGCGGTGCACCAGATGTGGCCGCCTTCTTCAGTCATTAATTTGCTCTGTTAACAGCGCCGCCCCGAGCAATTTATACAGTCGAGTTAAAATGTCGATTAATATTTGCTTTTTTCTTCTTCTTCTTCTTCTCGGAATTAATCAGCTTCTTCTTGGTGGTATTTTCCTCGCGTCGTACTCGTACAGACACACCCCTCACCACTTCTGTTCTTTCCAGGTGTTCTGGTTTTTTCCAGGTGCTCTGTGTTTCCGCTTTGTGTTTGGGCCCTGCAACCCTCCCGCCAGCTTTCCACCCAGGACGTTTACCCTGAAGGGTTCCGCTCACCATACTGCCTGAGTGCTGTGTCATTAAAACGATGGCTTATTTTCTTTTCTATTAATGGGCCGTTTTACCGTCGTCTGTATTAAAAACCAGGGACGTTGAAATGCGTCGACTAATCGACCGACTGTCGACAGTAAAAAGTCAAATCAAACATTGTTTTTATTTCACTCATTTTTTGCCAGCGTTCTAAAGACCTTACTGTTTAAAGCCTGTTCAAAAACGTTCAAAATAGGAGCGGGAGATATTTTTTTCTCTTTCTGCTCCCAGGGCGTCAACCGCCGCCTGTTCCATCCCATCACGCCCCTCGCACGTATGAGCCGCGTGGCGTAATGAGGTTTCATTTCAGACGCCGCTTTGTCATCATCTGGCTGTGTCAGACTGCCGTCGCTTGTGGGTAAAGCCACGCAGTTCTTAGAGCTGAGTTTCTAACGCGTCGTGATTAATGCATTTTGTTGTAGCCTGTACGTTCACGAATGCACCAAGAAGAGATCCGTTGTTGATTCCACAAAATGGTTTCATTTTCAGACACCACATCCAAAACACTCATTTAATTATTTCAATAATCACAGGCGATTGCTTCGAATGTCACGAAATTGTTGAATTTAACGTTGGTGTGGGCTAATCCCCAAGCCCAAAACACAATAAAGAAACTATTTCAAACATCCGTCTCCGCTCTGTAATTGTGGAGCTGAAAGGACATGAGGGCAGACACGGTGCCGCGCTGATTAGGTGGAAAAAGGGAATCCATATCCCGTGGGTAAATAAATGGGCCCTTTTTGGGAAAATAACCATGGCTATATTGTGACTATGTATTATGACTATGTGCTTTGACGATGTAGTATGACTATGTGCTATGACTATATACTATGGCTATGTATTATAACTATGTACCATGAGTATGTGCTGTGGTTATGGACTGTGGCTATGTACTATGAGTGTCCCTCTGAAACCACGACCAGGCCTTGTAATGGGTGCGGTTTGAGTTCTGGCCGGGGCGATGGGGGCCATGGGGGCCATGGGGGCCATGGGGGCCATGGGGCACAGGGACACAGGCAGCCCACATGGATAAAACACCCTCTCCGTTGGTGTAAGGAGCCGCCGACCTCGCCGACTCTCCGCCATTGGCCGGCCGGCATATTAGCGCCCGCCCACGGACACCATGGTGGCGGGGCGCTGGCCAGGAACCCGGCGCGTCGCGACTAGGTGTGGCTGCTCCTCTGCTGCCGAAAGTGTGCCGCCATCTGTCACTGCGGATGGAGCCACGCCAGCGCTTGGGATGGGAAGGCGGCTCGGGATTCAGGCGCCGCAGATTTGGACTGTTTGCTATGACGGAGGTGGCACAATTTCTCCTTTCTGATACCGATGATGAAATCTCTGGGAGAAGGCTCGGCGTCAGCCAACGCCGCTGCGATGTTTTCTCTCTTCACCGACTGGTGAGCTTGAGGAATCCGGATCAAGGAGAGCGCATGTGCGGTGGAAGCTTTTAGACGGCGCTGGATTCTGCATTTTGGAAAATATCACCGCAGCTTTGACAGTCGCCCAACATCAGCTGTTTCCTGGAGACGCCCCTTCAAACACTTCCCGGTTGCGGAAGACGAATGGAAGCAACGTCTTCTGCAGATCACGGCTTTTTTTTTTTACTACAGTGTGGTGACAAATTACCCGACGGAGGCGGAACCTGTAACTGCGCTCGTCACACCCCGAGGCCAAAACGTCGCTTTTGCCGTCTCGGGGGACGTGCAGGGGACGTGTCTTATTACCTGCACACACACACACACGCACGCACACACGCACTGTGTTTATTACATTTAGTCATTATGTGTCTTACTTAAGATGGGGTCGAGCGCAAATATCACAATATTTATTGGCCGATACCTCGATATGGGTCATTTCACATTATTTTGGGAGTGACTATTGGTGCTTTCAGACGATATTTACTCACAATATATATACAGTCATAATATACAGTATATAATATGTGTATGTATATATATATACAGTATATATATATATATAAATATAAAACAGTGTATGAAGCTCAGGAAATGGCAATACTTGACCGTAATTTACCCTTGAAGACCACATTAAGCACTCTCACAATAACCAAAATCCCTGACAATATGTTGACTCTTATCAAAGTATATACTGTATAATCTTTGTACAAATATATTATATTGCTAAACATCACCCAGCCCCACTTTTAGATGACCCTATTTTGTTTAGCGTATCCCAGAAAACAAAAGGTTTCTTCCACGACAACAGATGAACAGATCTCTCTGCTCTGCGGTTGAATTGAAGAAGAACATATCCACTTGAAACACCCTCCTGCTGGGTAGCCACGAGGCGGAGGAGGCGGTGGAGGGGGAGGAGGAGGAGGAGACGATGATGTACTCACATGGGGCCCGAGTGTAACTACGGCTGAGCTGCAGTGGAAGGGCCCCGTGGAGTGTGGACGCTACGAGCGACACGGAGCCGCTGGTGCCGGCGTGGAGACGGGTCGCCGGACTCGTGCGTCCCGGCGGCTCCAGACGGCGGCCGGGGGCGCGGCATCGTAGCACCGGCTCTCTCTCTCTCTTCATCTCTGTATATCTGGCGCCGGGTGGGGTGGGATTAGGGCGAGCGTTTTTTTCTGGGGGAGCCTGCTGCGGTTGCACCCCCCCACCCTCATCCGTCTCTGGAACGCCCCCCCACACACACACACACACTCCTTCAAATCCCATAAGCTGCTCTGCCGGCGGCGGGACCTGCCCACCTCTCCGGTCCAGCCCCGGTGCCCTAATTGTTTGTTTTCCCCTTTGTTCTCGGGGCGTCGGGTGGAGGTCGAGCTCAGCGTGGCTGGAGGCGAGCGAGAGAGCAGGTGGAGCGGCCAGTTTGTCGTTTTTTGTTTTTTTTCGTGTCTGTGAATTTTGTTTTTTGTTGAACAACTTTTTTGATTTATTTTTGGACTTGTATACGTTTGAGTGTTGCTGGATGACGTGTCCTTCTCAGTGGGATGAGCAGCGTTGCAGCTCTGAGGAGAAACGGATGATTCAAGGAGGAACTCTCCAACTGCTGAGCTGTTACGCTGAGAGCCAGGAGCTCTCTCTCTCTCTCTCTCTCTCTCTCTCTCTCTCTCTCTCTCTCTCTCTCTCTCTCTTCTCCGTCAATCTTCCACTCGCTCTTTCCCTGTCCCTCTCTCTCTCACCTATCTCCCACTGTCTCCCCCTCACTGTCCGTCTGTCTCTCTCTATCCCTCCGTCTCCCTCTCTCCCTCTCTCTCTCTCCCTCTCGCTCCCTCTCGCTTGCTCTGGCCCCCCTCTCTTCACCCCTCTCCATCTGTCAGTTCCATTCAATCCAAATTTTCCTCAGTGGCATGACAGGAACTCTTACATTGCTGAAGCATAACAACACATAACAATTATGACAATTATTATGGTACACAACATATTGGAAAAGACAGTGAAATTAATAAAAAAATGGAAATAAAATAATCATACTAATAACAACAACAATAATAAGTATAGCCGCAGGCAGCTATACACCGGGTCCAGTTTAGTCTTTTTAGGCATGTATTGGAGTTTTCCGGGTTCTGTGAAACACAGCACGAGTTGCCGAGATTACAAACTCCGGTCCTATCAACGTGCATTCACCTCTGCATGTTGTTTTTCTGGCGTTCGGTTTAAATATCCCTGACGAACGGTGTTTTAAGAATTGCCGACGCTCCTGGATGACGCAGTGCGGACACAAAAGAAAGGGTGGGTTCCTGCGCTGGTTCTCAGAACTGCCTGCGGTCTCAAAAACCCCTTCCTTGAACGGTTATAGTTTCGAGGGTTTTGTAAAACGCAGCACGAGTTACAGTTTTCCGAGTTTTCTTTAAGCGCAGCCCCGGCTCATGATGTCCGTCTAGATGTCGTACTCGCTTGTGGCTGGAGGGGAATGACTCCCGAGAGACGAAGCTTGGACTCCATATAACTTCGGATGATTATGTTACTTAGCGCCCACCCCTGAAACGAATGAAAGTTTTTAACAAATTTCTGTTCCAAATGTAGACAAATATTGATCAAACTTGAATGACAAGATGTCTGAAATGTCCGGTCGTAATGAGACCTCAAGCGTGTCTGTGTACACGGCCATTGTCGTGTTTCAGACAGTTTTAAGCCTGAAAAAGAGGGATTAAGAGATAAAAAAAAAAACGCCAAGCATTGACAATAGTCATTGCTAACAATGGACTATTGATTTGAATGAATAATAAAGACAAGAAAATAAATTTAAATAAGAACAAAGGTTGGTTGACAGGCTGCAATATATTTCGTTGCAACAATTGAGCATTATTTTTCTCCTTAATTAAACAGCTGACAACGCTTGGCTCACATTTTAATTGGTGTATTTTCTTTTTTTGAATTCTATTGAATTTGCCGTAGTAATCACTGCTGATGTCCTGATATTCGTGGCAGCTTATGAGGACTTTCAGCTCTGTCCCCATGTCTCCTTGGCTGCAGTGGGAGCACAGCTTGGCCTCTCTGGGTTGCCAGGTCTGATGGTGTCCGGCTGCAGCGAGAGCACAGCCTGGCCCCCCTGGGTTGCCAGATCTGACACGGTCCGGCTTCAGTAGGTGCACAGCCTGGCCTCTCTGGGTTGCTAGGTCTGACGGTGTGGAGCTGCAGTGGGATAGGGTGGGATTAAAAGAAAAAAAAAATGCCAAGCAATGACAATAGTCATTGCTAACAATGACAGGCTGCAACATATTTCGCTGCAACAATTGAGCATTCTTTTTCTCCTTAACTGAGCAGCTGACAATACTTGGCTCATATTTTAACTGGTGTATTTTTTATTTTTTTTTATTGTATTGATAGTGCCGTAGTAATCATTGCTGATGTCCTGATATTCGTGGCAGCTTGTGAGGACGTGCAGCTCTGGCTCCATGTCTCCTTGGCTGCAGTGGGAGCACAGCTTGGCCTCTCCGGGTTGCCAGGTCTTACACGGTCCGGCTTCAGTGGGAGCACAGCCTGGCCTCCCTGGGTTGCCAGGTCTGACACGGTCCGGCTTCAGTGGGTGCACACCCTGGCCTCCCTGGGTTGCCAGGTCTGACGGTGGCGGCCCTTTTCCACGGCCACACTGTGCTCGTTGAGTCCATGCAGCGTGAAGGTTTTCATAAATGTTTTGTCACTCACCGTGGTCAGATATTCTGCGGTGGTTTACCGTCTAACCGGGCGAAATAGCATGAAGGCTCCTTTGGCTTTTCCTAATTTCTTTCCAATAGGTTTCATAATTTAGTTTTTTTGTGGAACGCCGATTTGGGTGGGTGGAATTCTTTGAGAAATGGTGTCACCGTCCTGACGCTGCCTGCTGTTGGTCATGCGAGGTGGTCTGGTCGTCTGTGCAGCCTCAGGACCGGACGACTGAGTCTGATAGTCTGACCTATCTCCTCTCTCTCTCTCTCTCTCTCTCTCTCTCTCTCTCTCTCTCTCTCTCTCTCTCTCTCCCCGAAGGCGCTATCTCTCTCCCCCTCTTTCTAACTTTCTCACACGCTCCCTCTATCTCCCCCTCTCCCTTCCCCCCTTCCCTCTTCCCCTCTCTCCCCCTCTCTCCCTTCCTTGCTCCCTCTCCCTCCGTCTGTAACACTTTCCCCGCATTTTCTCCCTCCCTCAGTCCCGCCCTCTCTCTCTCTCCTCCCACCTCTGTCCATCGCTCTCCCTCTCTCTCTCTCTCTCCCTCTTTCTCTCTCTCTCTCTCCCTTCCTCCCTCCCTCTCCTTCAGTCTATAACTCTCTCACGCTCTCCTTTCACTTTCTCTGTCCCCCCCTCTCTCTCTCCCACCCTCTCTCACTCCCTTCCTCGCTCCCTCTCTGTCTTTAACGTTCTCCCTGCACTCACTCCCTCTCTCTCTCTCCCTCCCTCCCTCCCTCCCCCCTGTGCTGCTGGCTTCAGTGTTTCCTGCTCCTAATAAAATGTTGCATCAATGGGCGACGGAGAGAATGTCGCTACGAGCTTCAAGCAAATGGAGTTTGGCATTTTTTGAAACCCCCAGGCATGACATCCCCCCTTTCTCTTCCCCCCTTTCCCTCCCCCCTTTCTCTCTCGCTTTTTTTTTTTTTAACCGAATGATCTTCTCTCGCTGTTTAACCTTCAACTTCACCTGATACCTGAGGCATTCCGCTGCGTTATTTCCTGACGCTAATAAAACGATTCTCTCAGTGCACGATGGAGACGGATTGGATGTAATTCAAGCTCCGAGCAAAGCTAACTTTAGACGCAGCCCAGCGCAACCAGGAAATTAAATAATGACATGATTTTTATTTCAATGATATTATTTTCATCTGAGCCCATTCCATGTACAGCACATTATAAACATCCTGCTTTCATTTCCTATTGTTTTATAAATATCGATGTAATAAAGGTGGTGCATATTTACCTGCAGGAAAATAATGTCGCCCAAATCAGAAGATGTTTTCTCAGTGTTTGGTAGATGTACGGAGGGAAAAATATGTTGGAAGATGTTGTCTCTCTCTCTCGGAAAAGAAAGAAAGGATAAGACGGAGTCGTGCTCATTTCCTCCTGTCACTCGAAGGCAGATTGGTAGTTCAGCGATTATTGATCGATCATTAGGTTAATAGGTTAACCCTTGGTGCTCCATATGGGTTTGGACAATTGGACAATTACCAGTTGGGATAATGGTAAGGACCCCACGCTACCCCACCACACCGCACCCTTCCCTAATCTCTGCCACTGGAGAGACACTAAATATTAGGGATGCAGCGGTACAGTGGGCTCACGGTTCGGTATGTATCACGCTTTTGGGGCCACGGCAACGGTGCGCTTTTGGTATCTTTGTATTTAAGAAAAACATAAAAGGTGTAAAAACATTTTTTATAGTCTGCCATAAATAACTAGTGTAACGCTCTGTGTGTGTGACTGTGTGAGGGGGGGGCTCAAGTTCATTGATGGATTGTTATAATTTTCATAAGTTCATCTGATTGGAGGGGAGCGGTCCAGGACACTGGATAATTCTAATTATATTTTGTGTTAATATTTATTTATATATATATAATATTTTAAAAACATTTCACAATAAAAAATAAATAAAACCAGTATTTTTAGTTTGTTATTTTTGTGTAGAACAGGAATAAACAGTATTTTTCACACATAAATAATAATAATAATAGTGAAATAAAAGCTGACAGTCAGATCAGTGCGTGCCTGACCTGACAGCTCCTTTCCAGCCAGGGCACCTCCCGGCGAGGGAGGAGCCGAGGCCTTATCCTACATGGAGGGGGAAACATTTTCCCGGCGGCAGGAGACGGCAACTGAA
Organism: Zeus faber; assembly: GCF_960531495.2. Lineage (NCBI taxonomy): Eukaryota > Metazoa > Chordata > Actinopteri > Zeiformes > Zeidae > Zeus > Zeus faber. The sequence continues at coordinate 46,484,593 of NC_137189.1, read as the reverse complement.
ACAAACGGCACGACATGAAAAGCAACGGCTCTTCGACCGATTCCCTTCCTTCCCACAAAGGAGCCGTTGAAGAGAAGTTGCTAATAACGAGGGACACGTTGGTCCCAGGGGCTTGTTCTCCCACCGGACATCTTGTTTGATTGAACTCTTTGCTCAGACATTTCTCTGTAGTTTTATCTCGTGTTTGCATTGAAAAGGCTGCGTAGCCGTTGAGCTGCCGGAGGAAAAAAAAAAAACAGAGCTCTTGATGGAGAAATGCTGACGCGGCGGGTGGAGCTGCAACAGTGGACCCAACAGGCTCTTACCGCACGCCGCCTGTACACCGCACCCACACGTCCGCTGACTTCTACGGTGATATCTTAACACCGCGGCTCAGTGTGCGTATTGAACCAAACACACCGCGTACCGTTGCATCCCCAGTGGCTATTAGTGCAATTACAGTATAATTTATGTCACTCATTCTATGTAGATAGATGAATGGATAGAAAGAAAAATAGATGGATGGATAGATAAGTAGATGGATAGATAGATAGATGGATGGATAGATAGATTTGTAGATAAATGGATGGATAGATAGATGGATGGATGGATGGACAGACAGACAGACAGACAGACAGACAGACGGACGGACGGATGGATGGATGGATGGATGGATGGATAGATAGATAGATAGATAGACAGACAGACAGACAGACAGACAGACAGACAGACAGACAGATAGATAGATAGATAGATAGACAGACAGACAGACAGACAGATAGATAGATAGATAGATAGATAGATAGATAGATAGATGGATGTATGATGGATAGAAGGATAGATGGATAAATGCATAGGTAGATACTGTAGATGGATAGATAGATGTGTAGATAGATGGATTCATGGATGGATCGGTAGATATTGTAGATGGATAGATAGATAGAAATATAGATAGATAGATGGTATATATGGTATACCCGCATCTTTCCCTGCAAGTTCCACACATATCACATTCATATCCATTGAAGCCTCCACAGAACGAAAACGATGTTCCTGCGATGACTCTCCTCTCCGCTGCCACGCCCTCCCACCTGGCAGCCACTTTCACAGACACATAAAAGTTAATGTATGCGTAAATATTAATAAACCGGCACTTAAAAATGACTTGGTGTTGGACCAGTTACACTTACTCCAGAAGGCCCATAAATGTATATGGACAGGCGGTTGGAAATGTCGAGTCAGTGTCGGGCTGCGTGCTGTATTTTATTTTTTATTTTTTTTTATGTTAAACCGTAAAGTTGGATGGAAAATTACTTTTTTTAAGAGTGTTGACGGCATTCACGCATGTACCGCCGCTCCCCAAACGCCGGGCAAAAAGACGGCGCATGATTCAACCAGCCGCCTGTAAACGCTCGCTGCAGATATAGTGGTCTGACATTTCATAGCCTCGCAATGCCGGGTTTCCTCATTAGGCGGCGAGAGATTAGGAAAAAGGTCAGAACCCGCCGCCGCAGAACTCGCCCTAATGGTTTCTGGGGATTGTTCCCACCGGGAGGGTGACGGTGTTTCGGGCTCTCTCTCTCTTCCCCGCACTCTTTCCTTCACCGAGCTTTCCGTGGCGACGGCCCAGCCACGTGTCCCGAGGATTTGAACTCGCAACCTTACAACAAGGCTACAACCTGTTTCCGCCTGTCTCTCCATGAGGCCGCCGCTGCCCCGTGAGCCTTCTGCGCCGCCGGGTTTTAGGAAATGAGGGTCATGTTGAAAGGAAGAAAATGCTGAGTTCTGCTCTTGAAACCATCTCCGTGTGAGACGTTGGAGGACGGTTGGATATTTCAGTTATCTATGTATTAATCAATGCATATAGAATTTTTTTTTTTCTCTACATTATTATATATTTTATAGATGTTCTTATGCATTTTTTTTGTCATTGTGAATATTGCAAACAGATACAAACATTTCAACAAAAATATATTTTTTAAATTTTTAACAAAAAACGGAAATCCACTGTGGATGTCGGCGTCGCCGCAGCGGCGACGGGATCCGGGGAGGTGCCGTCGCGCCCGCCTTCATGACCGTCCTGGGACGTCACTCGAGCCACGGCCCGCGGTGTGAACGCCGAATTCCCGAAAAGACCGTATTTCAAGATTGGCGACGGCGGCTCGCCAGTAGGAAGCGACGCAACCTCCCGTTTCTAGTCTCTCTCGCCGTTCGCGGGGATGTTAGCCTAAATAGAGCTGATTTGCGGAAGTTCGACAGAGTCCAAAAAAAACGTAAGAGTGAAGCGCTGAGCGAGGTCGGGCTCGAGTTATAAATGATGGAAACCCGACATTTTAATGAGGCCGGGGTTGGAGAATAGCGAGCCAAAGCCAAATTCGGTTTTTAAGCGCAGTCCAGCCCGCGCGGTGCCGCTATCTTTAGCTTCCTCGCTCCTCGTTCTCCAGGTTTGCTTCTTCCTCCGCTCCCTCCGTCAGTGTGTTTTTCCGCGGGATTTAAATAAAGGTTGTGAATGAAAGCACAAAATCGCGGAGACGCCGAGCCTCGCTCCCGCTGCCTCGCCCTCCGCGTGCACCGTACTGTACGTTCATTCATACAGGAAGGCCTTTCCTGTTCCTGTTGTTGTTGTTGTTGTTTTTTTGATTTTTTTTTTGGCTGCATGTTTTATTCATTTCCTGGTGTGTTTATTGACTTAATGAAATGAGAGACGGGGATCGAGCTCGTCATGTTTTATGGATCAAAGACACAATGAGGTCGCTGCCTCTTCTCCCTCCCAATTAGCCGAGTGTCGGGCTTCGCCCTCGCAGATGCCTCCACCCGCCGCTCGCTGGATGGGAGAGGAGCGGGGAGGGCGCGGGGAGAAAAAGCGCGCGCCCCCCCCCCCCGGGGGGACCTTTGCTCATTTGGATGTCGGGGCCCCGGCTCCGTGTTTCGTTATCAGGCATCCGGCTTAACCTATTTCTTATCATCTGCTCAGGACGGCGGCGCGCACCGCCTCCCGTCGGTTCAACCCAAACGTTTGCTCCGCCGCGCGGCTGCCGGGGCACGCCTCGGATTACATCAAAGTTGGAGGCTTGTGCGTCGAGCGGTGCCGCAAACAAATTAATGAGTCGATGTTGTTGCCTAATTGATGTCGGCTGATGGATTTTTTGTATTTGTTTTTTTTTTTTGTTTTGTTTTGTTTGTTTTTGTTTTGTTTTTCATTTTGCGCGCGGACAAAAATAGCTGCTCCACATTCTATTTTCTCTCCCGTGCTTAAATCGGGCCGATGCCGCTTGCTGGAAGGCAGTACACCACAATAAATTCTGCGAGTTGTAAGACGTCGAATAAGTCGCAATTAGAATTCAATGCGTCCACTTGGCTCGTTTTTCTATATTTGCATGCTGCGACAAAAGTGCCAACCGGCTCCTCATTTGCAGAAGGTCAAATTCTAATGAAAACAGTTTTTCTTGAACAGCGGTAACAGAGCGACCGGTGCAGTTCTGCAGGTGTCCTTTAAGTCGGTGCTTCTCAACGTGGGGTCCGGGGGGCCCCCAGGGGGCTCTTTGAGAGGTTCCAGGGGGTCCCCAGCAAAATGATGAATAGTTAAACGTCATCATTATTTCATTTGCGAGACGATCCAGAATGTAGAATAATGACTGTTTGGATCCTAGTTCCACTGTTATCTAAAGTATATCATATGTTTTACACTACTCATTTCAACGCATGATAATCCCCTGATGAACTTCGAACTTCCATCTAATATAAACTGATCAGCCACAACATTAAAACCACCACTAAAAACACTAATACTGTGTAGCTCCCCATTGTGCCACCAAAACAGCTGTGACCCGTGGAGGCATGAACTCCACAAGACCTCTGAAGGTGTCCTGTGGTGTCTGGCACCGAGACGTTAGCAGCAGATCCTTTAAGTCCTGGAAGTTGGAGGTGGGGCTCCCATGGATGGGGCTTGTTGTTCCAGCACATTCCACAGATGCTACATCGGATCGGACCTTAACCCCACCCATCCACATGATGTAGAAGAAAACGTGATTCATCAGACCAGGCCACCTTCTTCCATTGCTCCATGGTCCAGTTCTGACGCTCACGTGTCCATTGTAGGAGCTTTCAGGGGTGGACAGGGGTCCACATGGACACTCTGAGCGCTCCCATACGCAGCAAGCTGCCATGCACTGTATGTTCTACACCTTTCTAATATAGCACCATTCACTTTTTCACCACTTTGTGCTACAGTAGTTCTTCTGTGGGATCGAACCTGACGAGCTACACTTCACTCCCCACGTGCATCAGTGAGCCTTAGCCGCCCATGACCCTGTCGCTGGTTCACCGGTCGTCCTTCCTTGGAGCACTTTTGGTAGGTACTAACCACTGCATAGTGGGAACAGCCCACAAGACCTGTGGTTTTGAGACAGATAACGTTTGAGACAGATTACACATTGATGTGATAGTGAAATGGAGAACCTATCTTCTCCTTGTCTCTGTGCGCGTCACGTGTATGTTGTCTTCGGGCTGTGGACCTGGTGAAGGTCAGTCCAAGGTTATTGCCATTCATGAAAACTAAAAGCAAAACATAACAATTTGCAACCAGAACCTTTCCTCAAAATGAAAAAAAAACTGGAATTTAAGTAAAAGTCGCCCCAAATTAACTGAAATGAAAATTTGCATTGACTTTACAACCCACCCAATAAAGCCGATGTTACGGATCGTCACTTGAGACAGAACTCGCCGAGAGCTCATATAACGAAAGTGAAAATACAATAGAAACTTGCAAACAGTTTTAAAAGTCGAGGCGAGGTTTATTTACCGAGCGAATCTCTTCCGCAGGGGCAAATCAAAGCACTTTTACACAGGAGGTGTTTCATAAAAATCCTACACTCGATCTCAGTTTCGGTCGACTTTAGCCCGAGACGTTGAGGGGTCCGTAGTCGTTCCTCAGCCAAGGATTCTCCAATCATTATTTCTCGTGAATTATTGATCTTACTACGGCGAGCAGTTCTCAAATAGCTCTCCAAATACTGCCCCACATTTAAATGGATTTCCTCGGGTGGACTCGTACACCCCTTGGCCAATCGCCCACACCGCACGCAATTTTGAGTCACGTCTCTCAAGCCGAAAAGCTATTTGGGGGGAAAAAGTGGATCTGAAAAGCGCGGCGCCCGCCTCCGCAGGGGGAATTATTTTGAAAGTGATTCAGCTCCGGCACGGTCGGATGACGGACGACCGAACAGTTCGTTGTTCTCTCTCCCCCCTCGTGCCGCACCGCCTCCCGATGGGTTTCTGATCGGTGACCCCCGCTTCCCCCGCGCTCCGCTGCTAGCAGGGGTTTGCATGTAATTACGGTGAGCGTTTCGGCGACCGGAGAGCCGGGGGCCCCCTCGCCTCCTGCCCTCCGAGCGCTGACGGTAACAAATCCGGCGTCCGGCCGCAGCACTGCACCGTCAGCTCCCGGCATCCAGCTGAGACCAGCTCCAACGCCGCAGCCCTTCAACTGGGTCAGCGGGGGGGGGGGGGGGGGGCCGAAAAAGCGGCGAGGTGCTTTTTTATTTTTGGGAGGGGGGTAATAAAGAAACGGCGAAACAGTGCGCGGCTCTGTTATGGCGGTGATGACACAATGAGAGCCACTCGACGGCTCGCTCGCTGCGCCGCGCTCCCGGTACACAACTGCGCGCGCCAGCAAATTTGCTGCTATTCAACATAAGAGGGCGTTACATAAGGTCTATAGTCAGTGAATCATCTGCGGCGTGCACGGCCAGCCAGGCGTGCTCACTGCGCAGCCAGGATTACAAAGCCAGAGCAGTCGGCTGCGTTTGGTTTGATGGATGCACCAGGTGCTCCGGTCCCGGCGCAACGTTTGTAGATGTTTGCCGGTTAGAAGTGTGTGTGGGGGGGGGTGTGAGAGATGAATCAAAGGGATGCAAAACTGGCAACCCACCCAGCCCCTGCGTGCTGTGATACTCCCAGTTCTATTGCTAACGATGATTGCTTTGTTATGCTTTATTTTTCGGTGTTTTTATCGTGTGCCCGTGCCGTTATTAGGGCCCCACGACGTCTGTGGGGAGAGTGTTGGTTACATTAATCAAACTGAATCCAGCCGACTTGCCACGGTGGGTAGTCGGCCCTCTAGAGCCGAGTGTGTACAAACAGGGCTTGAAATTAACTTTTTGCTTGACCAGTCATTGTGCATTTCGGGGTTAATAACCACACTTTTAATGGCCTTGTTTTCAAAAGTACGATGAAAGTATATAGGAGGAGTTGGGAGTGGAACAGCATTCGTTTTATCTTTTAGTGCTGAAATCCATTACAGACTATGTGAGCGATAATTGTGGTCTACTGTACTTTGCAGCTTGTTTCAAAAGAGATTCTGTACTTGCTCAGCATATGGTTGATTGAATTATCACATGTCACGACAGGAAGAGAATAATTTTAGAAAAAAGCAGCTGGACAGAAATTAATCATCTCCAGATTTGCATGCGGTCTGCTCCGCTCGCGCTGCATTTGTTTACCTCAGCTGTGATCACTGAGCTATTAGTCGCCGCATCTGCTGATGGATGCATGCATCACTTCCAGAGAGTCTCGCAGCGCGGCCATTTGCATAAGAGGGGAGAATGGACTTCCATGAGCTCCTCGCTCTTTGTCATCGGAGCTTGTATACCTTCCTCCCTCGCTGCCCTTGTTAACCTTCGTCCTTTAGGTTCAAGTTTATTTACAAAACTCTTGATCACAGGATGGTCTCAATGGCCTCCTCCAGCCGATTCCACTTCCTGCTCCGTTCTATTAGATAGAAAACCTGTGTGTTTAGTAACTGAACGTATTAACATCACCATGGCAACCAGTGATAAGCCACGCCGATTCACCCCGCCACTAATAGCTAGCTTCAATAATATTCATGGATTCATCAAAAAACATGGAATTGGCTATTCAAGCATCAATATGACTTGTTATTGGTATTACAGCTGCAGACGCTATTTTTTAAATGGCAAATGCGAATCCTGCAGCAGCGGTTCTGGAATCATTTTTTCACGCAACAAGTCCCATCGCTGTAGGCAAACAAGCATCTCCTTCAGATCCCTTGGCTCCCGATCATTGAAACAAAGGTGAGGCCTACGTCGGGTTTAGGTCATCAGCCACAGGCGAAGCCCCTGACCCTCATGCTGCGTTTCTGGATTCTGGAGCGCCAACTCATGTGAGTGACGGCCTCCTTGACGCCACCTGCGACGTCTTGATGTTGTCGCTGCCCCCCCCCCCCCCCCGCAGGTCCAGGTCAATAAAAGCACCAGCCAGCTACAGCTTGAGGGCACCGTACAATTGTCTGGCATGAGTGACAGCAGCCTTAGTCTTGTACATGTCACATATTTCATTGAAAACACCTCCAGTCCGATCCTCATGTACCGTGTTGAAGTTGGATTTATTGGCATTTAACCTTTACTTAACCAGAGGCTCCCTTGAGGTTAACAATGTGCTTTCAGAGGGAGACCTGGAAGAGACCCGTTTTAAAGGGCGAGAAAGTCACACGTCTTTTCTTCTATGCAAAATATTTTCATTGCCATGACATTCCTATGGTTCCTCAAAGGGATGCATAGTACCAAACACCGAGTACTCACCCGCTGGTACTTGGCCGGTATGAATGAAATCAAATTCTGGGTTGAGGAGGAGACCATTGCCCTCCTCGAAATATGGAGCGAGGGCCATATCAGGCCTCTATTATTCAGCAACACTTAAAAACGCAAAGGTGTTCCATCTTGATCCACAACAGTGGTTCTCAACGTGGGGTCTGGGAGCCCACAAGGGTGCTTCAAGAGGTTCCAGGGCCTTCCCAGCAAAGTCATTAAGTTAAATGTTGCCATCGTTTAATTTGCAAGACGGCCGCACCATTAATCACAGGTTCACTGCCACCTCTTTAACTACAGTATAGAGGTATGAAAGCCGTCATGTCTTACCATAAAAATCTTCTCAAACAGGGATCCCACAGACAGAATTCTATCAAATGGGATTCATGGCCTAAGGCGCATAAAATTTTAGGGTCATTGATATGGAAAAAGGTTGAAAATCACTGCTCTCAAAACCATTAGCCAAAATTGAAAGCAGTTGGTGGTCTGCGGTCCAAAAGGACTAAGGCAGCCTTAGAGAAGTGAACCAGAACGGGGGCTGAGTGCTTTTTTAAGGTTCTGGCGCATTGTCCATTGGTCTGGACAATGTGGACATGTACCGGTCCTCTTTAATTGGACCTTATTAAAGAGGGCCGTGTTTTAGACGCCTAGTTATTACCTTTACCTCCATGCAGGTCTCGCATGACCGCGTCCCCTTCCCTAATGGGCGTAGCTGGTTAGCGTTCCTGCCGTGATTGACAGACGAACCCCGCGGCACTCTGCCCTTTGGTCGTGTCCGGTGAGTCACGGGTGGGTTGGCAGGGCGGCACGTGGATGGTTTACTGGATGTGGGGTATTAGTTTGTTTGCGAAGCAGCCGCTGATTGGTGCCGTCTTACCGTGAGTGTCTCACAGGAGGCCTGTGTCACTTTGATTAGGAAGTCAGCCACTCACTATTTCCAGATAAACCGATCTCATCAGTCACAGTAATTGTGGAGCAGAGTGACACGGCTGGACCCTTGGGTGGCGAGCCGCCCCTGACTACGCCACTGTCCCTCTGAATGCACTTTGGTTATTGTGTGTTTGGCCCGGGTGGGTTCTCCGAAGGGAGCTGTCGGCGGTTTGCAGATGAGTGGTCGGGTGTGACGAGGCGACGGAGTGGAGTGTAATTAATAAACAGGGGAGGCGAAGGCTGGGTTATGGGGATGGTAGGGATTCATGGAGATATTGTGTATGATTTTACACGCTATCGGTACACAACAGAACCTCATTTATCCTTATTTATCGGAACTGACGACCGTGTAGGAGACTGAGGGAAACATGGACGAATATACTGCACATTAAATCTGTTCCTGAGTGCTTCATTTGGACTCCACCAGAACCACACCTATGAATATCCCACGTTATTAGCACACAGTATGTTGGGGATGTTGGGTATGTTTTTTCTCAAAAAAAAAAAATAGGAACCAATAGGAGTAAAAGTTAAAGTTCCGAATCTAGAAGCAGTAGCGGTAAGAGTAGTGGTACCGTCAAAATCTTAACGGTTCCCATCACTACTGGTGCCCCGTTCCTCTGTGCTGATCTGTGCACGGAGAGCCGTGTTCGGTCCACACATACAAAATATATTGATGATTCTCCTTATTTATAATTCATCACTGAAATGTTACCCCTGTGCATTTTGTGAGCTTCCATCTGTCGACTTGAAGAATGTGAGTCGACTGACGGGTTTCTGATTGACGACGCGACTTTCAGGGAGCAGCCCGAGAGATAGGAGAGGTTTAAGAGGTTTAAAAGATCTTCTGCTGCTAAACACAATATCTGTGCATAGAAATTAAATGTTCAGGAGTCCAAGGGCAGTTACTTTATGTTATTTGAATTTGTCTATTTGGAAGTGTACGTTGATAAGCATCTCTGTAAATGTGCCAGAGTTTGCCACAAGAGGTGACTCTCACCTGTCGTCCCTGGCCAGATGTCCATTGGCAGCCAAATCAAATGGCAAAAATCATTTTTGAGTTGAGTTGACAATTCATTTTCGTGCAAACAATTGTGTATTTAATACCGCTATTGTAGTGAAAAGCCTTCTAATAGTCGAATAATCCTCAGCCGCCTAATGAAGACGAGTGTTCAACATTGGAACATAAACATTTGAATAGACGGTTAATTGGCCTCAAATGATGGGATGCACCTAATGCACCTAATTCACATCTGAGTTATTGCACATTGCAGCTTATGAACATTGGCCTAATACTACCAAGTACGGGGAATGTGAAGCTGCCGTCACATGGCTCCATATTTGGCAGACCACTCGCACTGACTGTGAATGTCGCTCGGCATGTTTGAACTAAAAGACGCTTGGAGGTCTTGTTCGGAGAAAAGCTCTTGCAGCCATCTTGTGTGAAACCTCAAGCCTTCTTTTATCTCCCTTGCTTTCTCCGTCTTTTTGTACATTTCATATATTTTAGCTATTATTTCTATTTCTATCGAAGTGATCCTCCCAAAAATGGCGACCGGAGTCCACGGCGACCCATAGCAACCGTAAAACTGCACATTGCCCCACGAATGTGAAACGCAATGCGGCAGCCGTCACAGCAGGCATGGAAGTACACTGTCTTTAATTAAACCTATTATATCCTGTATCATGTCGTATCTTCATTTCATGACGAAAGTCTTTCATCACTGAAAGTTCTATTGAAGGGTGATATGGATTTCTTGCCCCGACCTACGTAACTTAAACCTGCAGATGCAAATGCAAATGCAAAAAAAAAACTAAAAACATGTTTTCTCTGCCGTCTCCGGGACGAAAGCAGCATCTAACTGGGGCGAGAGGGAGGTTTGGTAGCGTGTCCGGTGTCCAGGGAAGCAGGTAATTTGTTCCTAAATGGGTGGAAGTCGTCCCGTCACAGTGGGAGCCACGTACGCTGCTCGCCAGCGAGACACTCCGCGGCAGCGGAGGACAGCGTCGCGCGGCGTGACGTGAATTCCGATTTGAAAAAGTTGGAAGTTAAGACCGACCCCGAAGCCGGCGTCCCGTGGACCGAACGGGCGGGATGACGGATGGGCTGTTTGTTGGGGCTTTGTGTCGGGGGAGGGGGGTGTCGGGGTTGGGTTGTGTGTGTGTTGGGGGGGGGTGTTGTGCTTGTGTTGGCTCCCGCTGGTAAATCCTGTCACCGAGTCCGGGGCTGTGCTGCTGGCGTTATTGTCCGTGGCCACTGGGAATCACAGCCTGTCTTGTCCATTAATGGATGGCGCTGCCTCCTGCTGGAGCTGCCGCTTTGCTAAAGGGCACCGCGCGGCGCTGGCGCTGCACCAGCAAAACAACAACGCGCCGCGGCTTTAGTGCGCGAGAGGAGACGGTCCAAATAATAAACTGTACAGAGGAAAAACACCCCGGGCTGCTGGTGACGGTCTTGCTTTTGGCCTCCTCTCTGTGTTTCCCGAGAATGCACCTTGGAGAAACTGGGAGAGAGTTTTATATTTCAATATTCTATAATTCACTCGAAAGTGCATTCCATATGACACATTTTGTGATTAATATTCTGCAGTTTTGAATATGAAAAAA
>NC_137189.1:46328473-46470973 GCF_960531495.2 Zeus faber | reverse complement strand
TCCGGTCCCCTCGCTGCACCGGTGCGGCTCCTGCGCTGCCCCGTGGGCAAAGTGTCTTCTTGTGGGTCCGCAAACTCTTCTCCTTCAGCGCGGCCTCAGGGTTGATTTGTTCACGAATCTCTTTTTCTGAGACCCGTGCATCCTTTGAAACCAGTGCTCCCGCGACCGGTAAAACTTTTCTCTGTTTTTCTGAAGGAGGCCCACTGCAACACCGAGCTGCATTTTGGTTGATGGAAGGAGCTTGTTTGTGCTGTTGATTTTGGGGAGTGTCACACCAGCCCACGCAGCGAGTTTGAAATCCAAATGATGGGACTTCCTCGGCCAGGGAGTCGGCCTCGACTTTCACGGCGGCGTCCGCACCGCCCTTTCCCTGACTTCTTCCTGGTAAAGGTTCAGTACCGTTAACCCGGCTCTCCCACCGCGCTTCACTGCGGGACCGGAGTGCGAGGTCCACGCGCTTATTCAAGATGGCCGACCTTTGAGGAGAAGCTGCCAAGCGTCTGTCAAGTTTTTCCACGTGGACGCTTGAGTAGCATTGGAAACCATTCGATTCAAGGTATGCGCTTCACAAGGCGCGTGAAACCACACGGTTTCTTCATCACCAGCTTAGCCTGCACACCTTTATTTTTTCGCCCTCCATGTTTGCACCGTCGTCATAAGCTGGTCCCCTGCAGGCAGTCCCTGCAAGAGATGTTCGGTTCTTCAAGCCTGTAAAGAATTGGTGTGGACAAGCATCGACCAGTAAATTCAGGAGCTATGACAAATCCCAACAGGTGTTACTTTATCTCTGGTGTTTTTCCAAGACTTACAGTGCGCACGGCAACAGACGTCTGTTCCTGGTGACTAACATCTGGGGTGCAATCCAATATCACGGCATAATATTCAGAATCTTTCATTTGTGCCACCATTTTGTCCGGTATTTTGTCGCTGACACGGCTTATCAGCTCATTTTGGATTGTTTTCCCCAAGTGATATGCTGCACTCCATTGTGGATTCGTCTCATGTGTCTTGCGTGATCTCTCAAAGCAGGATCAAATTTAAAGTTCCCATTGTTGTCCTGATGTAATGGATCCGCAGACCCCCTGAGAGGCCGGATCCCTTTCTGCCAAGGACCGGATAATACTAATGAAGCGGGGGTGAATATCTCTCCAGCGATTCCTTTCTGCCTCCACGATGGCCCTTTCTGTCTCGACGATAGCGTTCCCCTTTGAACGCCCGGATACAAAATCCTTCCATTTCGCCGTGTCGTCGGAATGATTAGGGCTATTTTCATGCTGTTTTACTAGCGCACCTGTATTGACCCAATCCCGCTGTCCCCGTGTTCCCAGCTGTGTGGGCTTTCTGGAGAACAGTTTGCAGCAGAAGCAGTAGACTGCATCATGTGTTTTTGAATGAGTGAGGCAGCTCCCCTTGTTTTTTTTTTCCCCGTTGACTAATTGCCCGTAGGTGTAGTGGTTGTGGAAGTTTCGGCCATCATGACTTTTATGGAATGTGAAGTTTTCCTTTATGGGCAGGGGCCCTCTGCTTACGACATCAGTCCTTTCTGAGTCGGACAGCACAGATGACCCCCTGAGCTGGGTCGGCTGCAGGAGCTGCTGATCCATGGGTGTGGGCTGGAGGTTGCTGGGGGAGTAGATGTGACGTTGGCGACTACAGAGATAGAAGGACCTATAGGGAAATAAAATTAACAAATAGAATTATAAATATCTATCTGGGGATATTCTCCATTAAGCTGAGGAAAAGGACAGTGGGATCACCTGATGCAGGTGTCGGGAAGTGCTCCTGGCCTGCAGAGAAAGATGGACCTAAGATAATAATATAAAAAAAAATAAAAATAAAAAAAAATAGACAAATAAAAATAATTTAAAAAAAAAAATAATAATAATAATAATAATAATAATAATAATAAAAGCTAGCCATGTTAAATGTCATATTGAAAGGTAATGTAACTACTCAACAACAAAAAAGATCTCACAAAAGGCATGGTTTATCCATGTAACGTCAATATATTGATCTTGAAAGGGAAAATGACCCTTTGTTGAAAACTCACCTGCTTCATTATCATCATCTGAGGAGGATCAGTAGCGTAACTATCGACGGTGCAACCGGGGCTCAGTGGTCGCTAGGGGCCCAGCCATGGGGTTGTCCCGTACCTCCAAATAAAACCGGTGTGTTTTTTTACATGTAGGCTATTTTATTTGACTCCGTTCCTCATTGAAAAAGAAGCACCGTGCCTAATGGACCATGCGTAACGCAGTCACACCCCCAGTACGGAGATGATGGAACACTATGACTTTATTTTACCAACATAAATTCTTATGCTCAGCAGCAAACAGTTTTACAGTTTGTAATGATATTGGAATGTGATAGCAAAAACCCCAAACTGGTGATGTAATCATCTAGGTTGTTATCAGTAGTAGTTTATGGAGACAGATGTATTTTCATTGCAGGAATGCAGTATATACCCAGTGATTTTTTTACACAGAAGGAAAAAAAATGTATTTTATAAATAGCAAGGCTTGTTTTTGACGCAGCTACCGTAGCCAGTGAAATGTTTATGGTAAAATACTGGAATTAGTCATGCAATTTATGCAAACATACCTTTATCTCGCTGTCCTTTTCTTCTTGTCTTTTCTCTGCCCCAGAAGGATGTGTACTTTTTTGCAACATTACTTTTTTTGGACCGTAACCTCACGCACGGTTGTGCTGGCATCAGTGCACGTGGACGTCACGTGGCAGCAGCTCTGACAGAGGCAGCAGGAATTGATTCAACCTGTAGTATTAACATAATATTCTTTTTTTTTTTGTATGATTACCAACAACATAATATAATGTATGAAAAGAAAACATTTCAAGCTCTCTTGGTGGCCCCTCTGGTCGCCACAGGGGCACTATGCAGCCGCTTAGTCTGCTTATGCGTCAGGCCGGCCCCTTTATCTATATATCTGTCAGTTGGTACGTCTGTCTGTCTGTCTGTTATTCTAATTGTCTATATTTGTCTGTCTGTCTATCTATCTAAGTGTCTGTCTCTCTATTATCCTATTACAGGGTAGTACAAGGATAGTGATATAAAATTTAGTAGAAAAAGTCGTAAATGGCTTATCGCCATTATTTGTATGACAGCAACGAAAATGTCATGCTGATGACAGCCCTGGTATTTAGACGGTATTGATTTCGGCAGACGGGACCGTTTTTCCTAAGCTCCGTCTTTGTTCATCTCCCCGTTTGAGCCGCTCTGTGCGGCAGAATCCTCCGGAGCACGGCGCTCGGCGCTGGTCGGCGTTGGGGAGGCAATGCCGCGCTTCCCCGCGGATCGATGAACTGTGTCATGAACTCCTAACCTCGTCGTCAGCGCCTGAAAAGCAGGTCTTCCAACGGGAGGAGGAACTTCAGAGGACGTTCCCGGGGCTTCAGGGCACTGATGCATGGCTGCCATGGGGATGGCTCCCGGGCAGATTGATGCCTAACTCCTCTCTCTCCGCTCTGCTCGTCCACAGGAGGTTGTTATGGTGTGGATGAGCTTTGAGCCCCGGGCTTTGCAGTTGCTGAGGAGATGGAATCCCTGACCCGGGGGGCACTTCCACCATATAATCCCCTCCAAAATTACTGTGAGTACAGCATCCGCCTGTCTACATCTGCCACGCAGGTTGCAATGCCTTCTTTCCACAAAAAGTCCAGGAACGACGGCAAAGGAACCCATACGTGTTTTAAAGGAGTTGTGGAGTCAGAGGACGGGCTGTGGAGAGGCCAGGAAAGGATGTAACGGTGTAAAGGATCTCCAGGAGGAAGAGAAGGTCTTCCAGGCTCAGGCTAGGGCGTGCGGTACCTCTGCGGGAAGGCTGGACGATATATCGTTATCATATCGATATCCTGCCATAGGGTTAGACATCTTCTGGGATTTTGGTGTTCGTGCTATGGCTCTATAATATTACATCCAGACGGCCATCCGGAGCCACGGACCTCTGGCCCCCGAATCGCAGGAACCACACACGTACGAGCGGCTCCACGTTGGTGGTATCGTCCACACTTCGCGTGGTCCTGCCGTGAGAGTTCAGCGGTACTAGGGTTCACTGCCAGGCCCAGTGTGAGTACATCGTCTCCGCCTCATCCGCCTCTTGGCTACCAAGCAGAAATAGATGTATTATTGTACTTTTTTAAATTCAATTCACCGCAGAGAGATCTGTTGAGAGAGCGTTTATGTGTTACTTTACTATATGAAAGTTCTTACCCTTTTTCTGGTTGGAATCTGGAATGCTTCAACCTAAATTTAAGCTAGAGGGCACGGCGATATCTCCTCATAATATCAATATGATAACACAGCTGCAGGCATTCACCAGGTCCCTTATCCACACCAATAACAAATTTTCGAGTTACCATGGAACGTAGCATCAGTTCGTACTGTCGCTCCTCCTGACGTCAGCATTACGTGTAAAACGAGTTAAATTTTCAGAGTTTCATTGGACGCAGCCTGGGCTCACGTGATGACACGGTGAGTCCCAGTGACACGCAGAATTACTAATACAAGGATACACTTGTTGCGTGTTGTGACTTTATCCTAAAAATGAGACGGTGTCTGTCTACTTCCTGCCTCACGGTGTCTGGAAGGAATTCACTCCGTGTGGAAGTTCCCAACAACCCCCTTCCATTCAAACGGATTAAACACTGCACGCCCCCCAGAGACGTTTCATCAACTTTTTAAACTTTTGGGACTAAAATAAAAGTGACATGATTCCGGCCCGTTGCTCAGGAGCTGCGAGCGAGTTCCGTGTTTGACGACACAAATACGGAATGTTTTGGACTCCTACAGTTCGTGTAGGATCGGGGGCACGGCACTGGTTTGGATGCAAATAGATTGTGTTTGTTCACGAAAAGGTAAAACAAATAGAATATCAAACCAAACGCCCCGCTGATGTCAAGCAGGTAAGGCAATACACACACACACACACACACACACACACGCACCAACCAGTATGGAGCGATGGAGTCCACACTATGCAGCTCACACTGCACTCCCAATGCGAATAGACGTTCGTAGCCAAACCTGTAAATATATAGTGAATTGGATGATGATGTCACAAAGCGTCCTACTCCACAAACTCATCTCGCTCCCCCACCGACCGGAAGTTTTTAGAACGTTGCCGTGTCGGCGATGCACAAATGTTCGGCTACTTCCGGTCAAATTTTGGTGATCTTTCACAAATTCCTGCTCCATATGCGGATCAAGTTGGATAAAGGTTCAACTAGGAGATGTCTGCGACCTCCCGGTACTAACGACACCCCAGCCGTGTCCGTAGCTGCAACGGTTGTCCTGTTCCAGACACTTTTAGCCCGATAAGTGCCAAGGAGAATAAAAATATTATTAATAATAATAATAATAATAATAATAATAATAATACAAAAAATAACAGGATGGACCCCTAAATATCCAACCGTGATATGAGACGAGATATCGTCTTGATTTTGATGTTTGTGATATGGTGATACGGTTAAAAGTTGTCTTGAAGGAGCATTGCAGTAAAATAAGGCAGTTTCCTGAACTTCACACACTCTTCTAGATGTTCCCATCAACGTTTCTCAGATATTGCTCATGTGTAAAACCAGTAGCAATCCCCAGAATATCATCAAATAAGCAATATCGAGGCATCCATCAAAGAAATATTATGGTATTATTTGTCAGAAGCCATTTTTGGGGAAAGGCTGTTCTCAAAATGCTTTTCATGGCGATGCCCGTTTCTCTACCACCGACCCCGACCCTGAAATAGAGACGATTATGCGGCAATAAGGAGCATTCGGTTATTTTAACGTCCCAAGGTCGATCGTGGATGACAGTGTTGCCGCAGCGACTCCCTCAGTTTGTTTTAGAGGTTTGGTGACGTGAAGTGAAGACCGGGAGCGATGCTTCCCGGTTTTACAACACCACATCCTGACTGACTATGCCGCTTTGATACGGACTTCCAGCCCTGTCAATTAAATTGCCTTTTTCAGGAGGCTGTTTGGAAGCAACTGGCCGGGAATTGGCTTTTTATTTCAGATGGATATCTCAGCTGCGGACACATTTGTCATTTTGTCATTTTCAAATATTCCCCTAAGGGATTTCCTCTGACATCGTTTGCACATTGACCCCAAAATGCCTGCCTCCGAGCCGCCTTGTCTTAAAACTGTTTTTTTTGGCCGACTGGGAGTGATCGTGTTTCAATAATTACTCAAATTCAAAACAAATCTCCCGGTACCTTGTGCCGATCCGCATTCACTGGGGACAATTATGCAAACCAGTTTCATCAATAGAATTTTCCCTCTTTCTCTTCTCGTCTCAATAAATAAAACATTTTAATAGGGCTTTGACAGCTGCAGACATTATGGCGCTTGTCTCCGGATCCTTTGCATCTTAATCAACAGTGTGGATTTTTCAGCTTTTCTCTCTCTCTCTGTGTATTCTCTCCATTTCCCGCAATAAAACAGAGATTAAATATTGATACAAGGATGAATTGAGAAAGATTAAGATGGGGCGATGGTCGGGTGGAGAATAGTAAGTTGTCGGGTGTTTTGTTGTGTTTATTGGAGCCGATCCCATGACGGGGCGTCGCTCGTTTGGAAGCACGGGACGTTCCCATTACGTCCCCATTAGGTGAAATGTGACTACGAACCCGGACTTGGTTTTAAAATATGAGACTCTACGGTGAGGAGTGCGGGTTGAGTGCAGGTTACTGGAGCAGGCGGAAATTCAAGCGGCGGAAGAGAAGGAAAAATAATTCAAATTATTGAAAGAACAACAAAGCCAGAGCCCCTTACTTGCTCCTGAATATTTCATGGTTGTGTGGTTGGTCCATTCAAGTGCCAAATGAAGCTCCATCAGCAAAGGAGGAGGAGGAGGAACCACAGAAGGTTTCTGGCTCTTGATCATTTATTAATAGACGGTGAAACCTTGTTCATTCCAGGCTCCCTCATCTGGACTTGGCGCTCAACCCAGCTGTGTTTTATTCATCCTTTTTCTTTCCTTTCCGTCGCTGCCTCAGTCGGTTGCTGGGCGGCGGCTGCAAGGGGCAGAAGATCGGGCAGAAGGGCTGGAGACTGAACCCGTGCCGGCGGCGGCGGCCAGATGCGAGGGTCATCGCCGGTTCACAAGTTTTTGTTTCTATGTATGTGCGTGTATATATATTTTAGAAGAAGATTCTTTATTTATCACACACATATATATATATATATATATATATATATATATATATATATATATATATATATACACACACACACACACACACACACACACACACACACACACACACACACACACACACACACACACACACACACACACACATGTACTTCTGAAAAAGCGTCTTATATTTGGGGTCTAGACTTTTAAATCTCCATATACGGTGTAATAATAAAAGATAAAACGTGTGCATTTGGAGGAGTACAGTTCAATCTGTTTCCGCACACATACAGTATCTTACAACTGTGGAGCAACGCCGACACACCGTCCTCGTCCCATCCACCACTCGCTCTCTGTCACTGTCGTAGTTCGCAACTCGGAGCCCGAAATGTTCCCACGTGGTTGTTTTAAAAGAAGCAGGCGTGTCTTCTCGCTCCTGTGTGTCAGACTCATTTCCACTCGGCACAGTGTGACTGACTCAGTCAGACGCCGGTCGGCTTGAGTTAAGCTCTGCATGTTTTTGAATTGAAGACGGCTTCCGGGTGGAACTCGCGTTTGTGAAATTTGGTTCCGCATTTCATACGCTCGTCGGCCACCGCATAATCTAGTACGACTGCATGCTGCGTTATCATTATTTTCATAAAAATAAGATTTGGTCTTCAAAAAGTATTTTTCCAAAAATGAGTCTTGAAAAAATGGAGTCGTCGTATAATGAAGGCCGTGTCATATTGGGGTCAACATTGTATATGTGACCCACCGCAGATTTAAGGTAATTTTGGTGCCGTTTAATTTTCTTTTCGCATCCTTTGAAAGTGAAGAATCAGAGCTTCAAAACGAAGTGTCGCTTTTTTTTTTTAAAGCTATGACTTGTTAATGACGAGGGTGCGAAAAACTGTGTTTCTGAGATAATCACCTTAAAAGTTTTCCCCCCACACTTGGCTTCATTCAGCCAGCTCCCAGAATGCAATGTGTTGGAGGACCAACAAAGCCACATGGCCACCTGACACCCTGCGGAATGGTTCTTGTGTTTTGAGGGAATGTTGAACAGCGTCATCAACACACAGCATCTTTGTTTAAAAAAAAGCTTTTATTTAACAGTAAGAATATACATGTTTTATAAAAGTGGAATTATTTAGGAGTTAAAAAGTGCGGACAACACAACAAAATGTAAAATCTGTCAATAATATTAGTCTTTGTAGATTAACCTCGGTGTGTCATTTAATATATACATGTGCATATGCCAAATATCTTC
Source organism: Zeus faber (assembly GCF_960531495.2). Taxonomy (NCBI): domain Eukaryota; kingdom Metazoa; phylum Chordata; class Actinopteri; order Zeiformes; family Zeidae; genus Zeus; species Zeus faber. The sequence goes on along the minus strand of NC_137189.1, from coordinate 46,462,568 downwards.
AAAGTTCTTGGAGTTATTATGTTGGCAAACCCCACCCTACCCCAGCTATACTCTGAAAGTGTGTTTGGGGCCTCTTTGCATTTTTTTTTTGCCCCTGGCTGTATTTTCAGTTTAACTTGAGAATCTTGTGCATTACTACTTGTTCATAATCTGCATTACCAACCTCAACGGACTTCATCACGTCATCTTGTCATATCGTCACATTCAGAACTGACTATCATCGCGGAAAAGTCCAGTACACGCTGCTTACACTGACTTGGATCTATCGCACTGGTCAGATTATGGTCCGCGATATGATTGCGATTTTCCTCCACCCGCTTCTCCTAATCCATAACAACGCAGAGATTAAAGCTTTTACAGACAAGTGAACCCGGATCCTTGTCTTGTTTACGGAAGTGACGCCAGCATTACTTCTTCGTTGGTATACGTTGGTATACACCCACCTTCACAATGATGTCTCAGTGTGTGAGTGTGTGTGTGTAAAAGTAGTACAATTTAAAAGTTGAACTCGATCAAAACGGTTTCACATTGTGACTTCACCTCACACGGAATATGGAGGAATGATCTTCACCCGAACGGTCGCTTTAAAGGAAACAATCGATCAGCGTTGTTCAGCGCAATTCAGCGTCTCTTTAAGTGAACTGTGTTTCCCCATGTAATCTAAAGGGAATATTTAACTCCCCGGTTTACCATTTTTATACTATTTATAAATCAAACTCGGTTTTGAAAATATGTCAAGAGATATATAAAAATAACACAATCTAATTTTCCTTCTAGAAAAGTCTTTTTAACTTATTTTGCTGCTCCTGGCGACTTCAGAAATGTGCGACACTGCGGCTTCTGCTGTTGTGGGTCTCTAGTTTCTGCCTCGCGAACGTCCATCAGATAATAAACATATTTCCACTGAACTCTCAACAGGAACAAGAACATCTGTGTCCGTCCACTTATCCATTCGACCCGAACTCAAACTGACAGCCCCCCCCCGCCATGAAGGGTGTAATGGACCGCGTTGTCCTGTGTTAGATAACTGGGTGTCATTAACGCTTGAGGTTTCTAAAATGTAGACAGAACACGGCTGGGCTGGAGCACTGAACCTTCTCAGGGTTCCACTAAAGCTATTAAGCCTTTCCATCACACCTATTATCTCGTAGCTCCTTTAATTGACTGAATGGCAGCGGATCCTCCGTCTTGATAAAACAAAGCTAATGAGCTTTGCAGGTGTACCGCGCTGTAATTAAGAAGTGGGTTATTTATTTATTTGTATTTTGTTTTATTTAACCTGTGCTGACAGCATACTGGGCATACAACACAGAGTATTTGTTGCTTCTAGGACAGAGTTAGTCTGCAAGTGGAGTTCAACTTCTCCACCTGCAATGCAACTCCTTATTAATTCTTTAATCATTAACAACTGCTGCAATAACTCTGTCCTGTGGACGACCTGTAGGATGACAAGAGCACAGCTTTTGGTTACACAGAACCACCACCGATCCCTCTCTTTGGAGAACCATCTGAACATGTTTTGTTCTAAAAACAACTAATCGTCATTACTTCTCCAAGAGGGGAGAATCCCCACGGGTGAGACAAATAATCAAAGAAACAACAAATAAACATAGACCCAAACATGTAAATAGAAAAAGGTAAACAAATAAACATCAGACGACAACATGTATTAACAAAACAGAGTTTATTTCGTCCAGGAAAAGTAGAACAGCAATTGGGCGCATCCCTCAAGGAGAGGGATGCGCCCTCAGCCACCTGAGTCCCGCAGCCACCCCTGAATTCCCCAGCCACCCCAGAGTCCCGCAGCCACCCCCGAGTCCCGCAGCCATCCTTGAGGCCCGCAGCCACCCCTGAATCCCCCAGCCATCCCTGAGCCCCGCAGCAACCCCTGAGCCCTGCAGCCGTACAGACACTTCACAAACTCAGGAAAGCCCCGACTTGCAGCCACAGAAGACCCCCCCGGGCCCCTAGAGAAGCACTGAGAGCCCACGGAGCAACAGCCACGCCCGGCCCCGAGGAGCATAAACCAGTCCCAGAAGGCGCAAGGAAACCCCGCACCCCCCGAAGCACGCACATACAACCCACCCACACGTGCAGGCACACGCACCGAGAGCGGAAGTGGGTTATTTGACATCTTTTGTGTGTGTGTGTGCGTGTGCGCACACAGCAGCAGCGAATTCCTGTCAGGACGAGTTTCTCTCTCGCAGCGACGACGTCTGAGTTCCTCTCGCTCCAGTGTGCGGAGAAACACCTCGGCATTAAAGAGCCAATCTGTTATCTCCGACGGCGACGCCCCTTCGGTCTCCGCCCCGCAGATTAATTTAGAAAGGTGATGCGTTCCCGTTCACACATCTGCCGTCCCTGGCTCTGGTGTGGGACACGTCTGTGTGCTTGTGGATTTTCAGACTTAGGAAATGAGCAATAAAGGGATAAAGAAGATGGATGACGGGGGCATAGGGGTGATCTTCTTAGGGCGTCGACGGGATAACTGTTGATTTAAGTTGTGCTGTATACAGGCCCCAAAATTAACTTTGAAAGGTGTTTGCCTCGTTGGCAACCGTGTGTGTGTTGGTCGCCAAGCCTGATAAAATGGTTTCCGAATCGTAATAATTTTATAAACTTGCTGATAATGATCGTATGTATAGTAATTCTTACCCATTTTGCGATATTAAGGAAATGAGTCAAGAAATCATCATATCATATCATATCATATAATATTATTCATTATGTTTTTTTGGGGTTCTAATTTTTGGTTGTGTATATAGGTTAAAGGATAGATTCATAGGTTGATGGATTGATAAGGATAAGAATAAGAATCTGTTTATTTGGCCAGGTCAATTTCTATATCCAGGCATTTGTGGTAGTAAAGACTGGTGCATGGCTGAACAGACATAAAGGCATGAAAAGCTTGACAGTCTGAAACGTTAAACGAAAAAATTAGCTAAATATCAAAAGAAAATAGCCCACAAGAAGGCCAAATATACAGAATATGCAAAAAAGCGATCAATCAATTGATCGAGTGATCGACATATATATTTTGGATAAGCTTTACTACCAAAATAATTAACAATGGTAGACTAGACCATGAGTACCAGATGGTTTGCAATGGCCCAAATCTGGTTGCCCAGGGCAACTGGGGAACCCTTATTGTTAATGTCTAAATGGATAAAGATGCAGATACTGTGTGTGTGTGTGTGCGTGCGCCGTTATAATCTTAAAAAGCTTTCTATCCTTCACCGGATAGAAAGGCTCTTCCACACGGCGACCCCACCCTTCCTGATCCGTCCGATCGCTCCGACGCGGGACGCTTACAACCTCGTTAAGATAAGATTAAGGAATGGGGCCGCTGTGTCTTTAACGGGGTGAGGGTTGAGAGAACCGACCATGACCGGACCTTCACAACCCAGAGCTTTGGGGCCGATCCGTCGTGGGGGGCTGGGGCGGGGGCTGAGTGGGGGGCGGAGCCCGGAACGGTCGGCTGCTTCCCAGAAGGAGAGATGACCGATTGCTGACCCTGCGCCGGCCGCCCACACACGTAGGGGAGAGAAAGACCGCGGCTCTTTGGCCAGACTCCCTCCCCAGCCGGAGCCGGAGGGAAAGGAGAAACGGATTCAATTATTGACACCGGCCAAACATCACAGCCACTCGGTAAAAATACAACGGGAGATTATTTAAGTAACTCCACACAATGAGTAAAAAAATAAAATAAAAATAAAAAAATATATATATATATATGTACATATTTATCACACGCCTCTGTGGAATACTCCAGCCTGATTGGTCGATAGCGGTAATCAGCGCTCTGTTATTTCTGAATAATGACCTCCGTTTGATAGTAACGGCTGTTGCCACGGGCAACCACTCCGCCTGGATTCATGTCCCTCATTTCACAGTGTTTAGGCGAGGCGGGGCAGGTTTAACTCGTAGAGCACATTTCGACAACAAGGCAATTCAACATGCTTTACATAAAAGATAAAAAAGAATGAAGACAAAGTGCCAAGAGACACATAAATGCACATGGAATGCATAACCGCAAATATAATTCATGGAATGCGTAACCTCAAATATAATACATGGAATGCATAAAAGTTGCCGTGCAACGCAAGAAATGAAGAAATGAACTCTCAAATTAGACATATAGTTGTGGAGTGTTTTCAAACCGATATTACGCCTCGATACATTATTTAGTAGGTTGTTGTTCAGAAAGCAGCCGTGTCCCTTCAGATGGATACCAGCCTGACGCCGGCTGCACGCCGTCCTCTGCGTCCGCGCGCACGTGGTTGGTACTGACTCGTATACGACGTAGGGAGCCAGGAGCTGGGCTTGGACGGGGTCTCTTTGGACCTGTTCACCAGGCCGTGGCTCCTGCACGCTGCCTCTTCACGCTCCTGTGGCGGCCCGGCACCACCCGCGTCACCCGACTCCGCTGGATAGAACCCCCGCCTGGGTTTGGGGACCAGTGTGGTGGCGGGGCGGGGGGGGGGATTAATCTGGATTTTCTTTCCCCCTCCCATGTCTGCCTTTGAACAAAGCCAGAATCTGGTGAAACGTAAACGACAAAACCAGGAATCAGCGCCTGCGAGCGTGGGGGGAGGACGGGCTCCGCTAGCCACCGCTCCTCATGTACGTCCAGTGGATGACCCGTCTATCTGCGCCTCGTCGGGACGGTTCTTTTGCCCCCCGCGGTCCGGGCTCGTCAGGGGCGCGAGAAAAAAAGCGGACAACAACAACTTACACCGGAGAGAAAAAAAAAAAAAAAGGAGCCTCCAACCCCCACTCCCGCTCCTTCCTCCCACGGTGAGGGGGCAGAGTCCCGGTCGAGGGCGTCCCAGGGTCAGGTTCCCACTCTGACGTCGGGTGGAGTCCACATTAAAACCTCCCCCGAGAAACAAGATGTTTGTTTACCTCCGTTATGGTACCACTGGGCCGGCTGGTATCCATCGGTCTGTCTGTCTGTCTATCTATCTATCTATCTATCTATCTGTCTATCTGTCTATCTATCTATCTATCTGTCTATCTGTCTATCTATCTATCTGTCGGTCTGTCGGTCTGTCGGTCTGTCTATCTCTCTATCTATCTATCTATCTATCTATCTATCTATTTATCTGTCTATCTATCTATCTATCTATCTATCTATCTATCTATCTATCTATCTATCTATCTATCTATCTATCTATCTATCTATCTATCTATCTATCTATCTATCTATCTATCTATCTATCTATCTATCTATCTATCTATCTATCTATCTATCTGTGTCTGTCTGTCTGTATCTCTATAAGTCTATCTGTATATCTATCTATCTATCTTTTTTATCTATCTGTTCTTTTTGATCTATCTATCTAAATGATATTTTCATCCATCTATTTATTTATCTGTCTATCTCTCTAGTTACCTGTCCGTCTGTCCATCTATTCATCTAGATGGACAGACAGATACAGAGTGGTATCTATTTCTCTCTCGCTCTATCAATCTGCCTCCATGTTCTTTTTGATGCATACATTTAAATATTCTTTATGATCTGTGTGTTATATTATACTTCCCGTCAGGGAGCTGTAGCCTTGACGCTGCCAATGTGGAATGTGATCTGCTTCTGCCGCCGCCGCTTAATTCACTGAGGATTCGTCCGTGAGATAATAGCCTCAAAATGTAAAATGTGTAAATCAGGTGTGGATGTCAGCGCCGCGGCGAGCGCCTGGGGTTCACCGCGATTCATTCCCCGTCTCCCTCCTGCCGGACGCTTCCCACCGAGGGCGGCTCCGCTGCAGCAGCGTCGGAGGAGCTGATCTCAGGAGGATTTACCATTATGTAATTAATCATATCTGGACACTGACCCATTTGAGAGGAGCACGCCTAAAAACCTGCTCTGTACACTGAAGTACGTGCGTGTGTGTGTGTGTGTGTGTGTGTGTGTGTGTGTTTATTTGAGAAGAAAATTCTTTATTTATAACACATATATCACATTTATATACACACACACACACACACAGTATATAGTGTTTCCATAGAAATTCAATTTATAAAAAAATATATGTATATTTTTGATTCATTTTATTATAAATTAAATGGGAAAGAAAAAAAAAAAAAAAAAATATATATATATATATATATATATATATATATATATATATATATATATATAAATGATTTTATCAAAGTATGCGACCGAATGCTGCTGGCATTTGTACAAAGCTCGTCCAAATGCTCAGGAACACACTCCTCCCAGCTGTCCCACTCAACGGTTAAACCCTTGAATATTCATCATTCACGAAGGAAAACATTCCTGCTGAGTGGAAGGAGCACCTTCTGTGATACTGACCTGAGGAGGTGGACCAGGCCTGTGACTATTATAGGATGTGAGGGAGACACTTTAGAGAGGCCAACATCAACCATTTTGCCCCCGAAATTTTTGTCGGAAAAATGAGAGTGACTGGAGTTTTGTTTTTTTCTCTTTTATTTCTGAAGTTCTTCACGTTTTTCTGGAGGCAGACCTCGCCCAGAAAACAACCTTTTCTCGCTGTGCTCTCAAACTGAAAAGGGAATTTTTGGTCTGTTTCAAAGGTATTCCGCGTTTCATTTTTGAAAAATGCCAAATTCCCTCCGGTCGGTCCACGTAACGCATGGAATTCCTGGTGTGACCCTTGACGGGTGGTGTCGTCCCCAGGTCGTCGGGCGGAGTTGGACTGAGAGACGTGGAAGCCGAGCCCCATGACTGAACCTATGGCAGAGACACAACACGGTGCAGGTACCAGCCAGGGACGAGGGGGGGGGGTAAAAATGAAAAGGTGTGTGTGAGTGTGTGTGTGTGTGTGTGTGTGTGTGTGTGTGTGTGTGTGTGTGTGTGTGTGTGTGTGTGTGTGTGTGTGTGTGTGTGTGTTACAGTACATGGACGAGCTGCTGTGTTCAAATATACAGTATATGTACTGTACATGTATCTATAAGTTAATATCACTACAACCGTGTCCGTCTATCTGTCTGTCTGTCTATCTGTCTGTCTATCTATCTGTCTATCTATCTATCTGTCTGGCTATCTATCTATCTATCTAGCTCTCTATCTGTCTGTCTGTATTTCTGTCTATCTGTCTATCTATCTATCTGTCTGTCTGTCTGTCTGTTGGTCTGTCTATCTATCTATCTATCTATCTGTCTGTCTGTCTATCTGTCTGTCTCTCCGTCTCTCTGTCTGTCTGTCTACCTACAGTGTCTATCTATCAATCCATCTATCTGTCTGTCTGTCTGTCTGTCTGTCTCTCTGTCTGTCCGTCTGCATGGATATAACTTAATGGGACTCAACATTGCAGCTGTATTTGTCAACGGGATTTAGTCCAAAAGATGTAACTCTGTCTCCTGCGGCGGTGGCTCTGTCCATCCTCCACGTCTTCTTCTTACGTGTCCACCCCCTGACGACCACTTCCCTTCCTCCTCCTACCATATCACAAAAGGCTGTTCTGTTACCGCACGTCCACCAGTTGGAGGGGCACCGAAACCGTACCGCCATGAAGCCTTTCGGAGGGGGGTCGATTTTGTTTTCAGGTGCTCGATCGGTCCACAGCTTCCTGACCTTGATGCTGTTTGGAGGCTCATGCGTCCTGTCGTCTCTCTTTGAATCGTCTAATGGTTAGAAATCAGCCAGGGGAGCGTCACTTCCTCTCTTCGTTTGTTTCGCTTCGCCGGCACGCTGCCGGCACATTTCTCTCATTCTCATTCTCGGTTACGGAGACGACAGCGAAACCAGGATCAAAACAGTCATTACTGTACGCGGTGCCGGCGTCTCCTGAAATCGAAATGCGTAAAATGAATAGAATTAAATAAATAAAATCGACTTCTTTATTTCTATAGCGAAGTGCTTTACATTGAAAGAAAGCTGTCAAACAGTGACAATCAAAGCAAAGCAAGCATCTACAAAGTAGAATCATCAAATTATGAAATACATGAAAAACAGGGTAAGATCTGGGCTTTCTCTACCTGCTCCTTACCTGCATTCTGTTTCTCCCTAATGAATAAAGGTGACGTTTAGCCGTGGATCACTTTGCCGGGGACCCCCTGGGACCTCCCGAAGGACCCCTGATGGGTCCCGGGACCCCCTGTTGAGAACCGCTGCCAAGGCAGACCGCATACGCCGGCTGCTGTCTTTATCAGGTGCAATAGCTGTGTGCGCGCGTGTGTGTGTGTGTGTGTCTTCTGGGCTTCACGGCTCTCGGGGTGAACCCGGCGCTGGCCTTTGGAGGCAGCGCCGCGTCTGTTGACTCGCAGGGCATCGACGGCAGCGACGTCCTTTATTGAAAAGTTCATCCGAGCGTCGACGGCCGGCTCGCCCACGCCGCATCGATCTGAAGGCACCGGCTGGGAGCGCAAAGGTCGAATCCGCCACGCGGACGCGCCGGGAAGGCTGTTTGTGGAGGAGAGATATCCGCCCGCCTTCTTTAACGGGCGTGGCATGTCGTCACCAGTAAAGGACGGGGTTGCACCTCCATCCAATGAGTTGAATTCAAGGGTCAAGTCATATCGTATGTTTCAGTCAAGCTCGTGAGGAAAATGCTGGATTCGCTCATCAGTTCCCTGTGGAGGCAGAGTAGAGGCAACGTAGAGTAGGTGTGGAGTAGAGGGAGGGAGAATCGAGTACAAGTAGAGTAGAGTAGACGTGGAGGAGAGGTGGAGTAGAAGGAGGAAGAATAGAGTACAAGTAGAGTAGAGGCAGAGTAGAGTAGACGTGGAGTAGAGGGAGGAAGAATAGAGTACATGTAGAGTAGAGGCAACGTAGAGTAGATGTGGAGTAGAGGGAGGGAGAATCGAGTAAAGGTAGAGTAGAGGCAGAGTAGAGTAGACATGGAGGAGAGGTGGAGTAGAAGGAGGAAGAATAGAGTACAAGTCGAGTAGAGGCAGAGTAGTGTAGACGTGGAGTAGAGGGAGGAAGAATAGAGTACAAGTAGAGTAGAGGCAATGTAGAGTAGATGTGGAGTAGAGGGAGGAAGAATAGAGTACAAGTAGAGTAGAGGCAACGTAGAGTAGATGTGGAGTAGAGGGAGGGAGAATCGAGTAAAGGTAGAGTAGAGGCAGAGTAGAGTAGACATGGAGGAGAGGTGGAGTAGAAGGAGGAAGAATAGAGTACAAGTCGAGTAGAGGCAGAGTAGTGTAGACGTGGAGTAGAGGGAGGAAGAATAGAGTACAAGTAGAGTAGAGGCAGAGTAGAGTAGACGTGGAGTAGAGGGAGGAAGAATAGAGTACAAGTAGAGTAGAGGCAACGTAGAGTAGACGTGGAGTAGAGGGAGGGAGAATCGAGTACAAGTAGAGTAGAGGCAGAGTAGAGTAGACGTGGAGGAGAGGGAGGAAGAATAGAGTACAAGTAGAGTAGAGGCGGGGTAGAGTAGGCATGGAGGAGAGTTGGAGTAGAGAGAGGAAGAACAGAGTACAAGTAGAGTAGAGGTGGAGTAGAGTACACGTGGACTAGAGGGAGGAAGAATAGAGTACAAGTAGAGTAGAGGCAGAGTAGAGTAGACGTGGAGGAGAGGTGGAGTAGAAGGAGGAAGAATAGAGTACAAGTCGAGTAGAGGCAGAGTAGTGTAGACGTGGAGTAGAGGGAGGAAGAATAGAGTACAAGTAGAGTAGAGGCGGGGTAGAGTAGGCATGGAGGAGAGTTGGAGTAGAGAGAGGAAGAACAGAATACAAGTGGAATAGAGGTGGAGTAGAGTACACGTGGACTAGAGGGAGGAAGAATAGAGTACAAGTAGAGTAGAGGCAGATTAGAGTAGACATGGTGTAGAGGGAGGAAGAATAGAGTACAAGTAGAGTAGACGCAGAGTAGAGAAGAGGCAGAGTAGAGGTGGAGTAGAGGGAGGAAGAATTGAGTAGAGGTGGAGTCGACGTTCAATAGAGGGAGTAGTAGTAGTAGAGCAGAGGGAGAGTAAAGGTAAGAATAGAGGTGTAGAGGTGGAGTACAGTACAATATAGGTAGAGGGTAGTGGGGAAGAGGTGGAGTAGAGTAGAATATAGGTAGAGGGAAGTGGAGTAAAGGGAGAGCTGAGGTAGAGGCGGTAGAGTCGAAAGCAGAGAGGAAGTAGAGCAGAGATGGAGTAGATTAGACTGGAGAGTAGAGGTAGAGTAGAAGGGTGTAGAGTAGAGGTATAGTGGAGGGTAGAGGGGGAGTTAATGTTGAGGTGGAGAAGAGAGGTGGAGGTAGGTAGAGTAGAGGTGGTGTAGAGTAGAATATAGGTAGAGGGAAGTAGAGCAGAGATGGAGTAGAGTAAACTGGAGAGTCGAGGTAGAGTAGGGCAGAGGCAGAGCAGAGGTAGAGCAGAGGGAGAGTAAATATTGAGGTGGAGTGGAGGATGAGTGGAGAGGTGGAGGTGGGTAGAGTCGAGGTAGAGTAGAATATACGTAGAGGGAAGTGGAGTAGAGGTGGATTAGAGGGAAGCAGAATAGTAGAAGTACAGTGAGTACAGAGTGGAGTAGAGGGAAGCAGAATAGAAGTAGAAGTACGGTGAGTACAGAGTGGAGGGAGGTAGAGGTGGAGTACAGTTGACTAGGTGTAGTTATGTTGACATCATACTCACACTCGTCACATGGAAGCTTTCATTGTTTTTCTGTTTGACTGGTTGTTGTTTTTTTTTGAACATTTTGATTCTGTTCGTTGTGTTTCGTGTGCGTGTGTTGGAGCTGCTCCAGTGTTTCATGTCCTTCCCCTGCAGCATCACCAGCCAGGGGGGAGGTGTGTGAGTGTGTGTGTGTGTGTGTGTGTGTGTGTGTGTGTGTGTGTGTGTGTGTGTGTGTGTGTGTGTGTGTGTGTGTGTGTGTGTGTGTGTGTGTGTGTGTGTCCTTTTCTTCCTCTCCCTCCTCCCCACTTACTCTTCCTCATCCCCTCCTTCTCCTCCTCCTTTTCTCCCTGCTTTCCCTCCTCTCCATCCCCTCCCTCCTACTCTTCCTCCTCCTCACCCTCACCCTCCTCCTCTTCCTCCTCTTCCACTCCAAGTCACCTGCCAAGCATGTCAAGCAACACCAGCGCTCTCACTGCTCTAAGGAAACACAAGCTGGCTCCGCAGCACAGGGTCCCTCTCTCCCTCTCTCTCTCTCTCTCTCTCTCTCTCTCTCTCTCTCTCTCTCTCTCTCTCTCTCTCTCTCTCTCTCTCTCTTCTTACTATGTTTTATCTCTCTCTCCCTCCACCAACCTTTGTGTTGTTTTCCAATCAGTCTTTCTGTCTGTCACTCAATGTATCTGCCTCTTCTCATTTTAGGTGCATCTATCCATCCATCCATCCATCCATCCATCCATCTATCTATCTATCTGTCTGTCTGTCTGTCTGTCTGTCTGTCTGTCTGTCTATCTATCTGCTAGTCACTCCTCCCCATCTCTCTCACGCCATCCTCCATCTCTGTTGTTTTCTCCTTCCCTCAATCTCTCTCGCCCTCTCCCTCTCCCTCCCCCCTCTCGCCCTCCCTCCCTCTCTCTCGCTCTCTCTCGCTCTCTCGCCCTACCACCCCCCTCTCTCTGTCTATCTCCCTCTCCCCCTCTCTATGCCTGCTTCCCTCCCCCCCTTCCCTCCATCCCTCTCTCTCGCCCCATACCTCTCATCCCCATCGCCGTTCTCTCTCTCTCTCTCTCTCTCTCTCTCTCTCTCTCTCTCTCTCTCCCTCTCTCGTTCTCTGTTCCAGGCCTGGCTGGGAGCTTTGTACATGTTCCCTCACCTATAATTTAGCGCTAGAAAGTGGCAGAAACATTTTTTGGCGATTGGGAGCAGGAGTGGCCGTTAAAAACGTGGATGTCAGAGGGGCAGAAAGTAAAAGACGGGAAAGAGCACAGAGTGTGACTCACACAGGAGCCGCCTGGTCAAACTTTGCATGGAAAATGGCATTAATTCTCACACGGACCGCGGGGTTTCAGCCGGAGCTCTCATGGAAAGCGCGGTAGGAGGTGGGGGTAAAAAAAAAGGTGTTTCCAGATTGCGGATCCGACTGTTTGATGCTCATTTCACAGCAAACCGCCGAGCCCCACAAGCGCGTTGGATGAAGCAGATTTGAAGTCGTCCAACGAGGTGTAAACTGGAAGAGAGGTCCGGAGTAGAGGGAGGGAGGAGCGTAGAATGTGTGTGAACATGATTGATTCATTTGAGCCAAAGCCAGTGTAGGTGTGTGCGTGTGATATGGGAGAGCAGTAACCAAAGCGGATGTCGTCATTATTATATCCCCTATTGTTATCGTTCGGATTATTTTCCTTCTAATTTTTCGGGCTACAACTATTTGGAACAGAAATATTTCATTTAAATGTGCACATTATGGTTCAGAATGTACATTGGCACCGTGTCCAGTGTGCGGTGTAGACTCCGTCACTCTGTAGTGCTTAGAGATTACAAACTGGGCGTGTGTGTGTTTATGTACCTTCTTTCCCTCGATGTCTGTGAATCTGTTCCATTGATATCTGCTCGACGGCGCTGATTCGGCCAGCTGGGCCTGCTGCAGAAAGGAAGCCACGCTGCCGTCTGCAGCCGCAGCTTGACCACGCCCCTTGGTCGGCGACAACCATACTCCAAACATGTGACACCAACAGCCGTCTCTGCAGTACGTTGCAGAGAAACAACCGTGCGACACAAACAGACAATCGTACAGCAGGAGCGCCGGTGCTTCCTCCGTTCTCTCCCCGGCCGCGGGGCTCTCTGGCAGCACCCAGCGGGGATGAGGCCCTCCGGAGCTAAGGCGGCAGGTCTTCCTAAAACGCCATTTTGAACTTGAACCTGCCCCCCTCCCAACCCGTGCCTGAGGTGGCTCCCGTCCCCGCAAAAAGGAGAAAAACATGAACATGAAAGCATGAAAGTGCCGCACAATAAAATGAAACCCAGTCTCAAATTGATGAGCACTAGTTATTTCAATCAGGCAAGACGCAGCCTGGCTTTTAATATTTTGGGCAAATATGTAACAAGTCACAAATAGTCTCAAGGAGTAAAAAGTATACATCGATCAGCCACAACATTAAAACAACCACTAATAACACTAATACTGTGTAGCTCCTCCTCATGCTGCCAAAACAGCTGTGACCCGTGGAGGCATGAATTCCACCAGACTCTGAAGGTGTCCTGTGGTATCTGGCACCGAGACGTTAGCAGCAGCTTCTTTAAGTCCTGGAAGCTGTAGGTGGGGCTCCCATGGATCAGGCTCGTTGTTCCAGCACATCCCACATATGCTCCATCGGATCGCACCCTAACCCCACCCATCCACATGATGGAGAACAAAACGTGATTCATCAGACCAGGCCACCTTCTTCCATTGATCAATGGTCCAGCTCTAACGCTCACGTGTCCATTGTAGGTGCTTTCAGGGGTGGACAGGGGTCAGCATGGACACGCTGAGCGCTCCCATACGCAGCAAGCTGCCATGCACTGTGTGTTCTACACCTTTCTATCATAGCACCATTCACTTTTTCACCACTTTGTGCTAAGTAGTTTCTTCTGTGGGATCGAACCAGACAAACTAGACTTCACTCCTCACGTGCATCAATGAGCCATTGGCGTCCGAGACCCTGTCGTCAGTTCATCTGTTGTCCTTCCTTGGACAACTTTTGGTAGGTACTAACCACTGCATAGCGGGGATACCCCACAAGACCTATGGTTTTGGAGATGCTCTGACCCAGTCGTCTATCCATCACAATTTGGCCCTTGTCAAAGTGGCTCCTGACCACGCCCATTTTTCCTGTTTCCAACACATCAACTTCAAGAACTGACTGTTCGTTTGCTGCCTCATATATCCCACCCCTTGACAGGTGCCATTGGAACCAGACGAGAAATGTTATTCACTTTAGCTGTCACTTGTTTTAATGTTGTGGCTGATGGGAAGCCCCTTCAGAGACGTTAAGGGGGCAGGTGCTCAGAAGAGCGCGTATCCCGTGATGACAATCCGCGACCTCGATGCCCATTCACGCTTAATAAGAAATGTGCCTGATAAATAGGGCACCATGGGGCATCAAGGGGCAAAGGGGCAGGTGCTCGGACACCCCCGCCCGCCCCACCCCCCCACCCTCCTCTGCACGTGCCTGCTGATCAGTGTACAACTAGTTCAGAAATGTAGTCGAGTAAAAGTTAAAATAGCTAGAAAATCAACTACCAAAGTAGTCGTACCTGATGAACCGTATCACACTCGCCCTCCTGCTTGGGGATAATCATTTGAAAAGGATGTTGAATGAGTGTGTCTGGAATAAGAACCTTGTTCGCAGGAGTGTCTGTCTGCTCTTGGTAATCCTACATCTAAAGAGCAATTTACTGGGATACTGTGGATCTGAACGGTAATATGCAAGGAGCCGCGATGAAGCATCACACTCTTCGACAAAGGAAATTTAATCAGAGGAAATTTGATTCAGTTGACAGAATCCTGTAATGTGAACCCTAATGTGATTAAGATGAATTCACTTTGAAGACAGCGCCGGTAGCGGCTGCAGCCTTCGACGTAGTCCGGCTGTGACGCCGTCATGAAGATCACCTTGGATAAAGTGTGGACGCAAACCCGCACGAGTCCCCGCTCGGACGTCAGGGAAGTCGGGTTTGGGCTGACCCCCTGCAAAGCCCAGTCTCAAGTCTCAAGTCAAAACCAATCCAAACGCAATGCAAATCTACAGCAAATACAGTTATCAAATCCATGTCAGTAGGATAAGCTGCTGTACATTCAAATCAGAATGACTTTATTTCGCCAGGGGCATTTACAGTACATGTAATAGGAATTTGTCGTGTTGGTTATTTCCATCTACAGACAATTAGCATTACTAAAAGCTTACCAGTCTGAGAAAAAAACATTAATATATAAATAAAATCAATAAAAATATTTTTATTGAAATTGTAATAAAAATAATAAAAAATAAAATAATGTGAATAAAATGCTAAAATAAAATAATAAGAAAAAAATATATAAGTAAAAAATGCATACAATTTTCCAAATATACACAAATAACTGAAAAAAGCAAAACAAGAATAGCCAAATATATGATATATACAGAATATGCAATGTGGTCCTATGCACAGGGTAATTTATTGGTATGGTTATAAATTCTGATTATAAATAACTATGTATTAGTGCTATCGTTGTACCTCTAATAATCGTAACGTAAGATGTTGGTCGACACCATGACGCCGTTGATTGACATTGATTGAAGCAGTGGAGGGGGAAAGCTGCGTAAAGGAACAGGTGTTGTAGTACACGTAGGGGAGACGGAATGGACACCTTGGGTCAGGCCTCGTGCATTGGATTCAGGCAGACCCGCCATGAAGACCTCATCCTTGGATCATGAGGACAAAAAGGGAGGCGTCCTGCCCTGACCTCTTCCCGACCCCTTTGTGGATCTTCCGGATAAGGTCCTTGGATAAGACTCGGTAAGGGGCCGAGTTTTGGGACGAGGAGCAACTTCGATCCGTGAGAGCTGAGATCGCGGCAGCACCTGGCGATTCGGAGACGCGGGGGGGGGTCATAGTTGGCGGTATTAAAGCTGACAGCGGTAACACCGCTTGACAAAGTGTATCAGCTCGTCACTGTACCGCGACGACGCGTTAGGGCGCGCGCCGACAGAGGAGAGACGGCGTTCTCCCCGGTCGGCTTGTCACCCCTCCGACGCCGCTGCAGGTATGAACAGTGACAGGGGGGCCGCGCGGGGTCCGCCCCGCCGGAGCGCCCGGAGCACCAGGGAAACCCCCCCGCCGTTCCTGGAAGACGGTTCCTCTGAGGAGCTGCTGCGGCTGCCCCTTGCTTTTTTTCAGCCGGGGGACGGTGGTTTCTGGAGATGGGACGGAGGGGGTTCCGGGAGGGCCGTGTCTTGGAAGTCGGAAATCGGTCCAAATCGCCCCAAACGCTCTCAGTGATGCCAATTTGGTTCTGTTTTTAGGTGTCGTCTGAACCCAGAAACTATTCCTTTAAAAACGGCCACGACGTGCCTGCAATGTGCAGCGCATACTTGTAAAGCGTCCTTGAGACTTTTGATAGGCGCTATGGCAACGCAAGCCATTATTGTTATTAACGAAAATGTGTAGTTGTTAACAAAAATACGACAAGCTTTATAAGTAACTGTGTCCTAATCTCAGCTGTGAATTTATTTGTTCATTATTTGTAGTGATTTGGTTAACCTTTATTTTACCAGGTTACGCTCATTCAGAACACGGAGGCCTAGAAAGCCGTTTTTAAGAATACACGACACAAAACATAACACATAAAAGGTTTGGCACTGCAATATAAAACAACATTTGCAGCTTGTAACGCAGGAAGCAACGGGATATTCAATTTTGCATTCACCATCTGTGAGGTTTACAAAAAACGGACCAATAAAGCAAACCAGCAGAGTCTTATCTTTTCTTAAACGTACATGAAAATACAAAAAATAAAGGTATAAAATGATGATTATTCATTGACCTAACTTACTGACTATCCTAAAATCCTTCCTCCGGGGGCACAGCCAGGAGCAGTGGGCAGTCGTGGACGCACCCGGGGGGCTGGTGATGAGTGTCCATAGCTGGTCAGACGATGATGGGTGCATGTTTTTGGTGGGGGTCCTTACTGACGTTAGGTGGAGGAAACCCCATGTGAGCACGGGGAGAACATGCGAACTCCACACAGAACGGCTCCTATTTGGGAGATAACCCACTGGAGCACGGTGCCAACAGCGCCCCAGGCGGGAATCGAACCCAGGACCTTCTTGTTGCTTTATTTCAAGCGTGGCAGGATAGGATCGCAGGGGCGGGGGGGGCCGGTCACCAAAACAAGAGGGCGAGAGGACGGAGAGATGGGCGTCGCCGGCCCACTTCTTAGCGGCCGACGACGCGCATCTCTCTCACGCCCCCCGGACCCTAGCAGTCAACGGTAGTGTGAGGTGGGTTCATGAGCAGGTCGGCGACAATGGCCAAACATCTGGCTAAAAAGAGGAAGGAGGCTCTGAAGAGGCTAAAGAGATAAAAAAAAAAAAAAAGTCACTTCAAGCGGATGCTACAACTTCATGAGGTGAAGTGATGTGTTGGCTCCAGGCTCCGAGCACAACGCCAGCGCCGGCATTAAGTCATCATTTGGTCCATAAAATGTCAGAACACTGTCCAAGGTGACTTTTACAACCTGCTTGTTTTGACTGACCGACAGAAAACCCCAAATACATAATTTATCAAGATTTTACACAACAGAAAAGCAGCAATCTCAGATTTGGGCACCTGAATCTATCACTATATACTTAATAAAAGACTTTTAGGATTGAAAGTGGAAGTGGTAGTGAAAACAGAGCCACTAAATATCATTATTATTTACTTCACTCACCAATTCTCTCTATAACAAATAATCCAGCCACGTAAATATCCACTGATGAAGTGAAACCGCACAGTTTAGGATCCTCCTTTTCCCGGGAACAGGCACCAGCATTGATGCTTTGTAAGAGTGCCATTTAACAGTGGAAGGGACGCGAAACAGCGTTTGTTACGAGGGATTTTTCTATAGACCAGCTATACCCTCGAGCTAGTGCAAAGATATACAAGCTGGTGTTTTATTATTTCTATCTAATTTTATTGTTTATTGACCGGCAGTACCCAGGCCAGGAGTAACGGTCTGCACCGTAGCAGTAATTCATTTTACTTTTACTTACATTTAGTTCATTTGTCCAATTTTAGATATTATTGAGAGTTGGTTAGTGTATTTCAATATTTATTGTTTCACTGCACTTTAAACAATAATTCATTTCAAACATCAGGTAGTGACTGTAGACATTTGTAATTCTTAAGACCTGCTCTGAAGAGTAAATCCTTCAAGTTTCAAGGTCAAAGTCATCAAATTGGCAATGGTATTATCTGACTTATTTCCTGTGCTGAAATAGGTTATACAGCCTGTTCAAATATAGACATTCATGAAACATTGACTGCCTGAATCTATCGTGGTATCCTCACAGGGGTGGCCTGCCGGCAACAAAACTTTCGCTTGCTCGTAAAATATCTTGGATTTAGTGTTACCTAGAGTATAAAGCCCAGAGTATCCATCCATTGTGCTTATAAGTGGTGCTACCAAGCGCCGGTGTGTTTGTATGTGCGTCGATGGGGTGGGCGTGGTGGAGTGTCCACGGGCTGGTTGTGGTGGGTTGGGTAAAAAAGTCCAGGGCCGTTATTTAGTCCCAGTCCCTCCCTGGTGAAATATAAATGAAGGTATTAAGTACATAATCAATACATAACAATCCATTTCCGGTGGGTCAACTGAATGATCATGGAGTGATAAACAAAATGCTCATTCATATTTACATTAATGCAACATGAATTAATGAATGTTACCTGAAGGGGCGTGTCTCAGTGAGTGTTAAATACCATTCGCTCGCAGGCATAAATAAACAGCCACGAGGGAAATAAAAGTGCAATATTTGACGTACATAATCGTCCCATCGACCTTTGTTGTTTCTGAGATTCCAAATTCTACATTAAAGCTCTGAACTTGAAGCCTTGGAAACCTCTGGCATTTCCGCTAAACAAGCGAAATATCCCCAATCTCAGTCGGGCTCTTTCGCTTTACCCATTAAATCTGTTTGGCTTTGAGAAGACGAACATAATGAGTTTTTGTTTACTTGTGTTTTTATATTAAATATTTGTTTTTACCTTAAGGGCGTGCGGTTTCACACACACACATACACACCCACACACACCCCCACCAAAAACTCACATTCGATTATTAGGACGGTGTTCCTTCTACTTTGCACACTCTGCGTGGTGTGTGTAAAATCCTCCCAACAGCGTGAAATATAATCAGACGGATTTGGGCTGGGGAATTCTCTGCATTTCATGGGCAGTTCTCAGATTGATCCGCTGAGCCGCAGCCGCTGTTCGGGCTCTTTGAGGATGAGAGCTGGCGGGGCTAAAGAGGAAGAGAAAATACCTTAAATCCTTTCTTAGCGATATTTTATTGCGATTTTATTTGGAGGGAAGAAATTTTTTTTTTTAAATCCATGACTCCACATTATAAATCCTGATTTTTTGTTCTCTGGAGGAAGGCCGTGCACTTCTTGGTGACATAAGTAAATCTGGTTCTGGATGTTTTTGTCCGTTAATTTTGAGTTTTGTATTCGGCTGTCCTTGGTTTGTTATATAGACAGGAGTGTATGCAGTCTTCTTCTTTTAAACACTATATCTATACAGCGTACCGAATTTCCATTGCTGTGCTTTTATTTTGAAACACCATTACAAACTGCAGCAGGTGACTGTCAGGACTGTATCACAAATGTCTCACATCCTACTTATTATTATTATTATTATTATTACCATTATATTTTTTATACTTATTATTTATTATTTTATAACTATTGGTATTAGTATTATTATTATTATTATTATTATTATTATTATTATTATTATTATTATTATTACATTATATTTTTTATTATTAATTATTATTATTATTATTATTATTATTATTATTATTATTATTATTGTTATTATTATTATATATTTTTGATAATTATATGTTTATTGTTTTTATTATTATTATATATATGTATTGTTGTCATTGTTATTATTGTAATAATAATAATAGTTATTATTATTATAATTATTATTATTGTGTATTTATTAATATTGTGTTTATAATAGGCTTTATTTATTCAGTCTCATTGAAATAAATATTTATTTTGCAAGAGAGACCTGAGAACACCTTACATACTGTTTATAAAAACAATCTGTTACACATTGAATATGGCAACATAAACATGTGTATTTCTCCTCGTTTGAAATGTTAAATAAATAAAAAAACAGAGCCATATATAAATATGTGAACATTTATTTATATTTCCAACTCCCTGAATCCTAAATTAGCTCCGGCATTTCCATATCGCCAATTATTTCCCAGAATAACAGCTTTTTTTTTAGTTTTTGTTTTTTTGTTGTTTATTTTTACCCAGAAAATAAATGGGGGGGGGGGGGTACTCAAAGATTCGGGTACCCATTCAAACAAACATTTGCGACAAACAGCGGCAGAATAGTGAAAGTGGAAAATAAACTGGTTGCGCACAAACACCCAATAAGGACGTCCATAAAGGAAGGGCCTCCCGCGCTTCACTCACTCAGCCGCTTTGAGAGTGTTATTTATAATATGCTAATGCCAGGAAGTCCAACTGAGAATTCATGTTTGAAGTGTGACTTGGAATCCCAGGCGGGCAGCGGCGGAAGTAAAATAACTGCACGTGCAAAAATATCACAGGAGAATAAAAAGGCCACGCCCCCTGGTGGCCGACGAAATGGCGGGCGCTTTGAGAAATCTCCAATTATCCACCAATGGAATCTCATTTTCGACAGGAAGCGATCGCTGTTCCCCACGCATCAACAAATGTGTTTATTTATTTGGAGATGTTGGTTTAGATGTTGTTTGGCAGCCGTTTGTCCACCTATGCCTGTCATCACGTCATGTTTGGTAATGTCAAACTTCACATACTCGAGATACATCCTCCATTGTGTTCGATGGATATTGCTCTTTTTAATCAACTCGTTGCCTCGTTGTGCAAAATGTTACACATTCACAGTTGGCGCCGATGGGGCGTGGCCCCATTAGGCCCCGCCCTCCAGGATTCTGATGGGTTTTCTAAATACCAACAACCGACAATGTTGGGGTTTTTTTGTTTGTTTGTTTCTCATTTGTCAGTTGTTTTTCACTTGTTCCCGAATTTCAATGTGTGGTTTTCTCCGGACTTTTCTCCAATGGAAGCTCTGGAAAAAAACGAGACAATCCATCAGCAAACCGAGCAGGATCGCAGGTGAATCCCGAGTAGAATTCATTTCCTAAATGGAAATGAAAGAGCACCGGAGCAAAACCTCGATCAGGGCCGGGATCTTTACACTGTGGCTCCTAGTTTTAATTACACTGCTTTTCAGTTTTGCCGGAATTTATTTTATTTATTTTTTCCTCTGAAATTCTTAGCGCCCGCGCGTCACCGCGCGCACGTACGTGTGCTGCACGACAAATTAACCCACAGACTGGAGTGATTCGTGGCCTTATCTTTGGCTTGAGCTCATCATGTGGAGAGGGGAGCCCGTTCACTCAGCCGCTCAGCGAAGAGCCCGATAATACCAGTGGCACCACGCGCTGCGTCAAGGTTAATTGGTACCGTGTTTGACGCTGGAAACATGAATGGTCCACTTCACAAACCAGCACGACTCATTTGTACTGCGTAATCGGCCCCGGGGTAATTGGAAGTTAGAGGACAAGGGGCGTGCATCACCTGGAGGCTTTCTGCCCCCAAGTGGGGGGGTGGGGGCCCAACGCCCTTTCCATCGGATCGCTCAATTTGAGTCTCTTAATACTTTGAGTCTCTTAATACATGTACTGTATATCACTTTAGAGGAAGCGTGCTGTTCACTGGTCAGCTGTGTTGTGTCAAGCTAAATCGGGTGCCAAGGCAGGAACCAGGGCATAGGTGTGTCTTATTATTACATACTGTAGCACTATAATAAAAATAAATGTGTTTAATTATTTTATTATAATAATAATAATAATAATAATAATATATATTTTTTTATTATTACCAATTATAATAATTACCAATAATTTACTATCACAACTAATAATTATAACAATAATGATTATTATTATTTTTATTATTATTATTTTATTATTATTATTATTACCAATAATAATAAGTCCCAATAATGCATGATGACAACTGATGATAATAATAATAATAATAATAATAATAATAATAATAATAATAATAATAATAATAATAATAATAATAATAATAATAATAATTTGTATTATTTTTATTAGTTGTAGTAACACATTATTTTGAACATAATGTCCAGAAACCCGCAAAAAAATATAAATATGTACACTATTTTTGTTTTGCCTCCTATCTGAACCCCGCTGGAGCTAGAGTTGAGTTGACTGAGGGAATTTGCAGGACATAACTGGTCCTGAATGAATCAGTTCAAAGTCCATTCAAGCTCCTGTCAAACATACGAATATTCCTTCCTACAACATGGTACGAACTGGTGTGTTCCTCGATGACGCCGTGAGGCAGTTTGATCGGAAATACTTGTTCAAGGTCAAAACCGAGCGGTGGACATTGAACATGGGTCTGTTCCAGCAGCATGATCCATTTTTTATTTCAGTTCATTTAATATGTGAATAATATGACAAGATCAAATATACAGGTACAGTATATGAGTCATCTATGAGATGTTTATTTATTTATTTATGTCATGAGTCCTTTCGTAAAGATTTCATTTGCTGTTTTACTTGCATTATCTGTTTCGTATAGTTTTTATAGTTGAGTACTACATACTACTATATACTAATACATTTACTAAACTAGCAACATATAGTTTAATTATAATATGTATAAACACACCAATATATGTATAAACATGTATAAAATGTAAAAACATGTATAGGCTAAATAAAGATGAATCAATACATTATATAAAAACGGGCAAGTTTTATTTTGAATATATTAGAGTGCTCCTCATTCTATTTTATTAAATTAAATAAATTATTTATTAAATTAAATAAATTCTAATGATTAAAGAGATTAGAGAATGGGTAAAATGCAGAGGAAGACTAACTATTGTCCAGGTCAAAATCGGATTTTCATTAGTTTAAGGTATGTAAAAATAATATATACAATTATTATATTATATTATATCATATAATAATATGGAATTAATATCTCAAACATATATTGTATTTTTTGTAGTATAAGTATGTGGTTTTAAACTCACCACAAGTATGTTAAATCTGTATGAAAAGGTCCATAATGATTTGGTAAAAGATACACCATTAGTTTTTCTTCCTATGTGATTCAAACAATATATCATATCTACAGTACACAACATGTATGATTCGTATTGATTTTCAAGCTGTGAGATACTGTTATTTACCTTGAAGCTGAATTCCCCTATAAATTAGACAGCTTATAACAAAAGATTAAGTCAATGAAAGTAACTCCAACTAACTCAACTTTAATTAAAGGTATTCCGTCCGTGTGTTGTATCCTCAATGCAAGGAAGGAGCATCTTGACGACGGAAGCCACCGTCCTGAAAACCACTCATAGAGAATATTGCAATTTGACCCAAAAGTATGAAATATATAAATTACTTCTCAGCCGTATCGTCTCATCCTGGAACAAAGTACGTTATAATAAAGTAATAAGAGCAATAAAGTATTTAGTGTCTGTGGCTCCACTCACCTGGCTCTAAACACAGACATGGCTCTAAACACACACTCACACTTATGTAACAGTGTTTTGCTGTCAGAGCCGCGCGGTGCACGTTAGGGCGAGCGAACGTGCGCCAGTAGCTCCTTGTGTGTGATTGGGTATTTGGTGCATGTTCGTGCAGGGAGACACTAGAGGCAGAGCACGGAACGCAAGCGCTCCACGGAACGGACGCGAACACCACACCATTTAAAGCAAAAGGTTCCTGCATCCAGCGGAGCAAGTCTGGTGGAACAAGAGATTCTATCTCTCTCTCTCTCTCCCTCCGGCAGCAACATTAGAATAGAGACAAACACAACATTTTAATGGATGATATAGTCAAAAAGAACATTTTGATAGATGGACAATAAGAACCTTTTTTAAAGATGGATATCGTCAAAAAGAGCATTTTGATAGATAGACAATAGGAACATTTTGATAGATGGTTATAGTCAAAAATAACCTTTTTAATAAATAGACAATAGGAACATTTTGATAGATGGCTCGTCAAAAAGAACATTTTGATAGATAGACAATGGGAACATTTTGATAGATAGCCAATGGGAACCTTTTGACAGATGGATATAGTCAAAAAGAACACTTTAATAGATAGCCAAAATAAACATTTTTATAGATAGACAAAAGGAATATTTTGAGAAATGGATGTAGTCAAAAAGAATAGTTTGATAGATAGACAAAAGGGACATTTTGATAGATGGATAAAGACAAAAATAACATTTTGATAGATGGACAAAAGGAACATTTTGATAGATAGACAAAAGGAACATTTTAACAGATGGATATAGTCAAAAAGAAAATTTTGATAGATAGGCTAAGGAACATTATGATAGGTGGACAAAAGGAACATTTTGATGGATGGACAAAAGGAACATTTTGATAGATGGATATCGTCAAAAAGAACATTTTTATAGATAGACAAAAGGAATATTTTGAGAAATGGATGTAGTCAAAAAGAATAGTTTGATAGATAGACAAAAGGAACATTTTGATAGATGGATAAAGACAAAAATAACATTTTGATAGATGGACAAAAGGAACATTTTAATGGATAGACAAAAGGAACATTTTAACAGATGGATATAGTCAAAAAGAACACTTTGATAGATAGGCTAAGGAACATTATGATAGATGGACAAAAGGAACATTTTGATGGATAGACAAAAGGAACATTTTAACAGATGGATATAGTCAAAAAGAAAATTTTGATAGATAGCCTAAGGAACATTATGAGAGGTGGACAAAAGGAACATTTTGATAGATGGATAAAGTCAAAAAGAACATTTTGATAGATAGACAAAAGGAATATTTTGAGAAATGGATGTAGTCAAAAAGAATGGTTTGATAGATAGACAAAAGGAACATTTTGATAGATGGATAAAGACAAAAATAACATTTTGATAGATAGCCTAAGGACATTATGATAGGTGGACAAAAGGAACATTTTGATAGATGGAAAAAGTCACAAAGAACATTTTGATAGATAGACAAAAGGAACCCTTTAATAGATGGATATAGTCAAAAAGAACATTTTGATAGATAGACAATAGGAACATTTTAATAGGTTGATATCATCAAAATGAACATTTTGATACATAGACAAAAGGAACATTTTGATAAATGGACAAAAGGAACATTTTGATAGATGGATATAGTGAAAAAGAACACTTTGATAGATGGATATTTACATTTACATTTCATTTAGCAGCAGCTTTTATCCAAAGCGACTTACAATTATTCAAACACCGACGGACGCAGCCATCAGGAGCAATTAGGGGTTAAGTGTCTTGCTCAAGGACACTACAGCATGCTAGCAGGAGGAGCCTGGGATCCAACCAGCAACCTTTAGATTACTAGACCACCAGCTCTACCTCCTGATATAGTCAAAAAGAACATTTTCATAGATAGACAAAAGAAACATTATGATAGATGGATACAGTCAAAAACAACTTTTTGTGAGATGGACAAAAGGAACATTTTGATAGATAGACATTAGGAACTTTTTAATAGATTGATATCATCAAAAATAACATTTTGATAGATAGACAAAAGGAACATTTTGATAGATGGACAAAAATAACCTTTTGACAGATGGACAACAGGAAAATCTTGATAGATAGACACACGGAACATTTTGACAGAGGGATATCGTCAAAAAGAACATTTTGATAGATAGACTAAAGGAACATTATGATAGATGGACAAAAATAACATTTTGATCGATGGACAAAAGGAACATTTTAATAGATGGACAAAAGGAACATTTTGATAGATAGACAATATGAACATAGTCAAAAATAACATTTTAATAGATGGACAAAAGGAACATTTTGATAGATAGAGGAACATTTTGATAGATGGACCAAAAGAACACTTTGACAGATGGACAAAAGGCACATTTTGATAGATAGACAAACAGAACATTTTGATAGATGGACAAAAGGAACAATATTTGATAAATGGAAAAAATAACATTTTGACAGATAGACCAAAGGAACATTTTGATAGATGGACAAAAAGAACATTTTGATAGATGGACAAAAGGAACATTTTTATAGATGGCAAAAAGAACATTTTGATGGATAGACCAAGGGAACATTTTGATAGATGGACAAAAAGAACATTTTGATAGATGGACAAAAAGAACATACAGATATAGACTAAGGCTAAGTTCACGCTGCAAGCCCTAGTGCTGAATTTGGATTTATTGCTCAGATCTGATATATTTTTTGTGGCTGTTCACATTATTTTTTAATTGTGACCAATATCAGATTGCAACGTGAACGGGTCACGGTCCGCACGCGCAGCAGCAACAAAGACACGCAGCGCACTGTCCAACAGAATTAAACATGGCAGGCCAACGCACACGGTGGTTGTCGGAGGGCGTGGGACCGTGTACCTCGGCTCAAGCTCGCGGATGAAACACACACACACACTATTTTTAGAACCAGTGCTATTCATAAAACACGGCGAGCCTGGGTGCCCCCTCTCCTCCCAAATTGGTCTATTTATCTATTTATCTATCTATTATTTATTTACCCTCCCCGTCCTGGATAGGCTGCTTAATAGTGGCAGGCGGGCCGTGGCGGTGGCGGGCAGCTGCGGTGGGGGGCGGCCGCGGTGCGGGTGGGGGCGGATGCGGTGCGGGTGGGGACGGACGCGGTGCTCGCTCTCTGCTCGTCGGTCCTGAAGTCGGGGGAGGAATTCAGAATTTGTTCTTGAGACACAGGGGTACTTTTCCTTTCGCCTCCCCGGTCCTTGTACATTGCGTGCGCTGCGTTTCGGGCCGTGATAATAAAGAGGTTGCACCTGCTCCAGAGTGACGTAGAAGTTGCATGAATTTACGATTCGACTGTTCGGACTGTTGCAAAAAATCCGACCTGTATCCAATTTAGGACCACCTGTGAAAGTGGCCCTATTCCGAATTGAAAAGATCGGATGTGATGTGTGCTGTTCACACTGTCTTGAGGAAAACAGATCTGAGCCACATACGAGGCAAAAAAAATCGGATTTATCCGTCTGCAGTGTGAACGGAGCCAAAGAGAATATTTTGCTGATAGACAAAAAGAACATTTTGATAGATGGACAAAAATAATAGATAGATAGACAGACAGACAGACAGACAGACAGACAGACAGATAGATAGACAGACAGACAGACAGACATAGATAGATAGATAGATAGATAGATAGATAGATAGATAGATAGATAGATAGATAGATAGATAGATAGATAGATAGATAGATAGATAGATAGATAAAAAGACACTTGAAAGATTGGCAGAAAGAACAGATCCATGGACAAATTGAACGTAAAAACAAAAACAACACATCACACACAAACTTATAATACTAAAAAAAAGAATACACAGAGCGGGCCAAAGTTTTAAAAGAGAACAAGAAGAGTGAGAAAAAAAAATGTAAAACTCAAGTTATTCAAGCAACTCAATATGGCTGACATCAAAATCAAAAACAAAGAAAAGAAAACAAAGGGGAAAAAACGAAAAGAGAAGAGCGTTTTGGAATCAGTTCGGTGAAGTCAGGTGAAAAATTGCTGTTCTCAAGAAATACCTACAAGTATGAAAAAGCTATTTTCTGTTTTGTTTTCTATTCTTCCTTCTGTTGGCTGAGTCACTGTGTGCGTGTGTGCGTGCGTGCGTGCGTGCGTGCACGCTTACGTGTGTGTGTCCTGCCATTGTCTCCAAGGTAACGGTGGTATTGAAATCTGTGTGTGTGTGTGTGTGTGTGTGTGTGTGCGTGTGTGTGTGTGTGTGTGCGTGTGTGTGTGTGTGTGTGTGTGTGCGTGCGTGTGTGTGTGTGTGTGTGTGCGTGCATGCACGTGCGCTCACGCTTACGTGTGTGTGTGTCGTGCCATCGTCTCCAAGGTAACGGTGGTATTGAGATCTGTGCGTGCGTGCGTGCAGGTGTGTGTGTTTGTGTGTGTGTGTGTGTGTGTGTGTGTGTGTGTGTGCGCGTGTGTGTGTGTGTGCTCTGATGCCTGTTAACTCTGACTTTGGGACCGGAGGGGATGCGCACAAAGTCACAGTTTACAAAAAAAAAAACAAAGAAATAAAACCCCCTCCTCATTTCCTGTTAAAAGGCAGCAGAACACCATGTTATTATTGCTGTGAATTCTCATTGAGGGAGGGAACAATGCGGCGGAGCACACTGTGTCTGGGATGGACGGCGGTTGATCGCAAATAATCCCCTTAAAGCGCACGCAGTGTCCTTATCTGTTGCTCCACTGTGTACAGTACACTTCCTCCCGATGGGGATGTGGGCGTGGCCAGCAGCACCGTGGCGACCGGTGATGAACAAAGCAGATTGTAAGCGTCCTTAAAGACCAAGGTCGGCAAAATTGGATTTTTTAAATTTTTTTATGGGGGTGCTGTTTACTTCGAAATAATAAATCATAAATTATAATAATAATATAATAATTAAAAAAAGACCTGTGAAACTCACCTGTGACGTCACCGGCCCAGACGTTCAAAAAATAAATAATAACAAATAAATATAAGAAGAGGCCTTTCCTTCCTACACCTTTTCCTCCAAAACTCAAAGTTCACTACGTTTCCGCTTTGAGACGGTTGCCACGGCACCTGGAATGAGAAACCCTGGATGATCGTGAAGAGCGGGTGCGGCAACTTTTACGCATCCCAGACGCACAAACGATGGGATCTGTGTCGTCAGATTCCTACCCGTTGCCCTTTTGAAATGAATAATCTCTCATTTTCCGTGCACTCGGTCAACCATTCCATTATCGAACGCTTTTGCTTTTCGCTTTTGTCTTTCGGTTTTTCTCCGTCATGCACCACCCGCGCGACGCCGGGCGGCTCTGTGGTCATTTTGCCCCAAAAACAAAAAGACTGAATACACTACCGACCGGCGTCCGCCATGGAGAGCGGCCGTGAACGCAGCGACTCCTCAAATGGAAGGTTTTGAGGTGTAAGGCGGAGTTCTCTGCTCCACCCTCCGCCCCGAAATAAAAGGCCACGCCGCACGGCTGCCTTGCTCAACCGCCGCTGCCCACCGAACAGAAGGAGCGTGTGGAAACGGTTTCACTCGACCTGCGAGTGGGCGTGGCAGCGCTCCACCAAGTTCAGTTTAACTCTCAATTTTTGGACTTTTGGTGCAAAAAAAAAATACAAACTGTAAAAAGTAGCTTTGCATCCGGGAGCGTCGCAAAAATACATCCAAATTGCTCAGAGATGCTCTGGAAACCTCCGCCGTTCCCCTACCGCCCCCTGTTTGTTTTCGGAGTCAGCTCCACCCCTCCACCCGTCCACCTCCCCACTCCTCCATCCCTCGCCCGCTCCAGAGGGAACCTCCGCATCGCTCTCCGTTTCTCTGATGTTCTCTGAGTCGTCGCCAGTGGGGGAAATCCGAGCCCGGGGCCACTCTCCATATAGAACGATCCTCCGTTTTTGGCTGCACTGTACCTCCGCCCGCTGCCTCCGCCCGACGCTGCCGCAGTTTATCGCATTTCTTTGCATTATTTTTATTTTTTTTATTTTTTATTTTTCACTCAACTAGTTGTGGAGGCAGAGGAGCGGGCAGTGAGTCATTCAGTATTATCTGCACACACTGCCTGTGCAGCATACTGAACAAAAAATAAAATCACATCCTATTTAAAAATTGGGGCCATATCATGCACGGAATGTTTTTAAACGGCTTTGCTCAGGGGCACTGGGGTAGTCGTGCCGTAACGCACGTCTCCCAAATCTCGTCCCCCGTGCGCACGTCACTTTAACGATAAATGAGATTCAGCTCGATGTGGAAAGGCTGTGCTGTTCCCTCGCCGCGGGGCACAAACGCTCCTGTAGTATTATTGTCTGTTTTTTTCAGATGGTATGGAGATGCGTTTTTACCGGAGCGCATCTCATCGCCGCCGTCACCGCCTCTCCAACCAGATACCGTTACCGCCGCCGTGTCCCTGGGATACGTTTGTCTTTCCTCCAAACCGGGGAAGGACGTCCCACAGCGGCGTCATCAGGGTTTCACAACCGTGCCGTCGTCTCCTGCACCGAACTCAGCACGGGAACGCAACGTTTGTTTTCCCGGCTCGGCAAAGAGGCGGTCGGCCGGCCCTTGGGCCGGCCCTGGGGTTTCCCAGAGACCTCCAGGGCTGGGCCCCGGCTCTACCCCCGCGCGCCCGGTTACGGCTTCAGGAGACGGGAGGATGTCGTCTTTGTGAGCCGGGGGAAAGACTCCGGCTGCAAAATGTCGAATCACGGATCATCGAGGGCCTCGTGAAGTTCTCAGATTCCGGTTTCTCCGAAGGAGATTGTCAACCCAAGGTTCACTGACTCATTCATGGGTATTGACTTTCCTTCGCGCCACCGCTGAAAGCGCTTTGTTTCCTTTCACCCGGCGCCTTTTCCTTTTCAAGTTTGACGTCGCGGTCGATCCATTTCTCCACCTTCCTCTGGTTTCCGTCCCGGAGACGTCGGTTCCCGGGCCAGGGGCCCCCGTCCCCGTGGAACCCGGGCTCCTTTCAACCCGGGTGTTTTATTCACTTACGCGGCGGTTTCAAGCCGCGATGTTCAGACGGTGAATCCGTCGTTCTCCGACCAGATCTCTTATCAAAGCTTTCAATCTTCTGTTTTTTTTTTTTGTTTTTTGTGGAGCGGAAAAAATAAAGCTCCCTGTGGATTGAGATGTTTTCTTTGAAACTCTCTTTCAATTTGAACTGTTTTCGGAAATTACCGCACAACATGCTCCCAATTAACGAGCCCGTCTTCAAGCAAATCAATTCAGGATTATTTGCAATTTTTCTTCATTGCGTCTTTCCCTCCTAAAAAAAAGGAAACTGAATAGAATTAAACAGAGTGAGCGTGTCAGCGGTCGGTCTGATTGCAATGCAGCAACGAGAGACTTGTCGTGGGATTCTCAACCTTGGGGTCGCGGCCCCACGTAGGGTCACTGGATGTGCACGATGTGGGGGTCGTGGAACAGATATTGATATTTGATTGATTTTCTTAGGTTTTTTTTATAGAGAAAAATTGGTTTGAGATTTGTCCAGATTCCTGTATAATGCGTTTGGAGCTCCCTCCGTCCCCCATGGCAGCCTTTCTCGAAGCGTGGGCCGCGGCCCCCCGGTGGGCCGTGAAGGTACCGCGGGCGGACCGCGAGAGATCGTTCACAATAAGTAAATAAAATGTTTGTTTTTTTATTTTCACTTCTGTTATTAAGTTTGAAATTGCCATAAAGTATTTACCATTAAATATTTGCATTTAATCGGAACTAATAAAACACAGCCGTGGGATTTCAATAACGTGTTATTCTATATTTATCTGACCTATTTTTGGTCCGGATCGTATCTTATGTCTCGTCATTGAGTCTTGGCTAAAGGTTTGGGTTTTGGCCGCAGGTGATTTTTCTCCTGAACCCCCCGGTCGCCGAGTTGAGGGAGAAGTGGTTTTGCGCTGGAGTCGCTCCTTGGTCCGTTCTCACCGACACAAACGACTCCCCGTCGCCGCCTAGAGGCAGCAGCGCCAGGCCTGATGGAGATAACAAGAGAGAAACCCCAAAGGAAGCGTCTCGTCTCGCGGCCGTCTTTTTGTAATCCCTCCATCTTAACGCGGGTGGGTTGGCGGGCGGACGAAGAAGAAGAGGAGGAGGAGGAGGAAGGGGAAGAGGAGAAGGAGGAAGAAGAAGAGGAGGAGAAGGAGGAAGAAGAAGAAGAAGATGAGGAGGAGTAGGAAGAAGGGGAAGAGGAAGAGGAGGAAGAAGAAGAGGAGGAGGAGGAGGAAGGAGACGAGGAGGAGGAGGAGGAAGGGATAAGCGCTGGCTGCAGTGGAGGAGAAATTCAGCTGGAGCAGAGAATACACCCGCCCACTCTCCACTTCTCTCACCCTCTCTCCATCGCTCCGTCTCTCAATCTCACACCTCTCTCTCTCTCTCTCTCTCTCTCTCTCTCGCCATCTCCCTCTCCCTCTCTTTCCGTCTCACTCCTCTCGTCCTCTCGCCTTTCTTTTCTTTCTTTCCTCCTCTCCATCTGTCTTTGTGTTTTTTCTTTCTGTCTATCCATGCGTCCACCCCTCTGTTCGTCTGTTCGTTCATTCCATCCTTCCGACTGTCTCTCTCTCCTCGTCCCTTTCTATCACTCCATCCTTTTCTCGCACTGATACAAACAGGCCTTGCACTCTGCTACCCTGTACCTTTTACGTGGGCTTTCTCTCTCTCAATCGCTCTCTCTCTCTCTCTCTCTCTCTCTCTCTCTCTCTCTCTCTTGCTGTGTCTCCATCTGTCTGTTTCGCTCCCTCCATCTCCACCACCTCTCCCTCTCTCTTTCTCTCTCTCTCTCTCTCTCTCCCTCGCTCCCTCATTCTCCTAATTGCACTCCTTCCTGCTCTGTGTGCCTTTGTTCTGCTTTTCACCTCTGCACTCACTGTCCTCTGATCTGTGTTTTCCTACTTTCACACATACACGCATGCACGCACACACACACACGCACACACACACACACACAAACAATTACCACTCTCAGCGTTTTCTTCACCAGTGCAAACTGAGTGGTCGCACGCAACGTGCATGAGTATCTGCCGCCGCCTTCTACAACTCGTAAAACTCACATTTACATTTTCCTTGTGTCTCCGCCGCTGTTATCTGAGGCTACTTGCAGCGGCCACAACAGAAGGAGCTTAAATTGCTTAATCACCACTACAACAGGCAACCGGGCATGTGGAGCGGCGGCAGCGGAGGCAGCGGAGACAGCGAAGCCGCGCCCACGTTCACGACACGCGTAAGAAGAAAAAGAAGAAGAAGAAGAAGAAAAAAAAAAAAAGCCTCCTCACCGCCACCTTCTCACCCGTCCACTCCTCCATAATCGTATCCTCCGGAAAGGAGGCTGACAGAGAAAGTGCGCCCATTAGGCGTTTCGTTCCATAAGGAAGCGGAGTGAAATAAAAAATAACATCTAAAATCGACACTACATCTCAAAGGAAAAACACACCATTTCGGCGCCGTGGGCACAGCCGGTGCCATTGGAGAGGGAGCGATCACAGCAGTTCCTTTCAAGCCCAAAAAAAGCACCGAGACGCGACAGCCAAACAGAAAAACATGTCTTCGAATCTGCTCCGTCAAATAGATGAGAATGGAGGGTGGAAACGGCGGCACTAGTTTCCTCAGAGCAACAACCGTTTGTTAATCACTTAAAATTGACCTGAAAAACACCGGAACAGATGGCACGGCAAATGCAAATCACTTTCATGCAAATACCAAAGTTTTAAACATTTTGTGATCTTTACTCCTGCTCCGTTGTTATTGTTAATTAGTGATAAATACACTAAATATTATTTTGTCTGTTGGTTGATTAGTGTATGTCATGTATAGGTGAAGCATAAGCAGGGATTTGCATTACAAAACGATTGAAATCCAACCACCAGGCTTCACTGTGCTGGGAT
Organism: Zeus faber; assembly: GCF_960531495.2. Taxonomy (NCBI): domain Eukaryota; kingdom Metazoa; phylum Chordata; class Actinopteri; order Zeiformes; family Zeidae; genus Zeus; species Zeus faber. Next base: position 46,429,496 of record NC_137189.1, on the reverse strand, counting down.
CCAGCAGTTACATATTAAATGCGATGGAGACAACAATTTTAAAAACGAAAAACTACTCTGTGTAGTTTACAGTAAAAAAAAAGGAAATGAGAAACAATACTGTGGAAAACAAAATAGTGTAAGTCGTTGGTTTTAAAATCAAGTGGTGCAACACAACTCAGATCAACCTCAGTTTGCTCCCAACCCTCCCCCCTTTCCCTGGTATTTGCTGTGCACGTCCAGCAGAACAATTACCAGCCGCTCCTCGTTCTCCTCTTTAAAACCAGCTCTCCCTCTGTTTTAGAGGCCATTCCACACTGAGCGCTGTTGTCCCTTGAGACTTGAAACAAAAACCATCATGTCACTGTAACAACCCCCACCAAGCAGAAACAGGCCCCAACAAATTGACCGACTGACTAAATAACTGACTGACTAACTGACTAACTAAATAATTGACTATCTAATTAATTGAATAACTGGCTGGCTAACTGACTAACCAGCTGATGGACTGATGGACTGACTGACTGACTGACTGACTGACTGGCTGACTAACTAACTGACTGACTAACTAACTGACCGATTGACTGACTGACTGACTAAATAACTGACTAAATATCTAACTCACTCACTAACTGACTGACTGACTAGCTAACTGACTGACTGATTGACCGACTAGCTGACAGACTTTATAACTAGGGATGGTAGCTCAGGCGGTAGGGCTGGTGGTCTAGTAATCTAAAGGTTGCTGGTTGGATCCCAGGCTCCTCCTGCTAGCATGCTGTAGTGTCCTTGAGCAAGACACTTAACCCCTAATTGCTCCTGATGGCTGCGTCCGTCGGTGCTTGAATAATTGTAAGTCGCTTTGGATAAAAGCGTCTGCCAAATGACTAAATGTAAATGTAATGTAATAACTGACTAATTAGCTAACTAACTGACTGAATGACTGGCTGAACTAACTAACTGCTTACTGACAAACTGACTAATGAACTGACTAACTTACTGTTTGACCAACAGACTGCCAGACTAACTGACTGACTAACTATCTGACTAACTTGCTGACTAACTATCTGACTAACTGACTGACTAACTATCTGACTAACTGGCTGACTGATCCACTACCGAAACTCTGATCAATCACATTTATTGACTGACTCCCAGAAACACAGAGAGAAGGAGAGAGAGACAGAGGAACAGAGTGAAGGAGAGACAGAAAGAAGGAGGGAAGGAAAGGCAGAGCCGGCTTTCCATTACACCGATGACTTATGTGACGGTGGTGAACCGGGCATGGAGCCGGGCGTAGATCCTGAGTGGTGTTTATGGACGGGGCAGTTCACTTCCCTACGATTCAAACCTCTTGATTCCCGTCCGAGCTCCGTGTTTCCCACAGATGCAGCCATCCGGCTTCCAGCTTCCAGGTCTTTTACTTTTATCTATGTTTTAATGGGGTTTGTACCAGAGGTGTGACTCTTCACTGGCCTCACGCAACGATTCCATTGCGATTCACCTTCAACCATTCTCGATGCATCGTGATGCAATCAAGATGCATCGCGTCCCCAGTTTTCTTTGTGGGCACTGAGGTCATTTTTTGGTCATGATGGGTCATCACACTCACCCCAATAACTTTTTTGTCTTCTAACTGCTCTGTACTTTCCATAGAACCATATAAGGTCATGTTATTTAGTCCCTTATCCAGTGTCTGTGCTTACGTGTGGTTGCACACGATGTTCCCCGGAATATCCCGAACGTTCAGCTTTTACACTATCCACAACTGCACCTTTTGTGGCATCTGCCAGTGAAGGCTACCACAGAGACTATATAAGCAGCCGCCCCCACAGATCCGGGCTCTCTTCTAGAACCGACCCCTGGTGCATGTTCTTAAAGCATCAGCATTCACCGTGGTGGCAGAGTCGGTAATCCCTGCCACATGTGTCCGGTGTCAGACAGCTGGAACTGAGCCTCCACTCTTTGCCTGTACCGACTCTTTGCCCATTTCACAGCCTCCTCAGTTGGTAAGACGCCGCTTTGTAATCGTCCATGTTCCCCGACACGAGCCACGACGCGGCGTAAGCTCAGTGCGTCCTGTATGGATTTGTCAGCCCACGCTATAGCACCGTAACCATGGAGCCACAACTTCCAGTCGCTTTGCAATGAAGTTCATCAACACTTCCGTAAACTCTCTGACATCATCAGGGGTGGAGCGAAACACGGCCCAGTCGACGTATCTCAGCACGTCCCGCAGCGTGGCTCCTGATTGGCCGGTCCAGCACCTCATCTCCCTCGTCACCGGAGCATCCCAAACACGACGGAGACAATTCAATTTTGTGTGGGCTGTTATTTTAATCACAATAACATGTTAATAAGAAATGAACGGGAGGGGTTTTTTTTGTTTCATGTCGGCCTAATTATATTTCCAATCCCCTGATTATGTTCTGTCACCACATCGATGCAGAATGGTCCACATCCGCATTGCGATGCATCTTAAAATCGAGAAATTTCCACAGCCTCACGTTTGTACCAGCTGGCTACAGAAAAGCTTAGTATTATCAGGCCCTATTAATATTTCACACAGGTCTAATTGCTCTCATTATGGCGACATTGCGCTGTGTTTCTGTCGATAATTACTTTAAAGGGTATTTAATCACTTTTTTATTTAAATTTTTTTACGGCTGTAAACAGCCATAATCCAGCATTCTAATAGTCCCCCTGAACGTCCTCGGTGTTCGTTGAACACCTCGGCTCAACGAACCACAAACACCGAAAAGTGGGACAGCTCGTCTTCCAGACTCTGGGTCCTGGAAAGCCGGGGTCTCTGCGGAGGATTACCAGGAGGGAACACGGCTGCAGCACTGCACAAACAGGGGAGGGAAAGGAGGCCTTTGTTGTCTTTTATTTCCCTTCTTTCCTTTCCTTTTTTTTTTTTTTTACCTCAGTGAGTGATGAGCGCATGCTGTTATATAAGCGCGCTAATAAAATGTAAAAACAAAAAATACCTATCCATGCCTCTAATTAGTTGAAAGGCTTTGGAACAGGCCTTTAAAGATCTGGCTTTTCATAGGTACCGTGTCAAACGCTTTCTCACCTCCTTATTATCGCGGCGCGCCGCGCGGCATCATGTGCCAGCGGCTTTGACAGCGCCGAATCCCCCGTGGGCGCCCTATCGCCGGCCCCCGGCCTCCGGGCGGGCGCTTTGATCGCAGGCGCGGTTTTTTCCAGGCCCCGGCGCCGGGACCCGCGGCGGCGCTCCACCTCCTCCACCGACGTTACGCCGAGCTGGTGCCTCCCACTCCACCTGCGCCGCTGGAAGCTTCCTCTCTGTTGGTCGCCCCGCCCCGCTTCCCCCCTTTTTCGGGCAGCGGTGAACATGGTGGGTTGATGTCAGCTCGCAGCCTGCCTCCGTGAGATTATTTTGATTAAAAAAATCTTGTTTGATACTTTATTTAGTTGCCACTTCATTAGAAACATCCGTTTGAGGTATTTGCATGATGCATGTGCTCCTTTATACGCTGTTTCCATTGTTGGTGGCGGAGTCCGCCTTTCCTGCCGATAATGCAAAAATCAGGCACTGGCAAAAAATGGATGTCAGCCGCGATGAATGAATCAAGCAGCGTACTCAGTTGCGGTCAGTAAAAAATATTTTAACCACCTCAAGTGACTAAGAAAAACAAAATAAATCGATCAGAAAAACACTAACTTTGTAGGAAAAATAAAGGTGTTGTTCCTCGAACAAAGATGAGGGTAAACCCGGCATCCGGAAGGCGAGGTTTCCTCATTTTGGTGTCGAATACTCAAACGCCCGACCGCGTTTTCAACCCTGCAAAGGAGCTCAACAGCGGCATCAGATCTCAGAGATAGCCGGTGCCACGACGGTGACCGCGCGGGGGGGGAGCTTGAGGGTTTCCCACCGCCGGTCGAGATAAACAAAGCGGAGCGCGCTCATTAGCCGTGGAGCTCGTCTCAGGTTTGACGGCGACGCCTCCGGACGCCGCCGCGGGAGTTTCTAAACGTGTTCCGCGACGAGTCCCCGCAAAACAAAAGCAGAAGAAGAAGAAGAACAAATGTAATTTCCTCCCGCTTCACTTTGGTGTCAGCGGGAGCTTTGTTTTTGTTTGTCTGTGTGTGTGCGTGCGCAGGCCTGCAGGCCGTGTGCGAGCGGACAGGCTGCCTCTGACACGCTCAGATAAGCACCACGTTGGCACCCAAGGTCCTACTTAGTGGCAAAAAGGACAAAGTACTTTTTTTTTTTTTTTTTTCCCTTTTTTTGTTTTCTCCCTACTTTGCCGGCTCACGTGACGTTCCGTCCTCTCTTTGCGCGGCCTCGGTACGGCCGCAACCTTGTTTTCCAGGGGGAAAACGCGGGAGTGCCTCCGAAAGTGCCGGGGCGCAGCGGCCGCCGTGGATTAGTGACCCCGTTGAACTCATCGCCCCGGATACCCCGGCGTTCATTTCAGTGGCGATGCTGCGGTGGAGGCGAAACTGACGTATCCAGTGGCGAGTGTTAACGACGTTTTGGAGCGACCGTGGAGGCACGGTGGCGCAGTGCATTGCACTGCTGCCGCACAGCTAGAAGCTCCTGGGTTCGATTCCCGCCTGGGGCGCCGTTGGCACAGTGCTCCAGTGGGTTATCTCCCAAACAGGAGCCTTTCTGTGTGGAGTTTGCATGTTCTCCCCGTGCTCACATGGGGTTTCCTCCACCTGACGTCAGTAAGGACCCCCACTAAAAACATGCACCCATCATCGTCTGACCAGCAATGGACACTCGTCACCAGGTCCCCGTGTCCACGAATGCTGCTCACTGCTCCTGGCTGCCCCCCCAGAGGGAGGACAAGCCAGGATGGGTGAAATGCAGAGGCCTCATTTCACCGGCCACCACCCAAAGTGTGTGTGTGTGTGTTGTGTTGTAGTGTGGCATGTCGCGTGATCAGTAAAGATTCTTCTTCTTATTTCAACGTGTGCGGTGCGGCCTTGGGGCAGCCAGAAACTTCAACTTAGGGTGCGTCAAATAGTTTGAGGGAAGCACCAAGAGACCTACTAGATCCGGCGAAATACGGTGTCGTCCAAACGCCACACGCGACGCTGGCGAGCGTATCCCACGCTGAAGTCCCCTCCGGAAGGAAGCGCCGCGTCCGCGAAGAGGCCGAGTTTTTTTTTTTACTCGCGGAGTGTGAATGGTTGTTATTTCTCGGCGCCCGAATGGAAACCACGGTGCATTTATTTTTGGGGTGTGGATTAATTTCCCGCACCCGCGGAACTGACGCGACGCTCGGCTGTGGAGCGATACGAGCGCCCGCTCTGCTTTCCACCCGGAGGACCGGCCCCGCGGAGGTCAACGGCGAGGCGTGTCAGGGTTTACCGAGCGGACGGCGGCAGGACCGGGGGCGTGGCCGCCTCGGAATTTATTGCACTTGGTGCGAAATGTGGCCGCCGCACGTTCTGCTGCGACCGGGTTCCTTCGGTGACGAACATCAATACTGTCGTAGAGTGAGATCAGGCTGCTTTTTTTTTGTTGTTGTTTTTTTTGTTTACACACAAACGGACAAAGGGGAGTGAATGCACAGATGCGCGCGCACACACACACACACACACACACACACACACACACACACTGCGGTGTAACAAACAGCTCCTTATCGCTGCTCCTCAGGCAAACAGCTTCCTCTTCTTCTCCTCACCAGAAACGATGATATTTTTACCCCCCCCCCCTTTCCCCCATTTAATAACCCAAATTGGTGTCAATTTCTGGTGGCCTGCTCTCTGAAACGCAGACACCAGGCCTGCCGCGTCTCTGGGGCGGCGACGCCGCGACGCTCTCCGTGTCCTATATGTGTGTCGTGAATCTCCAGCGTCCCAGAGCGAGCGGATCCAGAGAGCACAGGAACCCAGAGCACATTAGTTTTTCTAACAGAGAACCAGCCAATCACAGCTCTGAAATGAGGCCATGGATGGTGTGTGCGTGTGTGCGTGCGTACGTGCGTGTGTGTGTGTGTGCGTGTGTGCATGCGTGTGTCTGCGTGTGTGCGTGTGTGTGTGTGTGCGTGCATACGTGCGTGTGTGTGTGTGTGTTGGTGTCTGTGTGTGTGTGCGTGTGTGCATGCGTGTGTGTGTTGGTGTCTGTGTGTGTGTGCGTGTGTGCATGCGTGTGTCTGCGTGTGTGCGTGTCTATGTGTGTGTGTGTGTGTGTGTGTGTGTGTGTGTGTGTGTGTGCGCGCGTGCGTGCGCGCGCGTGCGTGCGCGCGCGTGCGTGTGTGTGTGTGTGTGCGTGTGTGTGCATTCCGTTCAGGGTGTCGCTGCATTTGAAGTTTTTACCTTTTGTGGTGGTAACCATGCGCAGGACACAGGGGAGTCGTGCTTAGCGATATAAATAAATGTGGATGGATGTGCTCTCTGCACGCGATGATTGAAAGACAGCGCTCGGCTGCTCAGACTTTTTTAATTTTTTGCTAAAATTGTGTAGTGTTCCCCTATAAACAGGGGGTGGGGGCTCATTTTCCGAAATTGGATATTGGCTTCTTTTTATCAATTTGAAAAAAGTGCTTTTACTCATTCTTCTGATCTTATTTAACAACAGTTTGCAAAAGAAAACGATGACAACTGGATTAAAAAAAATGTTTTTTTATTTAATGGTCATATTAATAATATTTTTTTTCATAGTTCATAGTGTTCTCGTCTATGGCTCGCTGCCCTATATGTAATAATTAATCAGGTTCCCCACCCTGCTCTGAATGTTCAGGGGACCCCGGCTTTGAACAGGGTATCCAACGCTGCCGGAGGGAGACCAGTCCTTTGTGTTTATTTGTTTTAAAATGCCTGAAGGCGCCGTCCCTGCTACGACTGTGCGGCCAAGCGGGAAACTCTGTGCACGTCGCCGCGTGCACGTCGCCGCGTGCACGTTTCGGCGTGCGCACTGCGGCGTGCACGTTGCCCTGCTGTCCGCGGCGCTGGCATTTTCAGGAAACTCATCGCAGGCTGTTATCTTTCTCTCTGCCGTCCCTGGAGAGGCCGAACCATGAAGGTCACTCATCTGAGGCACAGTGATCTATAGTGAAGGGGGCGAGGTGAGAGCGACCCTGACTGCAGGCCAGGGAGATGGCCGGAGAGAGAGAGACACACAGACAGACAGACAGACAGACAGACAGACAGACAGACAGAACCCTGTTTATCGTTTTAATCCGACATTCCATTTGCTGCGGTGTAACTTTCAAACCGTGATCCTTATCCACCAGTGTTACCGTCTCGGCGTCGGTGCCTTGGTCCTGTTTATGATTTGACACCCCAATAAACGTGCTCCTTGAAAGGGATTTAAATGTCGAGATAATTTCTGTCCAGCAGCAGTGTTCCCATCAGTGAGAATGGCTGAAAGACCGGCTCGTTTTGTCAAGAGGCGTTCACCTCATCAGGACGCTGTTATTGCGAGCGCTGGTCTATTATCCTTCATGCGTCTAATATGGCAGCCATTACCCCATTATATCAGTCATTTGGTTTTAATTGTGCCGCTCTCCCGTGGCCGACCCGGATAGGACTGTCAGCGAGACGCCTCCCGTGTCAAAACCCGGTTGCGTGATTTTTTTCCCCACCTCAAAAGGCGCCACCTGTACCTCGTCTTTTCCCCAGGCGTAACCGCCTCTCGCCGGAATGCTCCTGTCTGTTTCGGAGAAGCGGCGAAGGCGGCGGAGGCGGTGGCGGTGGCGGTGGCGGTGGCGGTGGCGGCGGCGGCGGCGGTGGCGGCCGTGTCCTCTTGTCGAGGCCTGAAAGGGAATTCGAGAGCGAGGAGGTTAATTAGCCAGACAATAGGAAAAGCAATTTGGTGATGTCACTTCTGCTTCCAGCTAAAAATTATTAATCTCTTGAACAGAGCTTCCTGCAGACAGGGTTTCCAACCTGACAAAAAGAGAGAGGGAGGGAGGGAGAGGGGGATGAATGCAGAGGCAGACTTGCTGCCAAATGAGCTGTGGGGGTTATTAACAGGAGACGGGCCTCCTCTCTGCAAGGAGTGCCGGAGTGTTCCCTTTCTCTTAGTTAGCTGAATAAGCCGATCTTTAGCCCGAGTGGCTGTTATGAAACGGCCCCCTTGTCACTTTTGATAAATGAGATCGGTTTGGGCGGAAAAGAAAATATCACGCAAGGCACCCGAAAATGGCACCGTGGCAAAAAAAACGAAAGAAAAAAAACGCACTTTGCAAACGACGACGCTTTCACGGGGGGAGCATGTGTTTGAGGCTGTGTATGTTGGTGGGCGTGTGTGCAAGGCATTGAAGCCCAACGCCGGAGCGGTGGCCACTCGGCTAGACTGCTGCTTCAGGAAAGCTCTGACTGAATGGAAGTCAATGGAAAAAGGAAGAAAGCCCCCCTCCCCTCCCATTAGGAATACAGAGTAAATAAATTTATTCAGCAAGACTTTAGGGTCTCGATATGCTGTATAACATCTTGGTCAGTGTCTTGGTTGTGATTTTGAGGATTATTTTTCCATAAAGCAGATGATGAGGCTTAAAGTTGTTTGTTTGTTGTTTGCGTTGGGGCGTAGTCGCCTGGATTGACAGTGATGCTGGCATCCTTCCGCAGACCGTCTGGTGCTTTCAATCTCCGGACCCAAACCCCTCCTCGCCTCCGCGATTAAACTGTCTCTACCAAGATTCATCCTCGAAAGTGCAGAGGCGTTCAAGGGGGGGCGCTCGCCGGAGAACGAGCTCCATCCGCCGGTGTCTCCAAGATCCGGTGAGGTATCAGGTGCCTGATGCACCCGACACCTCCGCTCCGCCGCCGACTAGAGTTTAACACACAGACGCACGCCCCAAATCCCTGATCCGCCCGTGTGCCGAAGTCAGATTTTCCACCGGATCCCGTGTCAGGATCCTCCTCTGCCCCCTTTTTTTTTTTTTTTTTTTTTTATCGGAGCAGAATGGAGGCGTAAAACCCGATAATCGAGTGTTGCATTAGCGCAACTTGGGGGAAATTTCCCGCTCGGCTCCAAGTGGTGAGCCTCAGCCTCGTAATCGGGGGGAGATAATCGGAGCCGCGGTTGTGTCACGCTCTGCCCGCGAGGCTTCGCAGGGATTTTAACCCCAAACCACCCCCCCCCACCCCCCCCCCAATCCCCCATCGTAGCCGGCGCCTCACTCGCCTCTTTCATCTTCACAGGATCGCCAGATAAAGAGCGAACGAGACTTCCTGCGTTTATCAGCCTCGCACTCCCCCCCCCCCCCCCCCAGTAATTTAATTTTAACGATACTGAAGATAAACCAATTAAAATCTGCTAACACAGCAGAGCAAATGATATATCGTACGCGGGATTAGAGGGGAGATAATAATTACCCGACCGGGGAACCTCCCACTCTCAGCTGCGCACTAATGGGACGGATACTTGTTCAAACAACGTAAAGACAGACTGGTGTATTATTCATCAAGCCCTAAATCATGATTTCCCAGCAGCGCGTCGGGCTCCAGCTCGCGCAGTAAGGGAGAGCAGCCGATCCAACACCTGAGCACATGGTGAGCTTGTCAAACACTCTGCGTTCCGCACAGACATCCGTGCTTGGCGGGAAAGAGGAAGCCCAACGCGGGAGAACGCGGCGGCGGCAGGGGCGTGCGTCTGCATCGACCCGGTGGACCTGGCCGCGACGGGGACGCGCGGTGGGTAAGGCGGTTGGTGGCGAGGTGTTTGTGCAGTACTTTCTCCGGGTTTGCGAGAACGATGATCAAATGCAAATGAGGATAGGATCCCATTAGAACGACATGATGAGAGGACAAGTTGGAAGGTTGAGAGACGCCGTGCCGCTGAGTGGATTTGAGATCACGCGTGAACTGAGCCGCTCCGACGCAAACCGGAGCCGCTCCGTCTCCGTGCGGCGCCGGGATTAGTCTGACGTGCAGTGAGGCCGCGATCTGACGAGCGGAGACCGCTCGCAGCGTGTTCTTAAGCGTTCCCCAACCTCCTCCTTCTCGAAGGAATTAAAAAGGAATTTTTCACAATTGATCGCGAAGCCGACCACAATGAGGCCAGAGCGGCCGAAACGTGAGCTGACCCCTCTGGTCTCGGTTGCGACCGGACGGCGGTGCTGGGGCGGGGGGTGTCAGACACTGCGTCCGCAGACGGCGCCACTGGGGGGGGGGGGGGGGGTTGGGGGGGGTGTCAGACGCTGTGATGAGTGTGCACATCAAGGTCTTTGCCACTGATTACTGCCGTCCCGGGGTCGCGCCCCCCCGCCCTTCCCCCCCGCACCTCCGCAACGATCTGGTTTTCCTAACTTCCCGACCTCTGACGCCATCCATCCTCCGCGCGCTGCGTCCTTGACTCTGACCGAGTGATTTACGGGGCCTCCACCCGCTCGGCCCAAGGCGTCGGCCTCGGTGATGGAGCGATTTCTATTTGTGCCTCCCGAACCATGTGATTATATACACTCGGCAAAAGGACTTGTTTGGGCCGACACGCAATTTGTCTTACTGTTAAAATGGCTGTACATCACACGTTCCATCAAAGCGAGGCGCCGGGAAGGGGCCGCCGGCCTCGCCGCGAGCTGCAGACGCGGCTGTGAAACTCTGTAAAACTCTGAAGTGTGGAGTTGTGCGTTTTTTTGATCACAAGTATCAGAAATGTCCCGGGTGAAGGTTTTGTGTGGAGGCTCCGCCCTCCTCCTCCCCCCAGCAGCTTTTGTATTGAACTGTCCAGGTTGTTTTATTCATTTCAAGTTGATAGAAATACAAAAGGAGTTCAAGTCAGCGCAATGAAATGTGCTTCCTCAGAGAGCAATTCATTTTATATGGAAATTCATATATATATGTGTGTGTGTTTCTGTGTGTGTGTGTGTCCATCTGTTTATAACAATGCAGGGGGAACGTTGACATCGTGGAGGATGCAGGGTTCTTCTTTCTAATATATTGCTAATTCTTCACGATGGGGGTTGTGAGTCGTTTTTCACTGTATTCACTCCTCAGTTATTTTTGAATTATCTTTTTGGTGACTGAATAATTACACTGCACTTTGTACAAATGCTAAACCAACATATGCATCAGTGTCTTCACGGTATTAGTGAAGAGGAGGAGGCCTCATGTTCAGCGACAATATACCTGGAATAAAATGACGGGCTGGAGTAAATGGTCGTGGACAAGGTCCCATTTTATTTGACCGCTGAGATATGCTAATTTATTCCCATCCCATAAATATAAAGCATAACCCCCACTTGTAGGCACAGTACCCCTGGTGGCCTGTGCCCGCTGTGCACGCCTCCATAAGTGCCAGCTGTCCAGCACTCAACGCTGAGTTATTACGCCCGATCACAGAGCTGCATTATGATTACAGCGTTATCTACCTGAGTGCCATGGCCTCTGCCGAAATAGACCTGGACCACCACGTGACTTCCCCGATCCAGACCATTCAGGTGTCCTCAAGGGGTCTGTAAATGACGGGCTCCATCACAGAACAGCACCAGACAAACACAAGATGAACAGCGTGGAAAGTGTATCTTCCTTTGAATTAATCGTTTTTAGACCGTGTGCTTGGACGTCCCATGAGAACATTTACACACGGGAGCAAAAGATTTCCTCTCGCGCATATTCCTTCCCTCCCTCCCGGCCTTTCCTTGAGTTTCACCGCTTCCCTGCTCTCACCCCTCGCTTTATTCCTGCTCTCCACCTTCATCTCTGTTTTCCCTGCATTCTCCCCACCTTTCTCTCGCTCCTCCTTCTCGCTCTCTTTCCTTTCCCCGCCTCATCGATCGCCCTCCCTTCTGCCCATGAGCAAATGGGCATACCGTACGAGTCCCAAGATCTTGCCCAAAGACACAGTGACAGCGCTCAGGCAGAACCAAAGTCTCCTCAGATTAATACAGCTCAAGACAGACCCAGGGTAGAATCAGCTACACGGGCTGTGAAGACTCAATCCCGATGGCAGAAATCCAGCGGGGGATACTGACAACGGCAGTTTAGTCCTTTGTGTGTCTGCGGCATGAAACCAATACACCACATAATGGGTCAAAGCGAGCCATATTTATTGGTTATTGTCTGGAAATTCCCATCCACTTATGCAGCTGCAACCGCAGTGAGCGGGAAGGCTTTTACCCCTGAAAAATGATTTGATGCACTGGTAATATACTATTTGTTCTGGTGATTTCTTTGCGCAGAGAGAACATCGCAATTGATATTATATTAATGATTCCCACTCTCTCTTTCTCCTCTACTTCTTCTCCCGCTATCTTTTCTTCAACCAGGTTCCTATGTATGACTCTACCATGGACCACATCCTCTGTTGCCTGCTGGTCCTGGGAGCCACAGCCATGATCGCCCACGCCTGCCCAAAGTACTGCGTGTGCCAGAATCTGTCAGAATCCCTGGGGACCCTGTGTCCCGCCAAAGGCCTTCTCTTCGTGCCCCCGGACATCGACCGGAGCACAGTGGAGCTCCGGCTGGGGGGCAACTTCATCCTCCGCATCACCCAGCAGGACTTTGCCAACATGACGGACCTGGTGGACCTGACCCTGTCGAGGAACACCATCAGCTACATCCAGCCCTTTTCCTTTGGCGACCTGGAGACCCTCCGCTCGCTCCACCTAGACAACAACCGGCTGATTGAGCTGGGACCGGATGATTTGCGGGGCCTAGTCAACCTGCAGCACCTCATAGTCAACAACAACCAACTGGGTCGCATCCATGACAAGGCCTTTGAGGACCTGGCCCAATCCCTGGAGGATCTGGACCTGTCCTTCAACAACCTGATTTCCCTGCCCTGGGACTCTGTCCGCCAGATGATCAACCTACACCAGCTCAGCTTGGACCACAACCTGCTGGACTTCATCCCGGAGGGTACCTTCATTGACCTTGAGAGACTGGCAAGGCTAGACCTCACCTCCAACCGACTGAGAAAGCTACCTCCGGACCCCATCTTTGCCCGCGCCCAGGACTCCCTGATCCTGACCACGCCCTACGCCCCCCAGCTTTCCCTCAGCTTGGGCGGGAACCCACTGCACTGCAACTGCGAGATGCTGTGGCTGAGAAGATTGGAGAGGGATGACGACCTGGAGACCTGTGCCTCCCCTCCTGCCCTCAAAGGCCGTTACTTCTGGTACATCAAGGAGGAGGAGTTTGTCTGCCAGCCGCCCCTCATCACCCAGCACACCCACAGGATGCTGGTGCTGGAGGGGCAGACTGCCAGCCTGAGGTGCGAGGCCACTGGCGACCCCGTCCCGACCATCCACTGGATCTCCCCTGATGACCGACTGCTAGGCAACTCTTCTCGCACGGCGGTGTACAGCAATGGCACCCTGAGCATCACCATCACCACGTCCAAGGACTACGGCACCTTCACCTGCATCGCTGCCAACGTGGCCGGGGAGTCCACAGCCTCTGTGGAGGTCTCCATCATCCAGCTCCCTCACCTCAGCAATGGCACAGGGCAGCCACCGCAGCCCAAGTCCCGGCTCTCCGACATCACAGGCACCACCAGGATCAGCAAGGGGGTTCCCAAGAGCCAACCGGAGAAGGTGGTCTCTGTCTCTGAGGTGACGGCCGTGTCCGCACTGGTCACGTGGACCGTCAGTAAAACTGCACCCAAGGTGAAGATGTACCAGCTCCAATACAACTGCTCTGATGATGAAGTCCTGATCTACAGGTAAGAAGTGTCGGTGACATGTGGCTCATAGGTTTCTGAAGGTACTTTTTCAAGCCTGGAGTTTGGCTTTATACACGCTGGGATCTCGTCAGTTGTTAGAGACTGATCATCCAAATGTCATCCTGGGTGAGGCTGAGATGGTGCTATAAAGTTGTGTAATATTTCTGCATTTGCTTATCTTTTTCGCCTTTAGCCAGAAATCTAAGTGAGTTTATCAGCGAATGACTGTTGGCTGTAAAGCTAGAAAACAGCAACTATGAAAGACAGTTTTGGCTTCCCAGATATTTTCATATTTTATTATCTTACCCTCATGCCACAATATATTAACATTTATTTAGAATATCAAACGAACAAAAGGAGTGTGTTTTGAGGGATGAGGTAAATTAGTAGCCGCTTGGGGCTTGTACACTCATAACCAATTTCCCAACAGTTCACAGACCTCCACCTTTCTGGTGGTCGGTTGATTTGCTTGGAGGCAGAGTTCAACTTCCTCCAGAACATTTACTCACTGTGTCATAGTAAACACACAGGGGATAGGTTTACTGACAATGTTTGCCAGTGGGTCTTTTTTTTTTCCTGTGTTTGCAGTGTACAACCCCCTTCTCGCTTCCCAGCTTTTTTAAAATTCCACCTCAATTCCATATGCACAAATGTTAATATTTTTGAATCATGGCAGTTCTGTGCAATCTTGGGCTAAACTTCAGAAGAAAAATACAGGAGCAATAGACTTTTTTGCTTTTACCTATCATTATGCAGCTAATGTTGATTGCACAGTGTAATTGCTGTAGAATAACGACACCATCCGCGTTTATATTGGTTCCCTATAAGCCTCCATATCACTGTGCATTGGGACTGTCTGGACCGGGTACAAACTCCTGGGAAAATGATGGATTTACGGCAGTGTGTCACAGGAAGTGCCTCAAACAATGCGCAACCATTAGTGGAAATGTCGGACGGAGGAGCAATGTACTCCAGGTAGATTATAAACCCTTCAATATAAATACCACTCGTTGAAATGGGTTGAGAAATGTAAAGGTTATAGTGTTTTTTTTCCAGAAAAACTGCAGCCCCCCCGTTTACTTGTAGTTGTTTACAGGCCAGTCTTGCCGGCTCTAATATGGCAGCGACGTTGACGTCACATCTATGATGGTGCAACCGAAAGAAATTAAATGAAACTAAAATTGTTATTTAATTATTTACCAACCTTAATTAACTGACCTCTTCAGTGAACATGCTTGTCTTCTCTCTTATTTCCAAAGTCGTGTTGATCATTGACATGGACGCTCTGAGGAAAAGCGATCCAGTTGTCTTTGCAACAGCGGTGCAAAAGTTGTCTATTGCAGCTTTAAACATTTAGTAGTGGCTGTTTACAGAACCGTCCGTTCAGAGTCCAGGAGACAGAGCTCCCTGTGGATGCTGTGTTGTAAACACAGTTTTCCATGGTATTACACAATCAGGTGGGTGAAGCCAAGGGATCCATCTATCATCTGACGCCTCCACCCGAATATTATTTCTCAATAGCGGCAACGGGCTTCCATTTCCCTGCATCCTTCTCATCAGCGGACCTCTCCTTCACCAAGGAGCCTGTTGTCTTGCGCTATTATGTTCAGTAGCTGAGAACCGAGGGAATTTCCGAACGCGGTGGGCCGCGGTTCTGTCAGTTCAGCGCCATGTTATTGTGCTGTAACTGCATGAGACCAGGCTCCGGCTCTTCCAACACAGGCCCAAGGATGAAGGTGGAACCAGACAGAATACAAACCACGAGGCCATTACTTAATGGCATGTAAAGCAGATACTTTGAATAATACACACGTTTGCATAATCAGAGCTGTTTTTTATTGAGGAGGTTAACCTCCTTTGGGTTCCTGCTCTGCCTCATTTTTCATTTATTTTTCTGTACTAATGGACATTTTAAGAATATTTCAGTGGTTATTCATTTGGACACTTTCACACCTCCTGTAATTATTCTAATTATACATGACAGTTGCGAAGAGCAATTCAATTAATTCCATGTAATGTCATAAGTATTTTCCCACTCAGTTAATGTCCATGCTTTATTTCTCTTTCCAAACAAAATATAGCAAAGACTTTTAAATTGAAACATTGAAACAACATGGAGTTCTTAATTCCCCAGCGTTCACAGCTATAATGAAAATATATCAAGGCAGTTAATAGATATTGTGACAGAAGGTGACTTTACTGCCTTATCTGTAGCTGTCCCTGTCGTTGCATAGCAGAGGAATTGATCATTGATCACAATTTGGGGCTTTGCCAGCTCCGCCCGCCACCCGAGTGACGTTGTCAGGGCCCCCCGACACAGAGACACAGGCAGAGATGTTGCAAACACCAGTTTATTGTAGAGAGTGGACAGATGGAACAAGCCAGGAGCAGATGGACACATGTCATGACAGAGGCTTTCCCCGTGTGTTTGTGTGCGTGTGTGTGTGTGTGTGTGTGTGTGTGTGTGTGTGTGTGTGTGTGTGTGTGTGTGTGTGTGTGTGTGTGTGTGTGTGTGTGTGTGTGTGTGTTTTAACATTTAACTGATTTAACTGTTGCTCGTTGATTGCTCTAATGAGCAACAGACGTACAGCAACCTCTGGTCCCGGGCCCAATTTCCTAGACCCAACACCAAACCCATCAGTCGACTGAGATTCTCCAAGTCGACCAGTGGTTTTTGTTTTGTTTTTTTTGGGGGGGGTGCATTACAGTAACAGGATAAAACAGCTAGAGGATTACAAAATGCACAGGTATAACATTTCAATGAGGAATTATAAACAAGGGGCATCATAAATATATTTCTATACGTGTGAATCGCCCAGACACGGACCCTGACACGACTCTATCTCTGCCCTGATGGCCGATCGCCGAGACCCTTTCCTCCAAAAATAAAATCCTATAAACAGTGTGGGGGCGGGGCACGGAGGAACAGGGCTCGACTCGTAGAGACTTCAAATAAACTAAAAACAGACTGTTGTAGTCAGTACCGTCGGAGAGGGAGACAGGCGTGCAAAATGCCCCCCAATCGCTCCGCACCTCGCCTCATGAAGGCGCTCTAGTCGGCCGCCTGTCCAGCCTATAGGAAGAGCTTCCCCCAACCCCCCACCACCGCCCCCACCAACGAACAGTCAAATATTCGCAATGAACAGAAAAATCTGATTAGACTGACAAACTTCTGAGTCGGGTACAGCCCTACTTATAGGGAGCCAAAACGCTAAACGCTGATGGTGTCATTATTGTAAAGCCGTTACACTGTGCAATCACCATTAACTTCATAATGATAAGTTAAAGCAAAAAAGTTTTCTATTGCTCCTTTAATTAAGGCTTAAGGCATTGTTCTCGGTTTTGATCCGGTAGCTGCAAAAAGCATAGTTAACTGTGAGTAAGTGCATGGTTAACTGCTAATAAATGCTATTATAAACACTTGTATAGTCTTAACCCAATAATAATGTCAATATGCATCTTGGAGGACCTCGTAGACTACTAACTAACGCTTATTACGAGCACCTTAATATGAAGCGTTACCTAATGTTCCTCATAAAATAATCAATTTATATGCCTGGGGTCGGACGTGACCCCAATTGGTTTTCTTGAGGGTTACAACCAGTACCTTTCACATTACAAATCCATTCATCTCAAAAGCATTCATGATAAAAAAAAAACAACCTCTTTTTTGGGACTTGTAAAACACGCCAAGTAAGGTGTTGATTACAGTCTAACGAAAATAACTACGTTTTTATGGAGTTTGAACAAGCACCAACATGAATATTTCAACAACGACGACACCATTTGGATAACCTTGGATGACCTTTGGCCTGAACGCTCAGCCGCCACCCTGCTTTGCCACATTCTTGACGTGTGCGGAAAACGACTCAATTTCTCAACTGCGAGAAGTATCCTGTTTATTGTAGCCACACCCACATTAGCCATAGCCACACTAGCTCTACCCCTATTAGCCACACCCCTATTAGCCATAGCCACATTAGCCCTACCCCTATGAGCCACACCCCTATTAGCCATAGCAACATTAGCCCTACCTCTAATAACCACACCACTATTAGCCATAGCCACATTAGCCCTACCCCTATTAGCCGCACCCCTATTAGCCATAGCTACATTAACTCTACCCCTAATAGCCACACCACTATTAGCCATAGCCACATCAGCCATACCTACATTGGCCGTAGCCACATCAACCATACTGAAAAGAGTAAATAGTATAGGAGTCCATGGAGCAGGGCAAAGGGATCCTACGTGGCCATTTTAAATGGAAGTTATGTGTCAGCCGCAGACCTTTAGCAATATTTCAGCTGGATTGAGCTGAGGCCTTCGGGCGACGCTCAGACCGGATAATGACTTAAGTGTCGCGTGTTACGTGATTTAACAGGGGACGCGCTTCGAGAATGCGAGGCGGCCGCTTCCCGAGGCCACTGCTGGGGGCCGCTGAAAGGCGTGTTGGACTCGGGACGCGCGGATTGAGAAACATGTTCTATCGATTACGGCCCCGAGGGGGGGGGGGGGCCTGCGCCCGGGAAGTCCATCGCTCAGAAATGTTACAGGATTATTTCGTAGATAATGTCGCAGTAGGTTAGCGAGCGGATCACCAAAGAGATACCTAATACGTTTTTTACGGCGTGAAATCGTAATTTCTCATTTGAAAGTGCCATCAACCTTGGGGGTGGGAGTCGCTCTTTGGAGACATTTGTAACGCAGTGGACGGTATAATGGAGCTTTCGCCGCACGCCGCAAGGTCAACAGGACCTTCAGTTCGGCTCCGGGTTCATTCCGCTCCGCGCGCTGTAATTTACCGTCCGCTCCCGGGTAATTTGTGTCCTCCAAATTAGAAGGGCCGGCCCCCACTTCCGCTCCCTCCCGGCTCCCGGACGGACAGCCCGCCCTTTGTGATCCGGCGGGAACGTCAGTGTCCCAGGCCGGAGCGCGTGCTCTTCGTGTGTCTGCACGGTGTCAGCGTTAACGTTTTCAAGGTTTACGGCAGCGGTCTGGGGCTTTTAGCCGCGGAGGAGCCCCCGCTTTGGCGTTTCGGGCAAAAAAAACTCCAGTCGTCCGTCGGAAGCGGAAGCTCCGGCCGTACCCCTCGGTCCGGACGGAGGTGTCGGCGCCGGTGCCATCCCCTCCCCCCGCCCCCCCCGGGTGTGGTCGTGTCTGTTTTTTTGCAGCGCGAGGAGCCTTTCAGACGGCGGCGTCCCTCCGTTGCACGCCATAATTCTCTCTAACGAGAGGGAGTTGTGGAAGTGACGGAGGCCCCTGGCGGAGGTCCTTACACCACCTCACGATTAGATCGTCTGAGCGTGGTGTGTGTGTGTGTGTGTGTGTGTGTGTGTGTGTGTGTGTGTGTGTGTGTGTGTGTGTGTGTGTGTGCATGTGTGTGTGTGTGTGTGTGTGTGTGTGTGTGTGTGTATGTGTGTGTGGGCGATCCAGCCCGAGGTAGCGCCGTCACCCCTCCCGCTCGCCTCCCGCTAATGCACTCATCCATTACCGTCGCAGTTAAGAGTAAGGGGGGGGGGGGGGATGTGTTACCACGTCCAGGCGAAGGCTCGAGGGCGGAGACGCAGATGGAGAAAAGCGTCACAACCCATTTAATCCCCTCTCCTGCGACGGCGCCGCAGCGGGAGAAGGGGGGGCCGTTTGGGAATGAGCTTACGTGAGTGTATTCAGACGTCCTGGGCGGTGCTGCCGATGTCCGGGCCGGATCGGCGGGGACCTCTCACCGCGACCTTGTCCGTGGCTGTCGAGAGGAAAGGCCTCGGGGGCGGGGGGGAATCAGCCTGGGGGGGGGGGGGGGGGGTCAGCCAGGGGACTGAGTGACGGTCTGCAAACCGACAAGTCTCGGGGAGTTGGCGGCGGGGAAATAAAGTTTCAAGTTTAATGGCTGCTGACAGCCCCAACGCAGCCGGAAGGGAAGGCTCCGTGGTCCTGTCGGGGCCTTTGTTGCGACCGGGACAAGATGTTGAATATTAACCAACAAATAACTGACAAATCTCTTAAGCTTAAAGAAGCCTGAGCTGTGACCTGTCTTCCCCCGACGCAAGCTGCTCTCTCTCTCTCTCTCTCTCTCTCTCTCTCTCTCTCTCTCTCTCTCTCTCTCTCTCTCTCTCTCTCCTCCTCTCACTCTTTTGCTCTCGCGCGTTCTCTCTTATATCCCTCCCTTTCTTCTCTTTGTCTCGCTGTTTTCCCGCCCACCGCCGTGTCTCTACGTCTGTTTTTCTGCCCTCTCGCTCTCCCTCTCTCACTCTCTCTCTCGCTCTCCCTCTCTCGCTCTCTCTCTCTCTCTCTCTGCCCTCACGTTCTTCCTCTATCGTTCTGATTAATGTTACGGCCTCACACAATCTCTGGAAAGCCAAGAAAGGCTCTTTTCAAATTGCCTCTGAGCAGCCTGAAGGGGCGGCATAGGGAAGGGATAAAAAATAAATAAATAAATACAGAAAGGAAAGCCTCCGGTTATCTCCCTGTTGATAAGCATGGGCATGCGTTTCCCCTTGGCTTCAATTTTAATCCTCCTATTTGAGTTTAAATGAATTAAACAGTCGCAGAGAACCCGGAATCAATTAGGCACGGACACAAGCGAGGACGGTGCCCGGAAAAGGCGCCGGGCTCCAGGATTCCTCCTCTCCGTCCCACGCGGCCCATTAGAACGTGTGCGAGGCGGCGGTGCAACTTTGCTTACGTTAGGGCAGATGCGCTTCGACTCGTGATCATTATTTTAAGAAGAAATAAATCCTCTCCCAGCCCTTGGCTTGCGAAATAACGTTTTTCAGGGTGGGTTGGCGTGACAGCCTGGATCTGCTCACCATATGTACCAATGACCCCAAGAGCCTGGTATGTTTGACTTTCAGCCCCGGTTCAAGCCGCTGCTGAAATCAGTTCATTGCTGATTTGCACCAGCAAGTGCCAGAAAAACATGAAAAAATAAAAAATAAAATAAAAATAAAAATAATAATATTAATAATAATATTAACAATAATAATAATAATAATAATAATAATAATAATAAATATAGCTGCAGGCAGCAATCCACGGGGTCGATTTTTTTTGTCTCTTCATTTGAAGAACTCTGTTCAATAGATTTATCGCCTGTTATGTAATATAGATAACATTTATTGGGCATTAACATTCATTTGCAATTTGACTTATTATGGAAGGATGTGTCACTGCTCAACACCTTCTCCCTTTTCATTTTAAGCCCGCTGCATTTAGCTGTGGGAAGCTGCGTGTACATGAAGTTTCTTGAAAACAACCGTCTGAACAACTTGTCATTGTTATAACTCACCGTGTTGTCTGTGGAAATAGAGCTGCAGCCACAGTGACGGGAAACCCGAAAAGCGTTGATGTCTTTCTGTTAGTAACGACAATTTTCCCAGGTACTAGTTTTCCGACGCGCTCCGAGTACATAAAACGCATCACGGACTCGCACAGTGAGGGTGGACCCGACCGGACGTGGCGACAACTTTCTGTGGATCCATGTTTGTTTTTTTTCAAATCCCAGTTTTCAGATGGGTCACGATTCCATGAAAGCGCAAAAACAGTTGACCTAGTTTGTGACCTCTAACCACTTCACAGCGACTTCATAGCACGCGATTGGCTCATTTGTTTGACCAATCGGCGTGGACTTACGTTACTGAAGGTTGTGTTGGTTAGTCCTTGGTCCTCATGTACGGCATTTTAAGAACTACATATAACCCAGCATAGTTATATGTAGTTCTGTAGTGTATGTACATTAAAATAACTTCATATTCGGACGATGGTGTGTCAGAACTGCCCCGAATCGTACAGTTCGTATTCATCGTGTTTGCGGCTGCGAAAAGGGGAGAGCGTCGAGCCAGCGGAGCTGCTGCATCTGTGCACGCCGCCATCTTGTTGAGTTCCCGATTGTCTATGACCAATCAGTAGGCTGCAGTGCGATCATGTGACCTGTGCGGGCCGCCATCTTGTGCATGGGAGCGCGAATTTCACCGTTGCGGAGATGATAAATTACATAGTTTTTAATACACTTATTCCACAAAAATGTACCGATCTAGATCAAACTGGGACCAAGGCATGCCGGAACTGCCCGAATACAAACCTTATTCATCGTGAGAGCCCCTCCCAGAGCCACACGCTGCACATATATAACAAATTTGACGATGTCACAAAGCGCCCCGCCCCACCACCCTAGTCGGCTCCACCCCCCCAACCCACCCCACTCCGCCAACCCAGGTCCCTTAGTCTGGCAACTCCCTTATGTCGGCTCCACTTCAGAGAATTTTTTGTTTTTCCACTAATTACTGCTCCAAATGTAGATTGATGTGGATCAAACTTGAACCACAAAATGTCTGGACTGCCCCGAATACAATGGCGCTTCATTCGTGTCCTTGGGTTCAGCGGTTGCTGTAGGGGCTGGACCCCTAATAATAACCTTTATCTGTATAGCACCTTTCACGCACGACATGTAACTCAAAGTGCCTTACATTAAAATAAGTCATCAGATAGTGACAATAAAGTTAGGCAAAATGCATTTACAAAGTAGAATAATAAAATAATGAAAAGAATGAAATACATTTCAAACAGTGTAAGAATAAATGTCACTCCGCGAATGATTTTCTTATTTCAATGGAGTCTTGGATTTTACTCTCATGACACCCAAAATGCATATCTTTTCTTCCCTGCATTGTCTTCCTCCCTAATTAGTTTCTTCCTCATCCACTTCCTACAATCCACACGTAAACATTCACCATGACCTTCTCACAAAACCAGATCCCGTCTCTTACCTCAAAACTTTTTAAAACTCCTCTCCTTTTTTGGACTCCAAACTTTTTTAAACGCTAAAATAATAAAATTCTAATTTAAAAACAACGAAGAAGACGAACTGAACGCTCAAAAAATGCTCAAGAATTCCGGCGGCAGCCTTTAACCCTTGAACTTGAGTCGGCGGACTTTCACGTTCCCCTTTCGACGCCAAAACACCCCCAGTGTTCACGTGGAGGAAGTCACTGTTCACCACTTTTCACGGATGATCTGCAATCGGTCCAAAATTGTGAGTTCTGAGGCCGCGTTCAGCTTTCTTCTCCAGCCTCTTTCAGACTGACGCTGCTCAGGTACAGGTTTCTCTTTCGTGAATTTCTCCCTTTGCTCGTACCGCGGTGCCTACTTCACCGCTCGCCGAGGTTCCGTGCGAAGCCCAGTACGCCTCGCTCCTCAAGGCTTTCTGGGACGTCTTTGGGTTCCCGGTTATTTTGTTTACCGCCGCTCCGCAGCTCTGATACCAAATGCGCGCTCTGTTCAGAGCAGCAAGACAGATGGCTCTGAGAGATAAAGCCAATTACTGCTAGCTGGCGGTTAGCGCGGGGACCACAGACAGACTTAGCTGCAGACAGGCCCTCTCAGGTAATGCAAATGGAAAACCTCTCTGCGCTTAAATCGAGGGGAGAAAAAAAAAAAAAACACGTTGAGTATAGCTTTCCTAATACCACAGAGGTTAGTTAAGTCAGTGTTTGAAAAAACAATTTTAATGGAAAAATATTGAAAATGATATGTTTGATGTGTTTCTGATCCGCTCTTCCCATTCAAGAGTTCCGCTGTAACACACTGCTAATGTTATTCCAGCCTCCGCCGTCATTAACGGAGACCCCACAAGCCACGAGCGAGCTCATCATCTTCACACCCCAACCTGACAGTCTCAATCCTTTCCCTTGTCTCCGTTCAGGATGATCCCGGTCTCCAGCAAGGCCTTCCTGGTGACTAACCTGGTGTCTGGCACCCGCTACGATCTGTGCGTGTTGGCGGCCTGGGACGACTCGGCCACCACCCTGACCGCCACCAACGTGGTGGGATGCACCCAGTTCTTCACCCAGGACGACTACCCTCAGTGCCAGTCTCTGCCCAGCCAGCTCTTGGGCGGCACCATGATCCTGGTGGTGGGGGGCGTCATCGTGGCCACCCTGCTGGTCTTCATCGTCATCCTCATGGTGCGCTACAAGTCCGGCGATGGCGAGCCTCCGGCGGGGAAGCTGATCTGCGTCAGCGAAACCCACTCCCAGACCAACGGAGGCCGGCTGGGGCAGAACGGAGTGCTCCTGCCCCAGACGCAGCCCCAGGCCCCGGCGCAATCCAAAGCCAAGTCTAAAGTGACGCTGCAGGATGAGGTGGTGGAGTTCAAGTGCGGCTCCCTCCAAAGCAGCCTCACCTCCTCCTCCTCGTCTTCGGGCTCGCTGGCGCGTTTCAGCCCCAACAGCACCCTGGCCAGCATCTGGAGGTCGGCCCCTGCCAAGCCCCGCGGCCCCAACCTGGACCACCTGTTGGGGGCCTTCACCTCGCTGGAGCTGCGGGGGGCGCAAGGCCGGGAGTCCGCGGCGTCCGGGAGCGCGGCAGGGGCTTCTGTGGCGAGGCCCCCCACGGACAAGGAGCCGCTGCTGGGCCGGACGCTGGACTCTCGGCTCAGCAGGCTGCTCATGCTGCCCCTGGACTCCAAGCCCAAGAGGAGTCAGTCCTTCGACATGGGGGACGTGGCGGGCGCCACTGGGGCTGGGGGGGGCGCCCAGACCTCCAACTACCCCCGCAGGCTCAGTAGCATCTGGACTAAGAGGAGCATGTCGGTGAACGGCATGCTGCTGCAGTGCGACGAGGAGGGGGACACGGTGGGGAGCAAGGGGACTATAGATAGCGCCGACTGGGTGATGGAGAGTACTGTCTAGGAGACGGACAGGGACGACGGGAGGGCACAACCACCCCCACCCCCGCCCCCACCGCGCTGGTCAAAGAGCCTTGTCTTTCCCCCGCCCTGTCCCGCACGTCCGTCCCACGCTGCGACCGGGTGAGGCAGCGCTGTAGCAGCGCACGAAAGGGGACGGCTGAGGCGGAGGAGACGAGGAGGAACCAGAGATACAGCCAAACACAAACTGCAGGAGCAATATGTCGGGATTGCTTTGCCTCAGAATTTTGCGCTGAAGTGCAACGAGGCCGTCTATAAAGACCCGTTGGGGGTGGGGGGAAAAAAAAGACAGTGTCACGATGCACATGCGTTCTCCTGGACTACGGTTATATCGTGTAAATTCACTGTATTGCAAATAAAGTGTTCTTTTTTTTTTTTTTTTTTTTGCCGGACAAACACATTCACCCATCCTGCACAAGAGCAGGGTGACCGCGTCTTTTTAAAAAGTCAAAAATATGAATCATTCCTTATTTCAGACGACACGTTCTCCTGGACTACGATTATATTGTGTAAATTCACTATAAGTATTGCAAATAAAGTGTTCTATTTTTTTTTTTTTGTTGTTGTTGGACAAACACATTCACCCGTGTCGGTCACCCACTCTGCACATGAGCAGCGTGACCGCGTCTTTTAAAAAGTCTAAAATATGAAGAATTCCTTATTTCATACGATGCAGAACGCACAGAACCAGATCAACCTTATCTGACTTAACGGTGCAGTATACTTAGATGTGTTGCTATGAATCATAAAGATGTAAGAAAAAAAAAAGTATTGACAAAAAGTGTATGTGAATATATTTACTTTCTATACAGAGTATATATATATTTGAGGGCTTTCTGAGTGGTTCTATGTCCTGTCCATTTAAGATTTCATGTGATTACATAGATGATTAAATAAATCAGCTCCTAAGCCATGTATGTGAACAGTCAGTAAGACGTTTTCATGCCAAATATTGAAACAGAAACTACTGCAACGGGAAAATGTTTCAAGACAACTGGGTGTTGTATTTTCCCTGCATACATCCATTTTGGGACGCTCCTTTGTGTTTGGAGTTTGATATTTCTAAATATTCCAGGATGCGTTTTTTTGAAAGCCGTGTTATTCTCGCACACCCTCCTATGAAAGGTACAGGGATTTATTTGGAGTTTTTGGTTTATTGATTCGGTTTTATTATTATTTTGCACAATTTATTTTCGGTTTTGCCCTCGTTTTCGGTTCGAAAGGTCAATTTCCATTTTCACGCCTCCGGCAGCATTTTAGCCCTCTGACTCTGTCAACACCAAAATTGGGAACGCATTGGTTTGAAAAGAAAAAAAACGACTCCAAATCTGACAGGTGGTGCGTTGAATAGTACACAGAATTTACGTTCAACAACGTTAAGGTTGTTTTGGGGTTTTTTTGTTAGTTTTTTTGTGATGGGGGGGGGGGAGTGCATGTTTTTGGTTCAATTTCAGCTCCAATCTAAAGCCCACAAGATGGGACCAGACTCCCGACGACCCCTCCGATGAACTGTATCCTGTCTCTGTATATTTGGCTTTTTTTTTGTTTTTGTTTTTCTACGGTACTCCGGACGGAATGTGGCGGCCTGGGGAAGGGAGCGGGCGCGTCGCCATGGAGCAGCGGTGTACATTTCTTACTCGGAGTTGTAAAGGAAAAAAAAAGAAAACACAAAAGAAAAGAAATCATGTTTGTGGGGTCAAAACTGTTGTTTTTGCTACTAAAATATAAAACTAAAAACAGAACTGAAACAACGGCGAGGTGTCCGCGTGTTCTCTTGTTACGGCGAAGAACGCTGTCGTTGTGTGTTGCGTAGCCGGTGGAGTCATTTAAAGTGGTAATCCGTCGGATCGTACGTGTTGGGTGGACTTCACTAGAAGCCCCTAGAATCCCTTTATAAAGAAAATGCAAAAATTGCACATTTTAGCCCCGTCTTCACTCTACGATGATGTCACATTCTGTTGTTGTGGTTTTTCTAGTGTGGTGGTGGCGGAGATGAGTTTTCATCTTGCCGAGAAAGGCGGACCCCACCACCAACACTCGAAATAGCATATAGACAAGCACGTGCAGCGGGTGGCTGTTTCTTATAAAGTGCCAGCCAAATAAAGTATCAAATATGGATTTTTTTTTCAACAAAATAAGAACAAAATAATCGTATGGATTACCACTTTAATTCAGTTAATAAAAAAACTTTGTTTATTCATCCCCAAGGTGGCATTCATTGCTGGAGCATGCAATGAAACCACCAACGCAGAGAATGTCTGAGTTAGAGTTGACATGTTTTTTTGTCTTGTTTTGTTTTTGGGGTTTTTTTTTTTGTATTGTTTGTTGCATTGCCCCGCTTGACATGCCTGTTCTCCCTCACGTTGCCGCTTAGCAGGATCATTTGTCACGCCGGCTCCTCCTCGGGTCGTGAGATGCAATTGCGCTCTCTACGTTGTTTAACTGCAGTTTGTCAGACGAATTGTGCCGGTGCCCGTAATGATCTTTCTGCCGCTTTCTCTGATAACTATCCCCGACTCTGGAAGCTGCTTGTTAAAAATCCCTTTTGACCTTCAGGTTTCCAGCAGAACTCTAGATGCCTGCTCCAGTAGACCGAATCTAATCTTCCTTATTTGTAATTGAAAAACTGATCACTTCCTGCGCAGCAGTTATTATGAGAGTATACTGAGGAGTGTACTATCCAGTACACAGACACTCAAAATGTGCACTTCCAATGGCTGTTATGTCGCTTTCATTGGAGTTTTCTAAGGTCCAATTCCAATCCTGCCGGAGATTTCATGTGAATTTTCCACCGAAACACGTTCAGCAGCTTCAGTCAGAAATCCCAGAATACACCAGGCCTGAGTGAGCTGTGCCAGGGGCAAAAACTCCATGTGAATGGAACAAAAATAAAGCCAGGCCCCGGTGCCGCGACCGAATTCACATACGAGAGGCTACGCGTCAGTACGATATTTCCATCCTACCTTAGTGTGCGAGTCAGCAGAAGCCGCTCCGCTCCCTGTCAGAAACCCGGCTCGGGCTGGTGACGACAAAACGCATTGTGGGAGTGTGCGGCGTTCACATACCATGATATTTAACCAGGTGAACTGTAGCTTCGTTGTCCTGGTACTTTTCTCGGGCTTTAGTGAGGACGCTCCCATCCTCACCAAATGTGCTAAATCGTGTGTTTTGTGCCGCTTGTCCAGCCTCCCAGATCCGTCCTCATTTGCTTTGAGTAACAGCCGAGCAACGCTGTCTAAATTAAAAGGAAATTCAGCAACACGCAAAAAAAGTCTCTTCTGCATATGAAAGCAGATTATCATTTTATTGAGCGAGACTCTTAAGCTGCCTGACAATTTTAATCAGAAGCTCTTATGGTCTTTCAATGTCAGATATCAAAAGAGAATTCACCGACCAGCCACAACATTAAAACCAGTGACAGGTGAAGAGAATAACATTGATCATCTGGTTCTAGTGGCACCTGTCAAGGGGTCGGAGATATGAGGCAGCAAGTGAACAGTCAGTCAGTCGATCCCACAGAAGAACTACTGTAGCACAAAGTGGTGAAAAAGTCAATGGTGCTATGATAGAAAGGTGTAGAACACACAGTGCATGGCAGCTTGCTGCGTATGGGAGCGCTCAGCATGTCCATGTTGACCCCTGTCCACCCCTGAAAGCTCCTACAATGGACACGCGAGTGTCACAACTGGACCATGGAGCAATGGAAGAAGGTGGCCTGGTCTGATGAATCATGTCTCTACATCATGTGGATGGCCGGGTGGGTGTACGTCGTTTACCTGGGGAAGAGATGGCATCAGGATGCATTATGGGAAGAAGCTTAGCTGGCGGAGGCAGCGTGATGCTCTGGACAATGTTCTGCTGGGAAACCTTGGGTCCTGGGATTCATGTGGATGTTACTTTGACACACACCACCTTCCTAAACATTGTTGCAGACCAAGGACACTCCTTCATGGCGAGGGAATTCCCTGATGGCAGTGCCCTCTTTCAGCTGGACAAGGCGTCCTGAGACACTGCAAAAAAAGTTCAGGAATGGTTTGAAGAACATGACAAAAGGTTCAAGGTGTTGACTTGGTCTCCAGGCTCCCCAGATCCCAATCCGATGGAGCATCTGTGGGATGTGCTGGAACAAAAAGCTTGATCCATGGAGGCCCCACCTCACAGGACTTAAGGATCTGCTGCTAATATCTTGGTGCCAGATACCACAGGACACCTTCAGAGTCTGGTGGAGTCCATGTCTCCACGGGTCACAGCTGTTTCGGCTGCACGAGAATATTAGTGGTTATTAGAGGTGGTTTTAATGTTGTGGCTGATCGGTGTGTGTGTGTGTGTGTGTGTGTGTGTGTGTGTGTATATATATATATATATATATATATATAATATTTTGATTTTTAATTACATTTCGAAGCAGACGTTGTTTTTCAGTGCCCCGTTATGGAAGTTAATTAGGGAGGAATTCTCAATGTCTCCCCCTTGTTAAGGGCAGTGCTTTGCTCAACACGTGAGTCTGATTCTGGAACATTGCGGTCTCCTTTACATGACGGAAGTGGCGGGATGTGTGTGTGTGTGTGTGTGTGTGTGTGTGTGTGTGTGTGTGTAAGTAAACATTGTTTGGCCATCTTCTTCCTGCTGAATAACAATGAGACGGAGAGAATGTCAACCTCCACCATGCAGACGAGCTCTGTTCCCACATGGCGGGGAATTGCAGTGAACTCACTTGACGCAGGCTGAATTTAAACCAGGAGAGCTCGGTCCCGAAAAACACCAGGTGTGTGTGTGTGTGTGTGTGTGTGTGTGTGTGTGTGGGGGGGGCGAACAGCGACATAGATACAGAGGAGCACGAAGCTGCACCTGTTCCCTGCTCAGACAGGGTAACGCTTCTCCACCTGTGGACAGCAGGGGGTGTCCTGAATCAGAACCAGAATCAATTAGAGCAGCGTTCAAATAAAAGCTTTGCCTGGGTATGAGGAACACACACACACATACACACTCACACACCTACACACTCACACACACACACACACTCACATACACACCTCTCATCCAATGGCAGCGTGCCAAACACAAGTCGTCAAAGCAAACTCATTTTGAAATTCAATTAAATTGGTCCAAATAGTGTGTGTGTGTGTGTTTGTCATGATCCCACCAGCGAAGTCAAACTGTGAATCTAATGAGCTCAGGTGTGTGATGAGTGAGGTCAGGCGTTATGTGTTTTTTTGTTTGTACGACACTGAGGTCTCGTCCGCACACGTTTTTGAAAGCGTCGTGTTTTCTCTGCGTTTCGGCCCCGCCCCACACGAAAACCACTTTTGAGGAAATGGAAACAAAGCTTTTTGAAAATGCCTTCCAGGATGGAGATTTTTCAGGCACTTTCTGTTTTTTGGTGTGTTTTTCATGTGGAGCAGGTAAAACAGAGCTTCTTGGAAAACGTCAGCACCTGGACCTGCGTCAGGGAGCTACGAGCGCTGGTCGACGCCCGCTTCGTTTACCTGTGATCAGCACTTCAAAGTTTAAACGTCTCTCCAACTTTGGGAATCGCGTCCATACAGTATTGAATATTACCAAGAAGCTCAATACGCCGCATGCTCCAAAATGTTCTTCCGTGGTGTTTGACATCAAGTTTTATGAGACTATCGCCCCCTAGTGGCCTGGGGTGCTCATGCGAGCGTTTTGCCGTTCTGTGGATGAGATGTGGAAAATGCGTTTTTTCAGAAAAAGAACACAAACAGATCACAGTTTTCGGGGCTGGACTCTACACAGCAGCTGAGCAGTCTCATCTCCGTATGAAACATTGATATCGTATGGTGCCGTACTCCTGCTCCACTGAGGACACGAAACAAATGAGGTGGAAAGGATCCGCAGCACAACAGGACGTTTTGTTCAAACCACGTGGAGGCAAAGCACAGAAGCTGCGCGTGGTGAGCGAGTAAAAGGCACCGAGGGTCACCAAGCTACTAAGCCATGTCGGGAATTCCTCACCTAAGTCGCCTCCCGCTGCTCTTCGACACGGTGTCACGCTTTTTCGTGCCGTTAGTCACAAAAAGTACTCTACTGAATCTTGTCCCGGAGCGCGATCGTCCGACTTTTCTACACAGAACGATTTAACTCAATTCATTTGAATGGGGAGCCTTTCTTTGACCTTAAAAGGTTGGATTTGGTTGTTTTTTTTTATTCTATGCCAAAGTCAAAAAAACATTGGCACCCCACTGCAATGGCAGGGTCGGATTTTTGAAAAAGTTTCATCTTGTAGGTTAACTTATGTCAGTTGGAGCGATTTTAGTGGACACTCGACTGAGATATTGACCTTTGAACCCTGACCAGAGGTCACATTTGAAGCCCTATATCGCAGTAATAAAAGAGCTACCAGAATAAGGTTCAAGTTCAAGTTCAAGTTCAAGAGAGTATTTGTCACATACACACACATACGGTCTGTTTTGGACAGCTCTGGACTTGTTCTTTTAGAGGGGCGGTAGTGTCAATAGGCAGCGCCACATAAAATGGCCTATGATTCAGGGCTTCGCAAAAAGTCTGAAAATGCAGGTATATTACCCGACCAAATGAACCCCTTGTAACTTGTGCATGTCGTTTTTCACCCATAACTTATTTTCCTTTGTAGGTTTATAAAAACTTAACTACCTTACCTATGAGGCCATTGCATCAAGATGCACAACAAAATTCCTCAGAATTGTAGGTTTTGTAGTTTGTTAGGGTTAGCGTGAGGGTTTGCATTAAGGTTTGAAACGTATATAAATATTGTGTAAATATTAAGCAATATATTTAATAATACGTTTTTGCTCCTGTAGAAGCCACAAGTCTGTATATCAACCTTGTTTAAAGAAAAAACATGTTTCATTCACGATGTCATGGAGACTACACTACCCATAATCCTCAGTGTAACAGCGACGTCTCTGATTGGTGGAGCTTGCTGTTACCATGGAAATGTTTACCGCACTGGCTGATGGGTACACAGGCGCACAAATGTTGATATTTATATCCAGTTAAATTGTTATGAATGAAATTGATATTGAGGGTATGACCCTTTATCCCTATTCTCACCCAACCTTGACTTTAATACACCATTCAATAGAGAAAAAGCGAAACCAGTATCGCGGTTGTATTTTGTGCTCGTCACAACCAAACTTAAACATTTACATTTACATTTAGTCATTTAGAAGACACTTTTATCCAAAGCAACTTACAAGGGAGAATAACATTCAAGCTACATTGCGACAGAGACATTAGTGCAACAATAAATACTGCTAGGTAGTGCTAAGTAATTGTAGGTTAGGAGAGGAGGTACAGATACAGAGGAGGTACAGATACATTTTCATGACTATGAGCATGAAAAAGCTTGAGAGCAGGTTGTGCTCCTACCGATAAATATGATAAATGATGAATGATAAATTTTACCTTTTAACAGGGACCATAAAAAGTTGAGGAACCACAACGATGGTCGAATGCTCATTTTCAAAGATTTCTCGAAAATCAATTTTACCAGCAACAAACAAAGATTTAACATACGTTTAATTCTAGCTGCACTTTCCCATTTCTGACAATTGCAGAAACTTGGCTTTGAGTGTTCAGTGGGTGCCAATTTCCCCCAGCTGGTAATTGGTACCGCAGGGTCCAAAAAACACAACTAGTGTGACACTATTACATTTCAAAGTCGTTCCGAACTGTTCGACTGCTCGTCCACGCTTTATTGAACTAGTCTCAAGGCGCTGAAATGATCTCTGCAAAATAACGATTGGATAAAAAAGGGGGGTTTTATATTTAAAGTGTCATTACTGTGTGGGAGTAAGTGCAACTGGCTGGTTTCAATTTGATGAGAGTAATGGTGTCGTAGAAACAATTTTACAGTATAAAGAGAGTTGAGGTGCCATTTCAACAAGACAAAGGGAATAACTTCATCACTGCGTCTCCAGGTCTCACAGAGTTGAATTTAATGCCTTTTTTTTTTTTCTATCTTTTTTAACAAAATGTACTAATTTAATTTTTGGACAAATCTCTCTCTGTCTTATTCAATCAGCTATTGCAGGTAAGTATAAAGTTAAGTACTTTACATTAGATTAGGTAGAAACAGGGAAGGTCATGAACTGAATAATTCTATGAACTGGTAAGTGTGAAGGGGAGAATCTGGTTCAGTGGTAGACTTGGGATTTTGGGTTGAGGGAAAATAAATGTCCAAATGAATAAAATAAGAAAAAATGTTTATGTTGAAATTGAAATAAAACTTCAGAACTTCAAATGTACCACTATTTCATGACATTTTTAGGCCTAATAAAAACTGAATTGCAGACTTTTTACTGGGCCTGCAGACAACTTGCTTATTAATGGATCTACTGTACAGTGAATTTAAGAATTTTACAGAATTTCAACATTATTTGCAATGTTTGTGTGTGTGTGTGTGTGTGTGTGTGTGTGTGTGTGTATCTATCAATGTATCCAATTATTTATTTATTTATCATATTATTTATCATACTATTTATTATAAGCTGTTTCCATTGTTTGTGACAGGGTCCACCGTTCCCACCAAAAAAATAAGGAAAAGATATCCATCACCGCCTCAAGTGACCAAGAAAACAAAAACAAATCAATGAAAACAGACTTGAGCCAAGACAGGGTAAAACAGGTTTCGAAGGGAATTCTGGGACTGCTGTTCCAACCCGTCCCAATCTGATCAATCAGCCTGACAAACCACACATTCAGTGCTGAACCCTTGAGGTGAAAAACCTAAATTAACTTCAAATGAAGGTACAGATGAAAAGTAGACCAGCACAACACAATATTTGTTATTCTTCTAATATATATATATATATAACTTTTTTTTGTACTTTCTCCTGCATTTGTTAATGTGATTTCAAGATTCAAGATTCAAGACTGTTATTGTCCCATTCATCAAGAGCAGTGAAGTGAAATACAGCATTGCAGTAAAAAATAAAATAAAATACCATTTAAAAATGGGAATGAAATACGGGTCAATGACAGGAGTAAAGTGCAGGGCGGTGGCTGAGTGGCTGGTATCTGGCCTTTACGGAACAGTATGTACATGCAACGTCACTGTGTCACGGGTGTGGGTTCTCTGTTGAGGGGTCTGATGGCCTGGGGGAAGAAACCGGCCGTCTGGGGGAATTGGCCTTCACTTCCTGATTGCCCGTTGTAGATATCTTCCAGGGAGGGGGTTTCAAGCACGTCCTCACCACCCTCTGCAGCGCTTTGCTGCTGAGGTCTGTGCAGGTGGCGTGCCAGGCAGTGCACATTCTCTCAGTAGTGCCTGCCTTTGGCTTGAGAGCAATCTGCTGAACGTCTGCGGTAACGGTGGATCTCTATCATCTCCATGTGGCCGACGAATGCAGCGCAGCCCCCGAAAAAAGTCCCCTGGAAAGGGTCATTCTCCACCTCTTACATAGCGAGGAGAGAATTTTGATACGCATTAGGACACGGACCCATTTTGATATGAATTTGTCTTTGGGACCTCAATCTGAGATTTGACTTATTCCAAAATTTCCACTGTTGTCTATACTATAGTTACAGAAACCAGTAAAAACACAGGATCACAACAGTCATTATTGTACATCATCAACTCCTCGTCAGTGAAACAATGTTGAATATTAACTATTTACTGTTTCGCTGGGTGACCCTTGGGGGTCCCCAGACCCCATGTTGAGACCCACTGGTCTAGAAGTGGCTACTAGCCTAGCCTGATATTCAAGATTTGTAGTTGCGGTCAGTGTGGGGTCCATTCTGTTTAACAAGCTTTGTTGCCATGGATACCAGGTACCTATGGCAGCGACCGTTGGCATCGCCTTGCATCTCTTTGTTGACATGAGGGTAAAGGTAAAGTGACAGAGAACACAAAGGGGTTATTTCTTTCTATCTCTACTCTATTAGCAATGTCACGCATGTCAACATGAACCTGAAAAAGCAGCTTCGGCTCACCCCCTCTGTAATCTCGGGGCCGAACCTCAGGTTGGAAAACAGTGCTCCATTCTATTCTACTGTAATGTGCTCTTTATCTGGGACAGGAGACCTGATCACCAAATCACTGCAGCAAAGCAATATTTAGAAATGGAATTATCATTAATAGAGAATCATGACCTACTTTAAGTTCTCTTTGTTGCAGTTTCTGCCTTTAAAATGTATTATGTGAAATACATATACATATACACTCAGTAGTACTCTGACATCAGTCAAAAATATAATTGCATTTACACATTTCCGACTATGTCAACAAAAACTGAACATCATAAAAGTAGAATTCATGGCAGAGCTGGTGTATTGGATTGGATTGTACAGGTGAACATAATAAAGTGCACACTGACTATGTACACAGATCAGCCACAACATTAAAACCAGCGACAGGTGAAGTGAATAACATTGATCATCTGGTTCCAGTGGCACCTGTCAAGGGGTGGGATACATGAGGCAGCAAGTAAACAGTCAGTTGTTGAAGTTGATGTGTTGGAAGCAGGAAACATGGGCGTGGTCAGGATCCGAGCCACTTTGACAAGGAGCACATTATGATGCTGGACGACTGGGTCAGAGCATCTCCAACACCACAGGTCTTGTGGGCTGTTCCCGCTATGCAGTGGTTAGTACCTACCAAAAGTGCTCCAAGGAAGGACAACCGGTGAACTGGTGCCAGGGTCATTGACGCCCAAGGCTCATTGATGCACATGGGGAGCCAAATCTAGCCCATCTGGTTCGATCCCAGAGAAGATCGACTGTAGCACAACTCGGTGAAAAAGTGAATTGAAAGAATCTTCTTCTTTCTATGATAGAAAGGTGTGGAACACACAGTGCATGGCAGCTTGCTGCGTATGGGAGCACTCAGCGTGTCCATGTTGACCCATGTCCACCCCTGAAAGCACCTACAATGGACACGTGAGCGTCAGAACTGGACCATGGAGCAATGGAAGAAGGTGGCCTGGTCTGATGAATCACGTTTTCTTCATGTGGATGGCCGGGTGCTTGTGCGTCGTTTACCTGGGGAAGAGATGGCACCAGGATGTATTATGGGAAGAAGGCAGGCCGGTGGAGGTCCTGTGATGCTCTGGATAAAGTTCTGCTGGGAAACTTTGGGTCCTGGCATTCGTGTGGATATTATTTTGACACGTAACACCTACCTAAACATTGTGAAGCGGGTCAGCGCTGTTTTGGTGGGACAAGGGGGAACTACACAATATTAGGCAGGTGGATTTGTGGCTGATCGGTGTGTATATATCTACTTGATGCTGGCCTACAGGGCAGTCACTGGATCTGCACCCACACACATTGCATCACTCATCAGGCCATATCCCCCAACCTGCTCTCTGAGGTCTGCAAACGAGCGGCGGCTGGTGGTGCCTCACTCATGCGTGGTGTCCCCGTGCTGGAACAAGCTTTTCAGCTCAATACGCTCTGCAGAGACGCTCACTACCCTCAAGAAACACCTGAAGACTCTGCTCTTTCAGGAACACCTACATACATGATCCTATCTTAGCTATGACTAACTATTATTGTTTCTGTTGAGGCTGACTGGCTTTAAGTTCTTGTACTGATGTAATTCATTATATTTGGGTGGAGGATGCTGACTAGTTTTAAGTTGCTGTATTGACAACGCACTTACATCACTTAAGATCGAGGTTGCTCTCATGGCCGATGTCTGCTTTGATTGTTTCTAGCCTCTCATGCAAGTTGCTTAGGACAAACGACCAATGAATACATTTTATATATACACACACACATAGGCACATGCACAAACTATGTGGTTGAGGGATGTGCTCTATGCTCATTTTTACATGCAGTTAAAAGTTAAACAGAATTCCGCTGAGATTCCTTTCTGGCAATCATTACACCTTTGCTGTGCTGGAGATCAATGGACCCCAATCTAAACATCAGTTAAAAGTTAAAGATAAAGCTTTTGTAAATAAGTAAGACTTGGTAATCCACAAGCGTGTGTGTGTGTGTGTGTGTGTGTGTGTGTGTGTGTGTGTGTGTGTATATATATATATATATATATATATATATATATGGCAGATCTGCCTGCCACACACCCAAGTGGCGTTTTCAGGGCCCTCCAGCACAGACACACAGAAGCCGATAGGTTGTAGACACCAGATTATTGTAGAGAGGAGGCTCGGTGGAATTAGCCAGGAGCGGATAGAACAGGTGTCATGACAGGGCTCCTCTCCTGAGTGAGTGTAGGGATGGACCTTTTAACCTGTTGCTTGTAAGACCAACCAACGGGCAACAGGTATGCAGCCACCCTGACCCAATCACCTAGATCCAGGTCAGGTGTGGTCGCTCGAACCATCCCACCCCCACACAACATAATACAGTATATATATACTGTGTGTATGTATATATATATATATATATATATTTATATACATACACACAGACACACACACACATCTATATATACTTTGATTAAATAAATGTTGCATTGAACCGCATAAAGTGAAATAATATACAAGCCCACGGTGACGTTGTTATTCGCAGCGCATGCGCAGTATGTCAGCACTCCAGCTGGCTCTGGCCTTGGCAGGGTGCAGGACTGTCGTCAAACGGAGCCACACCAGCGACACCTGGTGGTCGGCAGTAGTTACAGCAGCCACTTCAACTTGAACTGCCGGCCACGCCTCTGGTATTGACGCTCCGGTGCATGAATTCCTGTTCAATTATTAACGTGCTGCAATCAATCCCGAGTAGAGTCTGTTTAAATGTTTTGTCTATCTCATCTAAAATGAACTAAACTAGTTATTTTTCAATGAGAGCAAACGGTATGAAGGCAGCATAAGCCTTATTGTATAAGCCTTATGTAATGACTGCTTCCTGTCATTACATGTTCTATAGGCCCTATAAACACGATGCATTTATATATTATTGATTTATATATGATATACATAATAATAATAATAATAATAATAACACATATTTGTTATAAATTATAAATATTGTCCCATCTTGATTGTATAATGAGAAAACATTTCACCATCCGTTTTGGGGAATGAACGTAAAACTGGACAAAAAAAGAGGCACACGTAGACCTATTAGGACAATACCCCACATTGCTCTGCCCCCGGGGGCACGATCATGTGACGTGATGTCTTTGTGACATCACAACTCTTCCGTCAGTTTACGCTTCAGAAGGCGTACTACACACTGGGCCAGCACCCTTTTTGTCATAAATTGTCAAAACTCAAAACCTGAACTCACCTCTCTTTCAGCTGTATTTGTAACGATCCCATATTTTAAAAATAAATATGTAATAATAATAATTGCAGCCCATCAAACCACTTCCGGGTGGGTCCGTCACATGTGATCGCGTTTTCTGACGTCACAAGCACGTGGTTACCGTAGTTCGACGCGCGCTCCGGCACGCTGAGTTGACGCCCTGCTCCGCACAGGGCGGGAACCGGGCGGCGGAGCATCCGAGGCCGACGCGATGCGGCTCCGATCGGCCTGAAGCTGAGCGGAGCTCCTCGGGGGAAGGCCGCGCCGCGCCGCGCCGCGCCATGGCCGCGTCACCGCCGTACGACGCGCAGGTCATATCGTGCGCCCTGTTCTTCTACAACGCGGTGCGCGACCTGAAGCCCGTGTGGCTGCTGGAGGACATGCGGACCATGGAGACCCTCTACCAGGAGGACGCAGTCACCCTGCGCAGCTACAGCCCGTCGGAGGCGCTTCTCTACGCCGTAGTGCACGACCACCAGGCGTACGCCCGCTACCTGCTCGGCCACTACGCCGGCGAGGCGCTCGCAACGCCCGGGGAGCACTTCTGCTGCTACTGCGGCGGCTGCGGCGCGTCCGTGCCGCACCTGGCCATGGCGGTCCGCTACGACAGGCTGCGCATCCTGGGGCTCATCCTGCAGGAGGTACGTCGAATGCCCAGCGTGCCCTGGTACATGGACACAGAAGCGGGGTGCCTCCATGCGGAGGGTCCGCAGCATAAGACCCCCTTGCATCTGGCCTGTGAGCTCCTGCGCCCCGACGCGGTGCTCATGCTGCTGGGCGGCGGCGCGTCGCCGCACGTCGCGGATCGCGGCGGCGTGACCCCGCTGGACGTGATCCTGGAGCGACTGAGGGACCCGAGGGCCAGGCCCCTGGACGGAAAACAGTGCCTGGACAACCTGCTGATGTTCATGCCCGAGTTTATGATAAAGTTCAAAATGAAGGGTTCTCTGGTGCAGGAGCCGGAGTGCTGGTCCGAGGCCCTCGGAGAGGACACCTTTAGGTACCTGGTGGGTCAGAGCCCTGCACCCCTGGTCCTGATCGCCATGCGGACTGTCCTCAAGCAGCTGAGCCCTGCAGGGTTCCCAGAAAGCCTGCACCAACTGCCCATACCCTCCTCCCTGAAACCACTGGGCCTGCCCTCCTGGCGGGGCCACAGCCTCTAGTGTAGAAGATCCAAACAAAACAAAAAAGGCTAATTTATGGTACTATGTCAGCATTATGTGTGTGTGTGAAAAAAGCTTGTATGATCGACTGATGTGAATGATTTCTACTGGTCATTCAGCCACCAAATGGTGAACACAAGACACTCCCAGCGGTGGAAGAAGTACTCAAGACCTTTTACTTCAATAAAAGTACAAGTACTGACACATTACTCTGGTAAAACCTAAAGTACCACATTGCTCTAAGTGTAAGTAAGTGTCCTTATATAACAGCTTTTAATATGACAGAAAGGGCCCACTGGAACTTTTTTTTTCTGCAGTGTGAGTGAGTGTTCATGCATATACTGATTAAAATTTACAAAAAAAAAAAAATAGTATAGCCGTGGAAGGGTATGGACCTATATGGATCTAGTCTCATAAATAAATAAAAATAACTGAAGACTGTTAGAAATATGCATGTACTTATGCAAAGTATAGAACCGTGCAAAGTATTTGTTGTGAAAGTTGTGTGACAGGAATTGAATGTCTCTGAATATACTGAAGTGCAGATACTTGAAAATGTTCTTCCAGCACTGAATGATCATAATCCTACTGGTTACTCTATTCAGCCTCTGGGTGGTGGAAACACTACAGTATTGAAGTAGATGAGATATTACAGGTCATTCCGATTGTCAAGAAATGTTTAACCATGCATATCATATTTTTTCGATGTATAAAAAAAAAAATGAATGAACAGTTTTGTTTCAGAAAGTGTCAGATCTCATAGATCACTTAAAAATCGGTCCAGATTGACTTGATTTAACATTTTACAACTAATTTAAAAATGTATGTGTGCCGAAATTACATCAGTCTGATCAATTATATGTGATCAATATATGCATCATGAATGCACTTTCATTAAAATGTATTTAACTCAAATTGATAATCAAAGTGGTATTTATGAACATGTTTGGTGTAAATCAGCATAAAAACATCCTGTGGCGCTTCAAGCATCCGGAAGTGGAGTCGCCCCAGTAAGTGTCCCTCCTTTCAAAACCAAACTGAAAAAAAGCTTTGCGTGAAAAGAAAGTGGAGGCGTGGTGTTTTGTTTTAATATTTCAAATTCGAAGGACATCTTTCAGCAGAGCTTTATCCTCCGTACAGACAAAACTTCACTTCAATTTCAAATTGAAATTTCACACAAATTTGCCCCCCATAGGTTTACACGGTCACCCTACCAGCGGCAAACTAAATTGTCCAAATGAGAAAAAGGAGTCATTTGTTCCCCGTCGTCAGTCGACTTCATTTTGCTGGCACCGTATCAGAAGCAGCCGTTCAACGTATTCACTTTATTCATGTCTTCCTCTGATGTTTCCTTTGTCAGTGGCTGGGTCCGCCTTTCCCGGCAGCGGCGACAGTTTTGTTAGGGCGTGTGTTGAAAAGTGACCTAACCAAAATACCACTTGTGAAGGTTGTGGATGACTCTATAGTCTTTGTTTCTGTGAACAAAATCACAGGCTTTACATATCGGCTTCAGGTACTTGTGATTCTGGGCGGCCGCCTGGTGGTTTGCGTAAAAATGCTTCCGCCACCCAAAGTAGCGCAGGTAGGCCTCGTTGTCGACGCCCAAACCGGACAGGGCGCCAGCCAGCGCCTTGGCGTCGGGGAAGTCGTCGACGTGTATGAAGGAGTCCCCTGGGACGAAGTCCTCGTAGTTCTGTCTCGGCGGGCCCAGGACCACCGGTACAGTGCCCACCGCCAGGGGTCCGTTCAGCTTGTCCGTGATGTAATCCCTGTGGATAACGTCCTCGAACGCCAGGTAGAATTTGCAGCCGCTTATGAATGAGAAAAGGTCCCGGCGCGCGGAGGACGAGGGCGCGGCCCGGTCGTAGACGTCGACGCCGATGTGCTGCGAGAGCCGCTTGTAGTAGTCACCCCCCGTCCCGTTCTCGACGTCGCTGCCGCTCGTCGCGTAGCAAACCAAGTTCTTCTTTTCGGGTATCTCGAATGTCTCACCTGGGGGCTTCCTGTGGTTCAGATCCACATGCACCCGAATGTCGGCGTCGTGCCTGAAGGTCAAGCTCAGGTTAAAAAGATTGTCGATGCCCTTTACTATGTGCGTGGTCGCCGGCGGTTCCATGTTCATCCAGATCCAACGCTGAACTTTAGGTCTTGGCACGCTGGGAAGGTTGGACAAGTTGTCTTTAATAGCGTTATGAAATATGATCACGTCGTCCGCTTGCAGGTATAGCGCCCGATCGTCTGTAAGTATGCAGCTGTCGATGTCGAAGTGTTTCTTGCAGTCGCCAAAATCAAACTCGAGATCTTCGGGCCAGAACCAGAGCAGCAGCAGGGGTTTGGGCCTCCCGGTGTAGGGGTGTTTTACGTAAGTGGAGTTTTCCCGATGCTGATTCAGAATGGTGGGGAGCGGGCGGCACTCCAGCGAGGGGCGAGTCTTGAAGAACATGAAGAAAAAGGTGAAGGCCCCCAGGGCAAACAGCGCCAGGAAGGTGAGGCGCAGGACTCCGGTTCCCGCTACCGAAGGAACGCCGGCCATCTCTGCAAACACACAAAAACAACAGGTGCCTTTGGGTCAGTCGTGTTCTATAAGGGACGTCGTCAGACGGTCTTTGCATGCACTCACCTAAGAAGGTAAGAACCGCTCTGTTTTCCAGAATTCACCATACAGCTGCGCCACACAACTGATCCCGGAGGAACACCGCAATGTCTGGCAGATCAGAACGGGCTTTCCGCCCGAGCGGTGCCCGAGCAAAGTACCGCCTGTAAATACCACATGTATTACTTAGCGACACGAGTGCCTCCCAATGTTTCCCCGAACCATGAAATCCAAACCAAAATAAACGTGGCTGAAACTAAACAGGTAGGACCTGTTTGCCTCTGTGAAATCGAGCTCTCAAGTAGGAACGGGAGCTTCTCGCAGGATCGACATCCTGCTCTGTTGGGTGATCCTGTTTTTTTCCCAAATTAACGAGATACGGCTCTCGTTAATTCAGAAAAAGGGGGCAAGCTCTTTCTCTCTAGTGAATGCATAACGCATCCATAGATATCGCTCGTGTTTACCTACCTACCTAGTCTCGGTGCCACGCC
Source organism: Zeus faber (assembly GCF_960531495.2). Taxonomy (NCBI): domain Eukaryota; kingdom Metazoa; phylum Chordata; class Actinopteri; order Zeiformes; family Zeidae; genus Zeus; species Zeus faber. Next base: position 46,387,759 of record NC_137189.1, on the reverse strand, counting down.
CCATTCTTACCATACTGGTGAGGGAACCTAAGACAGTTAAAATGTCAAATTAAAAACTCAATATATTTATTAAATTGAATTAAAATCACTGAACTTTAAGGTTTTCAGTACAGATATTATTAAATAGGCAGATAATTTATTAATCACCAGAGGAAAATTGTGTTACTTGTGTGTTAAAGCAGCGTCAATAATACTATAGCAGCAATAATAATAAAAGTAATAAAAATAAGAAAATGTAAAAAAAAACGCAATATACCAATAACAAACCATCACAATAAACAAGAAACTATGATAACACTATTTATCAAGAAAATTCAACACTCTGTAGTTGTACTAATACAACTGTACTATTACATTAGTATTACAATAATTATTAGTACACGCTAAAGCTTAAACGAGTATCCTTCGCGTCCCTTGACTCAATTTTTCATAATTATCATTAAATATATCATGAAATAGAGAACGATTGGAGCAGTCAAATCAACAAACACACACAACTTAGTCAACACAGCGCTACTGAGACACTCAATTCCTTAATGTTGAATCAAGGCAAAATTAAAATAAAAACATAATGAGGACTGCACGGCCAAACATGCACGGCAATTAAAATTTAATTTAATTTAAAAAATTGTCAAATTCCCTTCCAATCCCACTCACCTTCAATCAAGCTTTTATTATTATTATTATTTTTTTTTTAAATCAATAAAAGCAACCGCTGCTTGTCATTATTCTCCTCGAATGTTCAGTGGAAACTGATTCTATGTGCGCCTATTGCCTCCGGTGGGACACATCCTGGATGCCGGTGGGAAGTGCAGCAGCTCTCAGGTTACCCAACACAAAGTCACACCCACACCGGGAGGGGCAGCACTGTTGAAAGCCCCAGGGCCATAAATTTCACGTACAACGGTGTTAAAGTATAACTGCGCCATAAAGCACAGTGGGTGCCACATTATGTCTAGCGACTGGATGTTTCCCTTTACTTGTATCATGTGACCTTTGACTAAACAAATTGGTCAATCAACAATCTTCTAGGGGAGCAGAATGTCTCGTAAAAAAATAAAAAGTCGATGTGTCAGTAGTTGTCAGTAGTCAGGGACCGAACTTTGCCCGGGTTCCATTGTCTCAGCGTAGATATCTAACTTAAATGTTCCCTTTCGAGTGAAGGGCGCGGCCCAGGCGCTGACCATCGGCTGGCTGATATCACACAGGCGCTGTTTGGATCTCTGGGAAGTGTAGTCTGCCATAAATAATTAAATATGGCTGAAATGTGAGCTAAAACTGTATTTGTTCAACTAGGTCAGTGGGATGTGTTTGTACTGTGTTGTATTATATTCTACGTATCACATATACGTATGTTTGTTCTCTGTATTTTAAACGGGTCTTGATCAATTAGCAAATGCGTCAGCAGCTCAAGGTCTCTGATACAATATCGGCTCATAATAAAACACATTTAAAGTGATTGCACTCTTTCCAAACTATTTCTATGTGGTTTTATCGCGTGTTTCTACAGAATAGGCTCATGTAGCCGCACGTTGCTGCAGCGACCCGTGTTGGAATGACCTAGTGAACGTTTAATCAAACAAATGTTTTCAAAAAGAAAAATATCGAATATATGGGGTCTTCACCTCAATAACAAATAATTTAAAATATATTTAGTGCAATAGTGTTTTTCACTCCACCGAGGTCATATGGTTCCGATTTGAGTATTCACTTTTTTCATAAAAAGGTAAAAACATGTTCAAACCATTTTTTTCGATGCAGTGGAAAAGATTTATGGAAGAGGATTAGGGTCAAGTGAAAACATGTTTTGGCCGGGGAGAAATTGAGTTGATTGAATTTGAGTTTTGAGAATAAATGACAATTCTGTCGTTGCAAGTCTTCGTATTTGGGGCTCACTCGCATTGACTGTGAATGTTGCTCAGCATGTTTGAGTTAAAAGATGCTTGGAAGTCTCGTTCGGTGAACAAACAGCCACAGAAAATCTTGCAGCCATCTTGTGTGAAACCTCGACCCTTCTTTTTCTCCCTTCCTTTCTCCATTTTTGTACATTTCATATATTTTTCTCTCTGTGCAGTTGAAAGGAAGTGACCCTCCAAAAATGCAGACAGGAGTCCATAGTGACCCATAGCAACCGTCAAAACGTCACGTTCCCTAAAGCGATGTGCTTAGCTGCGGGTCCCGGTTGCAAAATGTCTATGCTTCATTAAAGTTAAAGTGGCTCCACGAGGGTGAAGTTCGCAGCCCATTCATGGTGTTTTCATGGCGAGTTCATAATCCTTGGAATTTGGTGTTTTTAAGCGCAATAAAAGCTTCTTATTATAATCTAAGTCAAGGTTTGAAGACAATAAGTACAGCAATGTTTTTAATTATCATCTAGACCTGGTTGGTTGTCTGTGTGTAGAAAAAAACAGTCAAAGCATTCAGAGGATTTTGAACGCACCACGAAATCATGCTGTGTAGGAGTAATTCATATTTGTTATTTATACCCTACTGTTTGTACCCATAATAATTTGTCCTGGGCATAGTATCACATTTTGTCTATTTCTATATATTTAAATATCTGACTTTTTGTTCTGTACTTTGTTTATACATTTTGGCTATTTGTATATATTTAATAATTTATTTGTTATTTATTATTATTCTTTTTTTCTACTTGTTTTTGGGGGTGGTATTGGACAACACACACAACAATAATTCACATGAGAAAAGCTTGAAGATTCTTATTTTTTAAATAATTTAAAAGCAACTTATGATGAATGTTTTATCCCAGCTCATTTTTAACTTAAACTTGGAACCCATTACCAAAGGTTTTACCATCTAGACATGACTTCTTTTTGTTACTTGACCTGCAAATCCTCAATAATAATGCCAAAGTCTATCAATGATCTTTTTTCTTCCCTTGCAATGTGTAGGCCCATGTAGCTATGCAGTGAGCTTAACACTCTCCCAAAAAAGTACCCAAGACAGGAGCTGACTCTGTCTTTTATAGTAGTTGTGTGAGACTGCTGAACCACTCAAAATTATGCAGATTGATAATCAATAAGTCATCATAATATTTACACTGTTTGAATACACAAATCAACTGAGATTCTGCTTCCTCGAGGGCAGTAAATAAAAATGTGGGTGGAAGATGTGGTGTTAATTCGGCTGGCTGATTTTTGTATGAGGGTGTAACGATTTCACATTGCTGTCACAGTGCTGTGATGTCACAGTGCAGATTGGGAGGGGCAGAACTTTAATAATATTGATATGAATGTACCCTAATAAAAATGTTCTATAGATCAACCAAACCTAAATGAAGACATCATTATCTGCAGCAATGCCTATCTTATAGTTAAACAGTATTAACAGGACATAGTAGAATATCAACATGTATTCAAATCATATTTTATTTGATATCATAGTCTACAAATGTCAATATGAAAAGTACCAATCGTATAGATTGTGAACAACACTATAACCCTCGTCTCTCGACATGTGTTCACAGGCATAACAGATGGGTTTCGTGAATTCATTATAAATTGACAAAAGATGAGGTGTGGCTTTGTAAAACTTCCTCCAGTGAAAGTACTCCATGTATTTGTCATCGTTCTTATCCAGGTACAGTAGGTATTCTGCCAGAGCCTTAGCATCAGGGAAGTCATTGATATGAATGAATGAATCTGGTGGCATATACTCTTCATAGTTATCTCTCGGCGGACCCAAAACCACCGGCACACTTCCTGCCACCAACGGTCCGTTCACTTTCTCTGTGATATAGTCTCTGTGAACTGAGTTTTCAAAGGAGAGGTAGAATTTACAACTACTCATGACTGGGTAGTAATCTTCATAGGGCAACGGCGACCCACTAAAAGCTCTCCCAAAGAGTTGCACCTTTATGTGCTTAGAGAGCTCTTGGTAGTACCTCTCTCTGGTGGTTGTCCCAGTGGCAGGATCTTTGTTACTCACAAACCAACAGACTAATTTGTCTTTCTTTGGCAAGAGAAAATCAGCATCCGATTCTGTTCTCGCAATCGTTAATTCCTCCCTTACAGGGATGTCTGCATCTCTTCTGTAACTCAATGTCAGATTGAACAGATTTTCCAGTCCTGGTATTTTCTTTGTGTTTGTCGGAGACTCCACATGGTACCAAATCCATTTTTGGAAAGGTGGACGAGGTTCTTCTGGCAGGTTATTCAAATTCCAGTTAATTTGCCTGTGAAAGAAAATGACTGCGTCCGCTTCATGGTAAAGAGATCTGTCATATGTCAGGGTACAGCTTTTGATGTTGTAGTATTTCTCACAGTCATTAAAATCAAAAGATGTACCTTCTGGTAAGAACCACACCAAAACTGTAGGCATATGCTCAATTCTTGGAAGCAAACTGGATGTGCATGAATCCGAGGTTGATGGAAAATATAAATAAAATGTTATTGTCCACACAAGTCCAAAGGCAGCCAACAGTCCCAGAAAAAAAGGTTTGGGGCATATAGAAGTTATCATTTTCCCACAGCACGGTTATGTTTCTGCAAAAGATGAGAGATAAGGGCACAGCAATGCAAGCAAGTGGGCAATGCAAGTTCTAAAGCAAGTTTAGCAACTTCTAAACTGACTTTCGGTGTTCCCTTGTGTCTCATTTTGGGATGTCAGTTAGTGATGTACACGTGGAACAATGTATAAAATAATGCCAGAAGCACTGAATAACACATGAAGTTTTACGTTAAATATATTTGACTTGTTGGGGGGAGGGGTAGAGTGAAGAAGGGTTCCCATATTTAGTGACTAAAACAAACCTACAGTAACACATAAATTAAGATGATTAAGTAAGAGTTAATTCAAGAATCAATACTCACAGGACTCAAGCAGCTCAAGCAGTAGATGACAGGGGATAAACCCTTGCTATCAGGAACAAACTGAAACCCTCGTTAAGTTAGTTAGGTTTGTAAACAGTTACACAAGGGTTTCTCTCCGTCCCATTGTCCGGAGACAGTTCCCACACTTCCTGGAAGGTGGGCGTCGCCTTGCGACTATGCCCCAGGCCACATGATATGTCTGCATCATCATGACACTGTATCCGCGTCACCGCGTGTCGATTACGCACATTTGAGTATTTTTCGAGCTTATAGAGCTTGTGCATAATCACCGGGTGTCATGACATTTCACTGCATATATGTACGACCGTATGTGTATGTATGTGACAAATAATCTCTTGAATTTGAATATAAGAAAATGTGTATAGCAGGTACAGGTACAAGGACAGAGTAGCTTAGAAACTTGAGAATTCTCACTGTATTGGGCGGGACAAGCAAACCTGTTTCGCAACATAGTTGATGTGCAAGTGCCAGCCGATTTAAAAACCTCCACCACATGTTTTGTTGGAATCAATGTCCAATGGAGTCAAAAAATGAACGTTCTGTCACTAACGTAGTCCACCCATGGTTAAATAACCATGGGTGGACTACGTTAGTGACAGAACGTTCATTTTTCTCTTGGGGCTCTTCTTCTGGATCTGGTGAGAATGAGAGTGGGGTGGGGGAATGGCTATATTTTATGTCCTGTCAGGAATTGTTTTCCCGGTTTGGGTGATCCGACCGGAGTCCATAGCGACCCATAATAACCATCAAACTTTGCGTTCCCTATAGTGATGTGCTCGGCTGCAGGTCCCGGTAAAAACGAGTCTATGAATTATTAAAGTTAGCGTGGCTCTACAACGCCCAAGTCTGCAGCTGAGTCATGGTGTTTTCATGGTGCGTTCAAAATCCTCGGAATTTGATGTTTCAAATGCAATATAGGCGTCTTATTATAATCAAGGTTGTAGTCAAGATTTGACGACTATGAGTACTGTACAGTCATTTTTTTAACAGAATAAATGTGCCTGAATGAGAGGGGAGCAGAGGAGAGGAGGACCTGGTTGGTTGTCTGTGTGTAGAAAAAAACAATCAAAGCATTCAGAGGATTTTGAATGCACCATGAAATCACGTTGTGTAGGAGTAATCCATATTTGTTTTTTATACCCTACTGTATATACCCATAACAAAAATGTCTCCTCTGCATAGTATCACATTTTGTATATTACTCTATGTTTAAATATCTGACCATTTGTTTTGTATTTTGTTTGTATGTTTTGGCTCTTTGTAAATATTTAATACTTTATTTGTTATTTTTATTATTCTTTTATAATTTTTTTATATGATTTTTTTACTTGACTTCTTTATTCTATTTTATTATTTTTATAATTATTACTTTTATAATTTTTTTTTTTTCCAGACTGCTAAGTTTTACTATTTTTTTATGCGTTAATGGTCTGCAGTGTAATTCATTAAACCTCACCAGAACAAATTCCTTTGTAAATGGACCTGGTAGAATAAACTGATTCTGATTCTGATCCCAAATTTCCTCAGAAATGGGAATGTGTTTGGCTGCGGGTCCAGGTTGCACTTTAAAGGCAGACTTAACTTTGTTTTTAGACCACTCGTTAGCTTAAAATAAAAATAATAAAAATAATCTCCTTTTTCTTTCGGCTGCTCCTGTTAGGTGTCGCCACAGCGGTTCAATGAGATTTGTTGTCCGCATGTTTTATTTGGCATAGTTTTTGTTAAGCCTCGGGTAAAGTCAACGGTACCGCTTTATGAGACGGTCTGCGTTTTAGAGTGTAACTTCCCATCTTCTACAGTGTAACTTCCTCGTATCAATCATAAATGTATTAAACAATTTTTTTTGCCCTCTCATGGCAGTTCGGACAATATTTTTTTTTTTGACAGGTGTGTTCTGCAGGCACGCTCCACCCACACTCCAGGGGTACAGTATGTGTATCGCATGTGAAAATGTTCCACCTGTAATTTGTGGTGCCACCTTGCTTACTTTTCTTTTATTGTTTCTGTTATTCACGACAACAAATGACATAATATCAGAAAAACTTGTAACTTTCATTCAGTTTTTATGCACCACATATCTAGTGTTATTTGGATTACCGTTATTCACACTGGGTTGTGGCACTGCACCCGTTACTGAGGAAAAATTGGGGGGGACTCAGAGACGCAGGCCACACGCGCTTTTTTTTTTTTTTTGCTTAACTGAACTCAGAGCAGGCCATACGCACACATTTTTTGCTTGATGGGCATGACACACACTTTTTGGCTTGAACAAACATACAGAGACGAGGAGGGTGTGGAGCATTTGCATGGACAGCTGACGCACAGCTGATCAAACTAAGACTTTGGCAGAACACCAGATTTATGAATCAATCTCAAATAAAACCTTCCTAAACGTTCCCTCAAAGCAAACTTTGCGTGACCGGTGAACCAAAGAAAAAAGAAAGTAAAATATATATATATATATATATATATATATATAAACACACACACACACACACAAACATACATACACATGGAAGTAATTTGTTGGTAACCTTACAGCTCATTGAAATATTGCTTCATTCTTCCTAACCCTAACCGCATTAAACTAGACATTAAATTACATCAAAATGAATCAAACTACATCAAATGACTTTAAATTAGATCAACCTGTGTTTGAATAGATTAAATCGCATTAAACTACATGAATCTGCATAAAATATATTAAACTGCATTAAAATACATTATCCAGATTACTGGATAATAAGACTGCTCTTGTTAAGGTCTTCAATGACATCCATCTAAACACAGACGCTGGCAGACACGGTTGACCATAACATATTACTAGACTTCCTGGCACAGTACTAAACCGGTTTAAATCCTACTTAAAGGACAGGAACTACTTTCTGTCCATTAGTAATTACACATCTGAGCGTACAAAAATGACATTCTGGGGCGTCTTCTGTTTAACATCTACATGCCCCCACCGGCTCAGATTACGGAAAACAGCAAAATATGTTCCCATAATTACGCAGACGGGTAATCTGCACGTGTGTGGAGTTTGCATGTTCTCCCCGTGCTCACAATGGTTTCCTCCATGTAACATCAGTAAGGACCCCCACCAAAAACATGCACAATATCGTCTAACCAGCAATGGACATATGGAACCAAGGTCCCCAGGCGCATCATTGTATGCTGCCCACTGCTCCTGGCTGCCCCCCCTGAAGGAAGGACAAGCCAGAATGGGTCAAATGCAGAGGAACCATTTCACCGGCCACCATCTGAAGCGTGTGTGTTGGTTGCTGTCACTTCATGAATGCATGTGTTGTGGTGTGCCGTGTGACAATTAAAGATTATTCTCCTCTTCAGATGACATACACATTTACATAACCATATCACCAGGGGACTATGGTCCAGCTAAATCACAGAGCAGAAGTGCATTGAACAAATCAACTATCGGATGTGCCGGAATTTTCTCCAACTTAACAAAACAAAATGGAGTCATTGTTTTTGGAGCAAAGGAAGAACGACTAAAAGTCGGCGCTCAGCTTCAATCATTTAAGTTAAAAAGCACAAACCAAGCCAGAAATCTTGGTGTAGCCATGGACTCCTACCTAAATTTCGACAGCCACATAAAAACGATTACAAAGTCAGTCTACTATCACCTTAAGAACATATCAAGGATTAAAGGACTAATATCTCAGCCGAATTTCGAAAAACTTGTCCATGCATTTATCTTTAGTAGACTAAACTACTGTAAGTGTCTTTACAGGTCTCCCTAAGGGATCCATCAGACACGTGAGTAAAGCTTACATTTTTTTTTTTTAATTATTCAATATTTAAAAGCAACCTATGGTTAATGTTGTATCCAAGCGAATGTTCAATGTAAAACTTGGGACCCATTACCAAAGGTTTTAGCAACTAGACTAGACTTCTTTATTGTGACTTCAACTGCAATTCCTTCATCATAATGCCACAGTCTATCAATGATCTTTTTTCTTCCCTTGCAATGTGTAGGCCCATGTAGCTATGCAGTGAGCTTAACACCCTCCCAAAAAATACTCAAGACAGGAGCTGACTCTAGGTGTCTTTTATAGTAGTGGTGTGAGACTGCTAAACAGCACAAAAGTTTGCAGATGAATGATCAATAAGTCATCATAATTCTTACACTTTCTGCATACAAATAAACTGAGATTCTGCTTCCTTGAGGGCAATAAATAACAAGGCGGGTGAAGAGATGGTGTTCATTCAGCTGGCTGATTTTTGTATGACGGTGTTACGATTTCACATTGCTGTTACAGTTCGGATCGGGAGGGACAAAACTTAAATATCAATATTTATGTATCCTAATAAATAAATGTTCAATAGATCAACCAAACCCAAATTCCTAGCCAAAGATAAAGACGTCATTATCAGCAGCAATACCTCTTATAATTAAACAGCATTAACAGGACATAGTAGAATATGAACATATATTAAAATCATATTTTATTTGATATCATAGTCTTGAAATGTCAATATGAAAAGTACCAATCGTATAGATTGTGAACAACACAAAATCCCTTGTCTCTCGACATGTGCTCACAGGCATAACAGATGGGTTTTGTGAATTCATTAGCAGTTGACAAAAGATGAGGTGTGGCTTTGTAAAACTTCCTCCAGTGAAAGTACTCCATGTATTTGTCATCGTTCTTATCCAGGTACAGTAGGTATTCTGCCAGAGCCTTAGCATCAGGGAAGTCATTGATATGAATGAATGAATCTGGTGGCATATACTCTTCATAGTTATCTCTCGGCGGACCCAAAACCACCGGCACACTTCCTGCCACCAACGGTCCGTTCACTTTCTCTGTGATATAGTCTCTGTGAACTGAGTTTTCAAAGGAGAGGTAGAATTTACAACTACTCATGACTGGGTAGTAATCTTCATAGGGCAACGGCGACCCACTAAAAGCACTCCCAAAGAGTTGCACCTTTATGTGCTTAGAGAGCTCTTGGTAGTACCTTGCTCTGGTGGTTGTCCCAGTGGCAGGATTGTTGTTACTGACAAACCAACAGACTAATTTGTCTTTCTTTGGCAAGAGAAAATCAGCATCCGATTCTGTTCTCACAATCGTTAATTCGTATCTTACAGAGATGTCTGCATCTCTTCTGTAACTCAATGTCAGATTGAACAGATTTTCCAGTCCTGGTATTTTCCTTGTGTTTGTTGGGGACTCCATATGGTACCAAATCCATTTTTGGAAAGGTGGACGAGGTCCGTTTGGCAGGTTTTCCAAATTCCAGTTAATTTGCTTGTGAAAGAAAATGACTGCGTCCGCTTCGTAGTAAAGAGATCTGTCATATGTCAGGGCACAGCTTTTGATGTTGTAGTATTTCTCACAGTCATTAAAATCAAAAGATGTACCTTCTGGTAAGAACCACACCAAAACTGAAGGTATATTCTTCATTCTTGGAAGCAAACTGGATGTGCATGAATCCAAAGTTGATGGAAAATACAAATATGATGATATTGTCCACACAATTCCAAAGGCAGCCAACAGTCCAAGAAATACATCTTTTGGGCATATAGAGGTCATCATTCGCCCACTGTAAAGAAAACAAAAGTTTTTAAGTTTTCCTTGTCATGACAAATCTTATAAATGAAGGTGTATTGCTGGGGACCCAAGAATGTGCAGTGTCCTATTTGGTGCCATTTGGTCACATGACACGTGTAATATTAATAAACCTTCAATAAACAGTAAGCCAACGGGGGACGGGGCTTCCTGTGAAAGCAATCGACCTGTTCGGAACAGGCATGTTTGGTGCCGACATGCGACGCATTGTAACTTGAATAAGCTTTGAATAAACAAGCGAACATCCACTACATTCCAAAGTAAATATCTATACTTTTAAAATATTTTTTGCTCTCCTAGTTTCTTAACATTTAATCAGGATTTACATTTTTCCCGGTTCAATAGAGTTTGGCGCTGAATTTCCGGTGTCCAAAAGCGTGTGGTGCCTTATCTCCCGTGAGAAATTGTGTATTTTTAGTTAAAATTAACTACAGGAAGACATTGATTCAGTTCACAGCACAAGCTTAAACATACAGCCACCAGTAAAACAGGAAATGTATGGTATGTGGAGCTGAACATATACGGATATCCTCTAAGTTTCAAAATAGCCAGCAGCTCAAGCAAATATAATTCCCGGCCGTGAAAATAAAAAAGTCCTCCTAATTCCACTTCAGAAATTCAGAGAGATGGTTATGGAGTAAACAAGCTACCCGCAGCAGGCAAATGCGCTCTACCATGCACACTGAAAGGAAAAACGCAAGTATGAATCCTCTATTGTAAGGCTACCAGTCGCAGAACCTGTAATAAAGAGGAATGTCTGGAATCCACCCCACGTGAAGACTCCATCACAACCCATGACCACTCGGTTCCACTATTCGAAGCTTCTTCCTCAAGCTCAGTCTTGTTCAATTTACCCAGAAATTTGTGAAGCTACTCAAGTGCAGGCTTTGCCCCCACAAAATCTGTGCCGGGATCTGACCACAGCTTCCTGGGGTGTCCCCTGAGGGAAGTGAACCTCTGATACGCAAGCAGAAACTCTTCAGAAGACTGGTCACTGACGACATCAGTGTGTATGGTCCTTGAAGCCATACAGCAGAACACAATGCCCCAGGCTTTGACTCTTTTCCTAACCTCATCCTTTACCTTGTAAGGCCCAAACAGATCCATGGTTGTGAACTCAAATGGGTTGGCTGGGCTCGCTCTCTCTTAGGCGGAAGGTCACTCATAATTTGTTGACATCGCTTTGCTGTGGCTTTCGTGCAGGCCACACAGCTGTCCACCACTCTCTTCGTGAGTCTTCGACCTTTTACCCACCATGCCCTTTTCCTAATCCTGAGAAGAGTTCCAGCTATGCCTTCGTGGTTGGCTTTGTAGGCCTCTCATGCTACCAGTGTAGACAACCATGCTTCATATGGTATAATAGGAACAGCAGTTTTGTCTTCATTGAACATCTGGATTCTGCCACCACAGACCTACAGAAGGGTCCAGAGCCCACTTCTCTGTACACTAATAGGCTGTTTAAAGCTGTGTCTGGAAAAGTGGCCCTTTCTTGGGCAGCGAGAAAGAGGTCTCTGAGGGCATCTTCACCTTCCTTTGGTGTCAGAACAGCCTCCTTTCCCTTTGCTTGCACTCTCCTATTTTCCTTCAACTCCAGCCACTTTTTAGCAGCTCACCGCACCCCGGCAATGACATTAACTAGAATGTAGATCTATCTAAAAGCTACATAATGATACTGACCAAACTATTGATGGCATATCAATGTAGCTGTGATTTTCCCTCACAACCACTTTGGAGTAAGAGTTTGTTGAGTTGATTATATTGAGATAAATATCAGACTCCAACAAAATCCCAACACTTCTCTGAATTCAGCAGGGACTCCAGAGGGTTAAGATGGCTTACTTTACCACTTACATGAAAAATATAAAGCAGTCGTTATAAAAATCCACTTTCTAAACATTGTTTTCTTTAATTAAAAAACAACATATAACACAACGTTAATAAACACTGTTTACTCTGACAATTTCATACAAGTTGTTCATTTTCTTTTTTTCTTAAGATTGCCATTTTAATGATATTAATTCTTTATTTGTTGTGTGATCTTTATAAATACTGTGATTTGTTTAATTATTTTGTCCAGCTGTTTTGGACAACTGTTTAAAAATATATATATCTGACTTGTTTTGTCATGTGTTGTGCTAATTTACTAATTACTAATTACATTCTACTTTGGAACGTACAAACAATATTACAACTATAAACTCAAATAAATGGAAATGCACCATACATAATGCCATGGAAGTTGGATTCATGAAAATTTCATAAATCTATCATGTAATTTAATAACATGGACACTACTACGTTGTGCTTGTACAGTATGTCCAGATCAGTCTGAAGGTCAGTCACAATATTCTAAAAGAAAGCACGATGGGCATGACTGAACGACGTAACTCTACGATGTTTGATATTTGTCCGTTAAGTAAATCGTGATGCATTTCACATAAAACAAAGAAAACGGTAGTTCTTACCTAAAATGAATAAGCTGGACTCTGTGTGTTGCTGCCTGCAGCTATATTTATTAATTATTATTATTATTATCATCATCATTGTTATCATGGCTTATGTTTGGCTGTCTTATAATATTAGATTTTATGTCGGCATTTCCACCATGCACAACTGATACTCTTTCAGGGTGTGCAGAATGCAGCATTCAAGTATAATAGTATTATTGTTTTAATTGTGGTAAAAAACCGGCACATTTTCGTAGTGAATATTGAAAACCAGGATATTTAAGTGTTTCACAGATGTTTGTCGGGACTCCGGATGCACAGCTTTAAACCGGAACGCCTGGTCGCCGTAGTTTAACATCTCATGCGCTGTAGTACATCATAGTCAGGAACAAACTAATTCAATTTAACAATGGCCAATTTTGTTTCTAAAATAATATGCAGCCCATACTCAGACAACAATTGATTGGTGAGGTGGGGCGTGTCAAACTTGTTTTAACATCGTTATATGCCAGCAGACTCCTGCACAGACTTTGGCTGTAGGGGGGACTCACTGAAAATGAGTCGTTCTTGCAGTGGATTTAGTTCTTTTAGTGAATCAAAAGATTTGTGTCCCTGAAAGGAATCGAAAAGTCCACCACGACAGAGAGGACAGCCATTATGTCGTGGAAATAGTCACATTATTTTGAATTTGTGGGTGAAAGGGACAAGAACATTGCAGTAAAATGGGGGTTTTCATTTTTGGTAACGCAAAAGTACTCTAAGGAGTTTCTTTTCTCAGTAGGTAACGCTGTAACGTAACAAGTTACTTTTTAATGGTGGTAATCTTGTAATGTAACAAGTTACTTTTAAAAGTAACGTTAGCCAACACTGCCCATTACTAACACGTGTATAAAAGTGTTCTGTTACAGTTATGTACTGTACTTTAGTCATGCCTTTGTGTGTGTTTTTGGTAACACCTCGTGATTGCTTAGGGTAGGCTCCCCAAAAAAATAACTGCAGCAAATGACCATTGACCTTGTCACGTGATTAAAATCAGGAAGTATAATTCAGTGTGTGGTCAATAGTAATGTTGCCAACGTGGTGACTTTCTCGTTACATTTTGCAACTTTCAGACCCTCTTAGCGACTTTATTTCTAAAAAATAACTAGCAACAAATTTAGGGACTTATCCAGACCATGAGGGAAAAGGCGAGAAATATATTCAAATACACTATATTGTAATTCATTCAACGCATCATGGTGCTCAGAGTAATCAAAGTCCACGGCTCTTCCGGCATTAGCGCCGGGCAGTGTCTCTCCCTTCCCTAAGATTTCTCTATTTAACTGTTATATGGTTTAAAGGAGCAATAGACTTTTTTTGCTTTTACTTCTCATTATGAAGCTAATTTTGATTGCAGTTTAATTGCTGTCGAATAATGAAACCATCTGTGTTTAGATTGGTCCCCTATAAGCCTCCATATCACTGTCCAATGCGACTGTCTGCCACTTGTCTGCCACCTGTCTGCCGACCGTCTGGAAATGAAGACTGTGGAGGAATGTACTCCAGGTAGATATATAGACACATAAACCCTTGAATATATAAACCACTCATTGAAATGGGTTGAGAAATGTAAACGTTAAAGTGCTTTTTATCCAGAAGAAAGGCTTACAGGCCAGTCTTGCCTGTTCCAATATGGTGGCGACGTTGACGTACGCGTACGAACCCCCGGGAAAATTATGGGTTTACTACAACTACAACTTTTGTAGTTAGTGCTACTTTCATTGGAAAATAGTTGGCAACAGGTATGTTGCCAACTATGTTATTGTAGGACTAGATGGTGAAGCATGGACGATAAATTGTAGTTTAGTGTGTGTGTGTGTGTGTGTGTGTGTGTGTGTGTGTGTGTGTGTGTGTGTGTGTGTGTTAAGGATTTAGATTGATAAGTCCAGTCTCTGATTGAATATTGAATTCAATCTTTAATGTTTATCTACAATTACACTGCATTATTTCATAAAGAAAAGTTATATTTTGTGCATTTCGGGGATATTGATGCAAGATGTTTAAAAGCTAATGACAGGTGTTGGGAATAAATGAATCATCGTGAATAAAAAGTAATACCTCAACAATATAATGAGCATTATAATAAGGTAATTCATGTATAATTCATGCAGATAGGTGTAGGGCTTAAACAGTGAATACATTTTGTGGTACTGTACTGTATATTCCCAGCGTATTTATTACATTCAGTGTATTGACAAGCTTTTTACAATACTTACATTAAGCATCATTTTTATCAAGTTCTTTTGTCTTTGTTGTTTGTTTCACCCTTTTTCTGGTCAATAAACCTGCCGGCAAAGAGTTCACTCTCGACTGAGTGTTGAAAGGAAGATGTTTAGGCTGACTGCCAAATATATACAGAGCCAGCCATGTAACCTTAGATAAACATTTAGAATGGGTCATACAAAAGAGCTATTTCGGCCACACCGTGCCTAAGATCACCATTCCCAATACCAAGCGTCAGCTGGAATGGTGTATACCATTGCCCCCATGCCCCCATTGGACTCTGGAGCAGTGATTAGGCCTTCTCTGGGGTGATGAATCACCCAAACTGGCAGTCGGGTGCACAAAGAGAAGTCAGGAGAGCCCTACCTTCCTGAACGCATCGTGCCAACTATAAAGTTTGGCGGTGGAGGAATAATGGTCTGGGGTGTTTTTCATGGTTTTGGTCCGTAAATCTACAGCATACCATGACATTCTAGAGAATTGTGCACCCCCAATTTTGTGGCCACAGTTTGAGGCGTGTCCTTTTCTGTTTCAGCATGACAACACCCCTGTGCACGAGGCAACGTCCATAAAGAAATCGTTTATCAACAGCAACTTGACTGACCTGCAGAGCCCAGACCTGAACCCATTGAACACCTCTGGGATGCATTGGAACACTGACTGCCAGCCATGCCCCATCTCCCCACAACTTACTGACTCTCTTCTGTCCCAATGGGAGCAAATGCCTGCAGCAATGTCCCAAAATCTAGTGGGAAGCCTTCCTCGAAGAGGCTTTCAAAAGCATCCCCATGTTTTTTTTTTAAATAAATGTACATTTTTCTGCAATACAGTCTGCTGATTGTTCTGATGATTGTCCTGGTGGAGTTAAATGCTGGTTATTCAAATAAATCATTTTTTTTTTTGTATAGCCCTGATCTCTGGATTCTTTTTTTTTTTTGCATAAAAAATATATTTTTTAAATGATTTAATATTTAAAAGCAACTTATAGTTCATGTTTAATCCATGGTAATGTGCAAATTTGTTAATTAATGTTTCAAACGTGGAACTTGGAACCCATTACCAAAAGTGTTACGAATGAGACATGACTTCTTTATTGTGACTTCACCTGCAAATCCTCAATAACAATGCTAAAGTCTATCAATGATCTTTAAGATGGTGTTATATAAATATCAATATAAATATATGCTTATTTATAATAAACGTTCACTTGACCAACCAAACACAAATTCTTAGCCAAAAATAAAGACATCATCATCTGCAGCAATGCATATCTTAGTTAAACAGCATTAACAGGACATAGTAGAATTTGAACATATTGAAATGATATTTTATTTGATATCATAGTCTACAAATGTCAATACGAAAAGTACCAATCGTATAGATTGTGAACAACACTATATCCCTTGTCTCTCGACATGTGCTCACAGGCATAACAGATGGGTTTTGTGAATTCATTAGCAGTTGACAAAAGATGAGGTGTGGCTTTGTAAAACTTCCTCCAGTGAAAGTACTCCATGTATTTGTCATCGTTCTTATCCAGGTACAGTAGGTATTCTGCCAGAGCCTTAGCATCAGGGAAGTCATTGATATGAATGAATGAATCTGGTGGCATATACTCTGCATAGTTATCTCTCGGCGGACCCAAAACCACCGGCACACTTCCTGCCACCAACGGTCCGTTCACTTTCTCTGTGATATAGTCTCTGTGAACTGAGTTTTCAAAGGAGAGGTAGAATTTACAACTACTCATGACTGGGTAGTAATCTTCAGAAGGCAACGGCGACCCACTAAAAGCACTCCCAAAGAGTTGCACCTTTATGTGCTTAGAGAGCTCTTGGTAGTACCTTGCTCTGGTGGTTGTCCCAGTGGCAGGATTGTTGTTACTCACAATCCAACAGACTAATTTGTCTTTCTTTGGCAAGAGAAAATCAGCATCCGATTCTGTTCTCGCAATCGTTAATTCCTCCCTTACAGAGATGTCTGCATCTCTTCTGTAACTCAATGTCAGATTGAACAGATTTTCCAGTCCTGGTATTTTCCTTGTGTTTGTCGGAGACTCCATATGGAACCAAATCCATTTTTGGAAAGGTAGACGAGGTCCGTTTGGCATGTTTATCAAATACCAGTTAATGTGCTTGTGAAAGAAAATGACTGCGTCCGCTTCGTGGTAAAGAGATCTGTCATATGTCAGGGTACAGCTTTTGATGTTGTAGTATTTCTCACAGTCATTAAAATCAAAAGATGTTCCTGCTGGCAAGAACCACACCAAAACCATAGGTATATTCTCCATTCTTGGAAGCAAACTAGATGTGCACGAATCCGAGGTTGATGGAAAATATAAATAAAATGTTATTGTCCACAATAGTCCAAAGGCAGCCAACAGTCCACAAAATAAAGGTTTGGGGCATATAGAACTTATCATTTTCCCACAGCGCGGTTGTCTCCTGCAAAAGATGAGAGATAAGGGCACCACAGCACTGTTTATGTGTTTATACAGCAAGTGTGCACAGCAATGGGATTTCCTATCCCGTTTCAAATATAGTCTAAAGTGACTTAAGTGTTCCCTTCTCATCAGTTCTCTCTCAGTTCTCATTTTGGGAGGTCACATGGATGTGCATAATGGAACAATGTATGAAATAATGCCACAAGCATTGAAAAACACATTTAGTTTTTAGTCAAATATATTTTACTTGTTGGGGGGGGGGGGGGGTTAGAGTGAAGAAGGGTTCCCATATTTAGTGATTAAAACAAACCTACAGTAACACATAAATCAGGATGATTAAGTAAGAGTTAATTCAAGATTCAAAACTCACATTACTGCCCTGTTGTTTAAGCAGTAGATGACAGTGGACTACCTTCTTCTTGTCCTGGAAATTCCCCTGTGCAGTCGGAAAGATAAACCCTTGCTATCAGGAACAAACTGAGACCCTCATTAAGTTAGTTAGGTTTGTAAACAGTTACACAAGGGTTTCTCTCCGTCTCGTTGTCCGGAGAGGGCTCTCACACTTCCTGGAAGGTGGGCGTCGCCTTGCGACTATGCCTCAGGCCACATGACTTACGAAACATGCCCATACAAGGAAATACAGGGTACCCACAGACAGAGCAGATCAGAACATGGAGCAGTGAATGTAAGGCTGCATTGTTACTTAGACCTGAGAGTAAGGGGGTTAGAGTGTAACACATAAGCACATAATGGTAACCTGGTAACTTTACTTCCCTCCAAATAATCTCCAAAAACTTGAATAATTTGTTTGCAGTTGTTTGAGAGCAAGAGAACCAATGGATCAACACACTTTGCATTGGCTTTTCCCATGGAAATTTGGTGGTGATAGAAGCAGCAGCAGCATTTGTTGTTCCCCTTCTGCCTACTGTATAAGCCCTCTGAGACGCCTACAAAGCCCCTCCCCCGTCCTCTGTTTTGAGGAGGTGCACTGACGTCAACCAGAAGCCCCTACGCAGAGCGGAACACAGGACATCTGTGTCAGGCGCTGCAGGAAGTCACCCGGAGAGCAGACTTTCAGTTACTTCCTGTGGTAAGAGGGATCGCAACCTTGGGTTACGTGGCTTTTACTGCTTCATGACTGAACTCCGTCCACTGCACTACACTCGCATCCCCTCATCTGCACTTGATTGTTGTTATTTTTACTGTATATTTATTCTCATATGTGTATTTTATTCTAGCATGTATATGTTATATAGTTTTAACTGTACTGCACAGTTCAGAGTTCTGGACAAAAGATGTTCTCTCACTGTGGACCTGTATATTGTGAGAATAAACTTGAAATAGTAGATGCGGTGTGGGTGTGGGTGAAGTGAGCGGGGCTAAAACTGTTCCTCTATTATTAACCACATCTAGTTAAAGTTGTATTGTTATTAAGGTTTTAGTTGAAAGCCAGGCCTGCTGGTTCACAGATAATCATGTTTATTTATTTTAGAATGTCTTTACTGCGTCCAACAACAGAACAAGGTTTAGATCGGGGGTTGGGGAGCCATATTCCTCTTTCGGCTTTTCATGAAAATGACATACACGATAGCAGGCCATAGACTATAGATGAACTTTTAAAGAAAACGATTACTATGATTGCTACTATTTAAAAAAATACTTCCAAAAAATTTCCAAGGCAAGGTTTTGCAACAGACCTCCAAAACTCTCAATATATAAAATCTACACCAGCTTTCAATGTTGCCATTATTAAGCTATATTATAAAAATATTGCAAATTAAAGCAGCAGCATTTCTCAATCAGTGTTTATTTTTTTTTTTATGCAACCTTATCTAGTTAATCTTTAACCAATTAGAAATGAGTAACACAGGTGAAGGTCATTGTAAAGAGGAACCAAAGGCACCGTTTAAATGTACATAGAACAAACCCTTATTACATCTATATATACTGGACAATTGATAGGTAAATAACTCAAAGGTTGCACAGGGTAAGTCAATCTTAAATATTATAGTATAGAAATATTACTGTAACCATCTACAAAAGATAAAGTATTTTACACACACACACACACACACACACACATGGTATTTGTAACAAACCAAACCGCTTGAAGATTCAACGACTTGTGATGATTAAAATAGTGGATCAACCGGCTGGCTCTGTACACATACCTGCATTGGGTGGCCCGGGTGCCCCGTACAAATACTGCAGCCGCGTTGACACACAAGAATCAGCCAATGTGTGTGAGGTTGGCAGTGGACCAATCCACCGTGAGGCATATGAGGGAGGGGCACATCATTTTTCAAAAATGAAAAACGCATTGTTTTGCATCTATAATAAGCACAAGTGCTTTCAATGCATATTATATGGCTTAAAATGATAGTTATGTTAACAACGATATATTGAGGGGGACAGCTCTGTTTTTCCCAGGAAGGGGATGTTTTTCCCTTAATTTCCGTCCTGTGTGTCTATATACAGTATGTATATATATATATATAAACTGAAATAAACTATTTGTCAGTTGTTTCTCTGGTTATCAGTATGTGATTGGCAGACCAATGGGTAAAAGGTCAGATGGTCAGACAACACGGTCAGTTCTTTGTGAGCTGCTATTTCAGAAAACACCCTGAAAAACCCGTTCAGATCTTTGATCCCTTTGTATGTCACAGGACCCACAGTAGAATTAGAACCATCCCCCATATGAGTAAGTCAAATAAATCCTTTAAAAGAAAGATGAATTAATACCCACTGTCCATGAAAAAGACGCAGACGATGGAAATGTAAGTATTTAAAAAATAATTCTGCTGCGTGTTTCCCCAAGAACAAGACAAGACAATAAAAATAGTGTTTTTATAGTATATATTTTTATTTGTTTTATTTTCCAACGTTTACATGAAACAAAAAAAATCCCCGCAATTTCCTGGTGTATCCCGGTGTGTTGTCCATCTCGCCCACAAGCTTAGAGAATGGCAACAAAAGAAGAAAGGCAGAAAAAACTTTTAAATTATATCTTGGAGATCTAACATGAGTGAAGATTCAGCAACTGGATTGCATATTTCTTGCCTCAAATTTATTCAGAAACAGATTTTGGTGGACTAATAAGGTGAAATCGGTCAAAGTTATGGAGTAAATACAATTAAACCTGGAAGCCATGCTCAAACCCCATTGGCTCACAGAACTCAGAGCCTCGGGAGGGTGGCTTCTCCCACAGAAAACAGCCCGTTTTTGGAACAAGAGGGTTATAGAGGCAAATTAGAAAGCTATAATTCATATTCTGAGTGGTATATTCGGCAACAAACTTCAAACACATGTTTTGGAGACCCATATCACATTATGTAAAAAAGAGCATACTGTAATAGGTCCCCTTTAACTAAATAACAAAAAAAAAAAATCCAGAAACGAAATTAAAACAAACATTGAACATTAATTGGATTGAATGGTAACCTGTGGAAGACGATGGCCTCTTGCAACCATTACCAAAAGTTTTACGAACAGCCGTATTTCCTCAAAGAGTGACCAAAGCCTTTATTTACCATAACTGCAGTGGGTACCAGGCCTTTATTGGGAGCAGGCTTGTATTAGAGACAGGCTTTTATATCTAAATCCCACTGTTTAAGTATATTTGAAATTCAAATTTCCGTCTGGGTGCCATGCCATGCAAACAGATGTATGGTGATAAAAGAGAGCTGGCAGCTACTGTTAGAGTTGCACTTGTGGTGGTAGCCGACAGAGGAATAACAGTTTTCAGAATTTTCCATTGAATGCAGCACTTCCTGGCGTTCCTTGGCCCATTGGAGACGCGATCTGCGATTTGTTACGCAGCTGCAGGAAACAGAGTAAATGAAATACATCTATAATAAAAACACTGTTTTATTTGCTTTGGAGAAATGATGCATAGCTCCGATCAGTTTTTCGCCCGTTTTTTCAGGCAGGTTTTTATTGGTTCGTGACGACCAAGACCTACTCATTTATTAGAGGCCCAAATTTCATTTGACTACCAGTTTATATTTGTGGAAATACGACAGACATGACTTCTTTGTGACTACACCTGCAAATCCTCAATAATAATGCCAAAGTCTATCAATGATCTTGATGATGGTGTTATAAATATCAATATGAATATAACCTAATACTTGCACCAAGGCCTATCTTATAGTTAAACAGCATTAACAGGACATTGTAGAATACGAAAATATACCAAAAATGTATTTTATTGGAAATCAGTCTACAAATGTCAATATGAAAAGTACCAATCGTATAGATTGTGAACAACACTAAATCCCTTGTCTCTCGACATGTGTTCACAGGCATAACAGATGGGTTTTGTGAATTCATTAGCAGTTGACAAAAGATGAGGTGTTGCTTTGTAAAACTTCCTCCAGTGAAAGTACTCCATGTATTTGTCATTGTTCTTATCCAGGTACAGTAGGTATTCTGCCAGAGCCTTAGCATCAGGGAAGTCATTGATATGAATGAATGAATCTGGTGGCATATACTCTTCATAGTTATCTCTCGGCGGACCCAAAACCACCGGCACACTTCCTGCCACCAACGGTCCGTTCACTTTCTCTGTGATATAGTCTCTGTGAACTGAGTTTTCAAAGGAGAGGTAGAATTTACAACTACTCATGACTGGGTAGTAATCTTCAAAAGGCAACGGCGACCCACTAAAAGCACTCCCAAAGAGTTGCACCTTTATGTGCTTAGAGAGCTCTTGGTAGTACCTTGCTCTGGTGGTTGTCCCAGTGGCAGGATTGTTGTTACTCACAAACCAACAGACTAATTTGTCTTTCTTTGGCAAGAGAAAATCAGCATCCGATTCTGTTCTCGCAATCGTTAATTCGTATCTTACAGGGATGTCTGCATCTCTTCTGTAACTCAATGTCAGATTGAACAGATTTTCCAGTCCTGGTATTTTGTTTGTGTTTGTCGGAGACTCCACATGGTACCAAATCCATTTTTGGAAAGGTGGACGACGTTCTTCTGGCAGGTTTTTCAAATTCCAGTTAATTTGCTTGTGAAAGAAAATGACTGCGTCCGCTTCATGGTAAAGAGATCTGTCATATGTCAGGGCACAGCTTTTGATGTTGTAGTATTTCTCACAGTCATTAAAATCAAAAGATGTACCTTCTGGTAAGAACCACACCAAAACTGTAGGCATATGCTCAATTCTTGGAAGCAAACTGGATGTGCACGAATCCGAGGTTGATGGATAATATGAATATGATGTTATTGTCCACACAAGTCCAAAGGCAGCCAACAGTCCAATAAATAAATATTTTGGCCATATGGAGGTCATCATTTTCCCACTGTAAAGAAAACAAAAGTTACGTTTTTTTTTTTCTTTTGTTTGTTTTTTTAAACCTTTTCAAATCATAAACTCAAATCAACATGTTACACACACAATAACATGTTAAATGAGGCCCACAGTCAATCATTGGCAGTTTTAAATTATTATACAAGGTACTTATATTCAGTTAATATTGATATTTATTCATTAATATAAACAGGTATACTTACATCCAGGAATGTTATGACAGCAGCAAAACTTACAATCTATAAATCTTCGGTCGGTCTATATTAGACAGATTAACCCTTTGCATTGAACCTGGAAAGTGTATAAATCTTCTGTATAAACCGATCGGGAAGAATGAGAGCGTAATCAAACTGCTTTGCACTGCCTTACTGGTAAAACATGTACTGACACGCTCTTGTTTCCCAGTCCCTTCAAGAGGGTTTGGTTGATGAGGTTAATAATTAAACTTCCCCAGATTTTCGAATCTTCAAGTTAAAGCAGCCCTAGGCTTCTAAATAATGGCAGAGAATCTCTCACGGGCGCAATTCGTTTTCATTTTCCTGGAATCTCCTACGTGAAAATTAAAAAGAAACAAAATAGCTGTTTAATAAACCTTTCACATGAAACAAGTTTGCAAACAAATCCTCAAATTTCCACAGTGCAACACCTGCATTTACACCCCGACACTGCACACTGAATAACTCATCAAGCAACTCCAAATAACAAAAACATATGTATGAATATATGTTTATATATGTTTTTTAGCACCAGACGCACAACACAGCAACTTTCAATAACAGCCAATGCAAATATTTGACAGCCATCCGGTTTCTCCATCTCTTATACGCGGAACCGCTCATCAAGGGTGCAAACATTTTGACTTGGCTGCCACTAACTGGATGGACTCTAAACTTAACAGCACACAAAGACAGGGCACGTAAGACAAAGGTACCTCACAAAACAACGTGTAAATGGTAAGACATAACGACTAAATGTTACAGAGCAAACAACACCAAGATTCCACAACTTGTCTAAACTTACATTTCACGGGCAAGTGAAGTTCTGCCAATCAGCTGCACAAGTTGCTGGGCTCACACCTACGAGTGATTGAACATGAAAGACGAATGACCTAGCAGTCAGTCACATCAGCAGCTGCCCCCACCACGCCTCAGTGTACATAGCTGTGTACTGAGCTACCACAGCCATCTGCCAAAAAGCACCCTAGGACAGGAGCTGACTTTAAGAGTCTTTCCGCATTCCTACTGCAGGAACTTTCACCAGGAACCTGCCTTTCCATCGCAGGGACTAAGGTCTAAATGAAGTTCCGGGAACATTATTCTGGGAAACTGCGCTGACCTCAACCGCAAGGCCTGACGCAGAGCAGATCATAGGACATCTGTGTCAGGTGCTGCAGGATAATAAAAGTCGCAGCGTTGGGTCACGTTTACTGCTTAAACTTGATTGGCTGTTGTTCTTTTTACTGTTTATTTATTTTTGTATGTATATTTTATTCTAGCATGTATATGTTTTGTTTTAACTGTACTGCACAGTTCAGAGTTCTGCACATAAGGATTTCACTCAATGTGGACCTGTCTATAGTGACTAAGTTTGAAGAAAGAAAGAAATTTGAGATGTGGCACAGGGTGTGGGTGAAGTGGGCGGGGCTGAAACTGCTGCAACATTATCAACCACATGCAGTAAAAGTTTTTATTTTTATTAAGGTTTCAGTTGAAGGCGAGGCGCCCGGGTTCATAGATAATCATCTGTATTGCTTTCAGAATGTCTGTATTGCTTCACTGCGTCCAACAACAGAACAAGATCTAGATCAGGGGTCGGGAACGTTTTTCCTATCAAGGGCCGTTTCAATTTTTATAGCGTCCATCCAGGGTCATACTAAATTATTTTACACATACAGTATATCACACTTACCTTAATGCGATGGCTGGAACTGCTTAATTTTGGCAAGGCGTCTGATGTCAGATGGTAGTGATGATGCTACTCGCAGCTGCTTTTCCAGGTTTGGTTCAGTCAGTCTTGAGCGGAACCAAGTCTTTGCCAGAGTCTGTTTTGAAAGTAACTGCCCAGAGCAGTAGAATGTCCCAAATAGAGATGAAAACTGCAGCGCTGGGTAAACTCTTCAGGGCGTACATACAGTTTATAGTCACATCAGCTGGGTCCACAGGAAACAGCTACTAGACCGTCCACTATGAAAATATTGTTTTATGTCAATATTGACTCTGGCAAAAAAAGTAAAAGTAGGGGCTGGGTTAAAAGCCTGACACATTAAAGCATAGCCAGAAATTAGTTATTGTTTTTAATTTAAGTGCCTTTCAGTGATCGAAAAAAACAAAATTAAATATAGGCTCTCTATTTGGGCTTCATTCAATGGATGGCTGGTTTCTATTTTTCTGAATTTTACTAGAATCTTAACTGTGTCGAATGATTGTAGACGTCTGCAGAATAAAGAGAAACATTCAGTACTGCTCCAAAGCAGTGTTTGACCAGTCTGCCCCTCTTTCCGACGAAGACGGCTTTATACCATAGAGATGTTGTGGCCATTGGTCAGAAGTAATTTACAAGACTCAATTTGTCTCCCCGGATGTTACCTTTGAACAGTGAATTCACAGGTACTTGCAAAGTTTGGTGGCAGACGCAGATTAATATCCCTAACCCTCCCTAACCCCTAATCCCTATCCCTCTTCATCTCCATACAAGATTAAACAGGAAGAAATGTGGTCTTGTTCTTCAATGTTAGAATTGACATTGTAGAGAAAGAACAGCCTCTTTACATAAATTCTGGGGGGGGGGGGTGCTCCTGGAAACACAGAGCAATTAGGGGTTAAGTGTCTTGCTCAAGGACACTACAGCATGCTAGCAGGAGGAGCCTGGGATCGAACCAGCAACCTTTAGATTACTAGACGACCAGCTCTACCTCCTGAGCTAACATCCCATTATATCCCTAGTTCCTTCCCTATCGATTCCCTTCAAAATGGCCACACGTTGTGGCAGGGAAAGTGGGGAATCCACGGCACTTTCCACCCCCCGTATTATTTAAGTAAGGAGTCAATATGCGCGTTTTTTTTTTTTTTTAAAACACAGGTAAACCTGCTTAAAATAGGCGATTGACTCCTTTCCCATTGCCAGTAGATGAGTATCTTTTCTGCTGTGTCACGTTCAACGTATCGAACACACCAGGGGACGTGTCATGTTTCCAGTGTAATTGGGGGAAAAAAACTGTAGAAAGCAGCATGGAATACCCATGTCCGCATGGCAGCGTGCTGCCAATGAGCCGCGCATCGGGCCCGGTCCCTGGGCGGCGGGGAGCAGAGACACTCCTCCGGTTCGGAGTCCGGCTTGGAACGGTGCTGGAGTGCAGCCCGGCGGGAAGCGTGGGGGTTCTCTGCTACATGCGCACAGAGCGGTCCCCACATTTAGAACGTTTCATGGGGGGGAAAAAAAGTCAATAACTTCTGATCTTGATGGGAAATGGGATATAAAATGATCCATGGATATTCCTGTCTTTTTACGCGCCAATGTCGTAGGCATGTCATTGCATTGTGCTAGAAAATGATTGTAACCTTTCCCACTAAAGACAAAAGCCAGATGCTAGCGGGTGGGACTGTTGTCAGAGGTCATTCACTTTAATAGTAGTGGTGAGGAAAAAGGATGCACCATTTTTATTTTGTGCACAATAGGGTTGATTGTGGAATCATATTCAGGTTCATGTTTTTTACATTTCCAGGATTTGGATGAAGCAGTTGTCACATTAACAAATTCTATTCTATATATTTGTAGAAGACACCTCATTCAAAAAATGTTGGAAGCGTTTAACCCAGCGTACATCCGTACGTTTTACAACAGCAGCATTCTGAATGTCAACCATTGATCCTTATCTAAGAAATCCCAGAAAACCCTTGAAAATCATGTCCTTGGTGAATGACAGCAGTGGTTGTGTGATGTTTAAATTTACATCTTTGGGAAATCATAACATGAAGTAATTCATTAGTAGTTGAACAATAATGAACCAGAGTGTTGTAATTCAACATAAATATCCACAACTATTTTTAACCCTCTGGAGTCCCTGCTGAATTCGGAGAAGCGTTGTGATTTTGGTGTGCTCTGATATTAATCTAAATATAATCAACTTAACACTCTCACTCCGAAGTGGTTGTGTCTATATGAAGGAAAAATCACAGCTACATTGATTTGCCGTCAATAGTTTGGTCGGTATCATTACGCAGCTTTTAGATGGGTCTAAAACACGCAACATAGAAGGAATGTTTTTGTATTTTGTGTTGCCACCAGAAACGTTGTCATAGCAACGCACTAGAATAGTGAGGCACCGTTTTGTCAACACAAAACTTGTTCATCAAGGTCTTGGGTATACAATGAAGTCAAGACAGTTGATCAAACCTGATGATCCACACCTCTGACGGCCTCCTGGTGGGGGCCGTCAGAGGTGTGGATCTGCAGGAGGCAGGGCCCTCTCTCTGTCAGACTCTCAGACAAAGGAATGAGGCTGGAGGCGAGTGGGAGTGGAGCAATGCAAGAAATGTAAGAAATGTATCACATATCTCTACATATCACCAACATCACACCTGGCAGGGGAATGACACGTTACATACAACTCACCAGCTTATATCCTATGGTCCTATGGTCATCCCCAAACGCCTTGCGCCGATTCCAACCAGTAGATGGCACTCAGCCACAAAACTTTAATATTATGACCAGGATTGATGTGCTTTGTTAAAGAACATCATATCACGTCATATCTTTCATTTTACAGCTCAGAACATGTTATATTCCACAATACCTTCTTATTATCAACCTAATTACCAGCCAATTACATTAGAATATACAGAAAGGGGCGTGGCCAGAAAAAAAAATGAGACAATCGCCATCACGTCACCTACACACGCCCATCTGTAAATTTCAAATAAGTAAAAATTAAAAAAAAATTCCAAGGTTCAAATGTCCATAAAAATGTTCAATAACTCCGACGCTTAAAGGTGCAGTGTGTAGAATTTAGTGGCATCCAGCGCCCTATCCCTATGTAGATAAAAACGGCTCATTCTAAGGCAACAAAAAAAACATATTTTCACGGGATTATACACTAATTAAAACATATTTTTACATGTTTTATTCAATTACTGCCAAATCTGTTCCGTAAATTCTACACACTGCACCTTGATTGTGAAATAGAATTGACTTAAACTCCTGGGAAAAGAGCTGTTACGTAATAACAGCCTTAAGATTCAAGATGTTTACGTGAGCAGATGATTTTTTTTTTTGTCAAATAGTTACATTCCAGAATCATATATTTCCATCGAAATGTAAAGTCACTTTAAACTGTGTTAGAATTTTCACAACAAATAGAATTTTAGTAGTAGGTGAGTTTCCATCAGTTGGATTGGAAATTTGTATGTTCCCAATGTTCGATGCCCAAAACAGAATAATCTGCAATAGGTAAGTATACATTGTCATTCACGTTTTTTTCAGAAAAAATAAAAAAATAAAATAAAAATAAACAACTAGATAGTTAATTGCAATTATTTTTCCAACTCATATGACATGACGGTGACAGCACAAGGAGGGATATGTTGATGACATCATTATATAACCCACAGGTTCATCCCACAAAGCAAATGAAGGAGCAACGATGGCCACAAGCATCGCTTTAGTGAGGAGGCGTCCAATTAAAACCAAAAACCACCCTAATAAAACAAAAAGGGCAGGCACCCAGTGGCACCTACAGGATCGGCGCCAGTTGACGCCGATACTGAAGACACCTTTTACTCCAGCTGTTAATTCCCAAAACAGCGTTTCAGCCCAAACCCCGGGCTGTTAGCTGAGCTTATCACCATTGACGCTTCGATTACGACCCCGGTGTTTAGCTCGTGCTGAGGGGGCGGGGCCATACCGTGTATCACCGCTGTACGTCATCGGGTCATGATTCAGCTCCGCCCCCCAAAAGAAAAAAAAAAATCCTGACCACCAAAAATGGTGAGAAACAGTTTAACGGTCTAACGCCACGATTCAGTACTACATGGTTCGCAGTCTTTTCACATGTGTTCAGCAGTTACTTTCCAACACGTATAATGTGTTTAGAAACAAATCACCGAGTTCACTTTACAGGGACTTTAGTGAAAACAGTCAAACGTCAACAGCGGTTCAACAGTGGGTGGCGCTGGCCACACCAGACGCCGATCCGGCGGCACTTGGGAAGGCAGGTGCGTTGGACCATCTCTGCTTTTACCTCAACAACACGAGCAAAGCAAAAACGACTCAACACGTCGGAGGCTGAACTCACCCGTCCGTGCAGAAGATTCAGTCACGTGACCGAGTAGTTCCCGCGGGTGTTGACGGGTCGACCCGCGTTAGCCGGTTAGCATCGAGACGCTAGTCCACGCTCAGCAACCTGGTGGGAATGTTCCGAAATACTGACGTCGACCCGGCACCAAAAAAAAAAAAAAAAAAAAACATGGTGCACTTGAAAAAGCAAAACTCAAAAGTAAACGAAGGGTTTCCGAGTATATTCAGTGTGCGAAAAGAAATGAGAGGAAAAGCAGCGGAGTGGGAGCGGGGTCGCCATCGTCCTCTGAACTTTGACCCCTTCACTCATTGGTCACCCGAGTCTAATCGACGACTTAATTACCAGATTAATACAAATAATGATGAAAGCTATTTAAAATGAAAAAAATATATTTCCAAATCTCTCCTTTACGATTTATTTTAGCTGCGGCATTTACAGCTATTTATATTTTCGGTAGAAATTGCTGTGACCCCTTCACCCATCTGTCAGCCAATCAAACACTGATAAACAAAACAAAGAAATGGGAAATAGTTTATTTCAAAACATCGATTAAGGTTTTGAAATAAACTATTTTCCAGTTCTTTTTTTTTATTATATATACATATACACACACATATATATATATATATATATCTTGTGTGTATATAGTATATATAGTGTATATTCAAGATTCAAGATTTGTTATTCGTCACTTACATATACATACTTTCATACATATATGCAGTGAAATGTAATGCAACGCACCCGGTGATAACACACAATATGTCCTAGGAAAAATTTATTTCTAATAGACCAACTAACTGACTCCTAAAATGTAATACAGTAAGTCGAATACTTATAGAATAAAATAAAAATATATAGAATAAAATAAAATACAATAAAAATAAAATGAAATAAAATGGAATAGATAAAGGGAATATGCTTATGTATATGGAATAGGCAATTATGTATATACAGATATGTGCATTAAAGTGGCATGTGAATAAAGTGAGATAGTGTTTGGGATAATACAGCACAGTATACAACAGTACGGCGCAGCAATACGGCATCACGAACAACCCTGAACAGTGACACAGTATGCGGTACAGTATGCTACATACAGTACAGTAGGTAGTGGAGCCTATGTGTGTGGCTCAGTGAGGACCCCTGGTGAGTTCAGCGTTGACAGTTCTTATGGCTTGAGGGAAAAAACTTTGTCTCAGTCTCTCTGTTCTCGCTGTGTGACTGCGGAGGCGCTTGCCTGACCGCAGCAGCTGGAACAGTCCGTTGTTGGGGTGATGAGGATCCTTCATGATCCTGCAGGCTCTGCTACTACACCTCCTGGTGTATAACTCCTGCAAGGGGGGGAGGGTAGTTCCAGTGGTACATTCAGCTGAACGCACCACCCTCTGCAGGGCCCGCCTGAGGGCCCACTTGAGGATCCTCACCGAGACCCGGAATTTCCTCAGATGCCTGAGGTGGTAAAGACGCTGCCTCGCCTTTCTCACCAGAGTGTCTGTGTGTACAGTCCATGTTAAGTCCTCTGTGATGTGGACTCCCAGGTATTTGAAGCTGCTCACCCTGTCGACAGAAGTCCCATTAATCACCAAGGGCGCGTGGGTCCTCGATTGTGATCCTCGCCTTAAGTCCACAATCAGCTCCTTAGTTTTGCTGACGTTCAGGTGGAGGCTGTTGTCCTGGCACCAGAGTGACAGGTCAGCCACCTCCTCGCGGTAGGCCTTCTCGTCGCAGTCGGTGATCAGGCCCAGGACCACGGTGTCGTCAGCAAACTTGATGATGGTGTTGGAGCTGGACCTGGCCACACAGTCATGTGTGTACAGGGAGTACAGTAGGGGGCTGAGGAATATATAGTGTATATAGTATAAATAGTGTATATAGTGTATATAGTATATATCAAGACACTAGTCCACACTCAGCATACTGGTGGGAATGTTCCGAAATACTGACATCGACCCAGTACCACGGACGGGTGAGTCAAACTTCTGACTTCTTTTGAGTCGTATTTGCTTTGCTCATTTTATTGAGATGGTATAGTGTATATAGTGTATATAGTGTATACAGTATATATGGTGTATATATAGTGTATGTATTGTATATAGTGTATATAGTATATATAGTATATATTGTGTATATAGTATATATAGTGTATATAGTGTGTACAGTATATATAGTGTATATAGTGTATATAGTATATATAGTGTATACAGTATATATAGTGTATATAGTGTATATAGTGTATATAGTTTATCTGTGTATAGTGATCTTGTTTGGCTAGTGACCCCACAGAGAACCGTCTGAAGCTGGCCCCCCAGTGGAAAGGCCCGTACCCGGTGCGATACGGACGTGGCTGGGGAAGTCGGGGGCACTTCCCGGCTCAGCCGCCCCTTTGGAGACGATCCTGCTGTTCAGACGGTGCTTGATGACAGACTACGGCCCTGCGCCTTACCTGAAGTTGTCCCACTGTCAGGGCTGCCGAGGGTGCCTCTCCCCTTTCAACAGCCCATCGCCACTCGGGGGAGCGCAAACAGCCCCTTGCATACCCCTACATCGGCACGACACAAAGATGTGGAGCTGGACAACGGTCTAGAGGCTGTGCAGGGCGAATTCCCCATGCCCATTCCCCCTGACCTGAGACACTCTCAGGCTGGGAGGCCAACAAGACCCCCTCGGTATCTCATGGACCATACCTCTTAGACCGACACAGTACGCCAGTTAAGGACTGCTGAATGAAAAAAATAATTGGGTATCGGTTTGTTGTCCTGCAATGTTGATGTTGCGTTACACTAAAAAGTGTGAGTATTATTAATAGAAACATGGATGTTTCTTGTATTTGGGGGGGTATCATTTAAAATTGTTGCATCAGAGTTGGATCCCTCTGGCCTGGGGAAATGCTGCGAGGGCAAGGTCGACGTCATGGAGGGGGCGGTTCAATAAAAGGCCTGAAGAGCATGTCCAATGTACCCGGCCATGGGTTTTTGTTCGTACCTACGAGTGAAGGATCGTATGGAGCCCACTTTTCCTCCGACTTTACAATAACTATGGAAAAAACAAAATTGTCATTTTTGTACTTTGAGAGTAAACCGAGTGGTCAAAATCTTTTGAATTGAGGCAGCCTGCTGAAACTATTCTGTCAACACCGGATCAATTTGAAGTTTCCCTTTAAGTGATTTGTCCAAATTCACAATAGAACAGAATAGAATTAGACTTAGAGGGTTCAGCTCTGACATATTTTGGGGTTTGAGTCTGTGTTGGTATGGTATGGTATTCTTAAATCCAGTCATGGTGACTTATCATGAATATATGCACATGATATACTGTGCATTTGATAAGTCAGTAGGTAAGCGATAATGTATACACAGGCAGTCATTATCGCAATATAGCACCTGACAGACAGGGTCTCTCCCCGTCAGGAGTTATTTTGGCCCAGCCCATTGTTTTATGACTCATTGTCTATCCGTCCATCATTTATCTGCTATTCCATGTTAATCTGTGGATATTTGTTATTTGATATGTGATGATATTTTATTTTTATCTTATTTTTATTAATTTTGCATATTATTATTTATTTTTTGTACTATTTTTAATCATACATTTTTTATTATTATGATAATTGTGAGTATGATTAATTATTATTGTTATTATTATTATTATTATTATTATTATTATTATAAATTGTAGTCTGACACTTTATTTAAATGTAATTATTTTTTATGTTACATTTTATTATTTTTATTTTCATCTTACATATTAATAACTTTAGCTTATATTTTATTATTTTTAATCTTACATTTTATTATTTTTCTTTTATTGTTTGTATGTATAAAAATTAACAATTAAGCCAACACGCACACACACAGACACACACAGAGACACAGACGCACACACACACACACACAGATATCTACCCACAGCTGGCCCCCGTGCTCTGAGTGTGAGTTAAGAGCGTGGGGTTATTTTGGGGGTCTGTCTAAGTTCCAGCTGTCATCCCACCCATCAACGTCCACCCGGACCCTCCTCAATCCCCCTTTCTCTCTCTCTTACTCCGTCTCTTTCTCTGCTCCACTTCCAACGTCTCAGGTAAGAAACACGTATCTATCTATCTATCTATCTATCTATCTATCTATCTATCTATCTATCAGACTGTCTGTCTGTCTGTCTGTCTATCCGTCTGTCTGTCTGTCTGTCTGTCTGTCTGTCTGTCTGTCTGTCTGTCTGTCTGTCTGTCTGTCTATCTATCTATCTATCTATCTATCTATCTATCTATCTATCTGTCTATCTATCATCTATCTATCTATCTATCTATCTATCTGTCTATCTATCTATCTATCTATCTATCCATCTATCTATATCTATCTATCTATCTATCTATCTATCTATCTATCTATCTATCTATCTATCTATCTGTCTATCTATCTATCTATCTATCTATCTATCTATCTATCTATCTATCTATCTATCTATCTATCTATCTATCTATCTTTCTGTCTGTCTGTCTGTCTGTGTATCACATGTCTCTCTTACAACAAGAATCGAAATAGATAACGTTTTTTTTCCCATTGTACTTTGTTCCTTGTTTGGTCGTGATCCGCCGCCCACCTCTGGGGATCCGGGGTTTCTCCCACGTTTGGCTTTTTAAGGCGGTCTGGGGGTTATTTCCCCCCGATCCTCCCGACGCTACAGGTGTTCAGGTGGGAATATGGTCAAAACCTCCCTGGAGACGGGGGGCCTGCGGATTCATTTTGGGATTCAAAGTGTTCCAGGGTCATAGAAATAGACCAGATGGGACTGGACCGGGGCTGTTTGCACGAGCCGGTCGTGCGGCTGCCTCTGGTCTCAGCGCGAAGGGTCCTGCTGCGTCGTCTCAGGTGGAACAATCAGAACCTCGTCCCCTTTTCTCAGAACCGAGGAGGGATGGCACGACAACACGCTGGTCCTGAGGAAAATCAGAGCCTCGGGTTGTTTGACTCCTCGCTGGGAGGCGTGATGAATACCCAAGTATTTTATGACGTAGGCAATCCCCCTGATTTAGCTTTTGTTTTTTCGAAATGTTCTGTATATACTTAGTAAATTTGGATATATTTTGGAGATTTCTTTAGAAATGTGGCTATTTTGGTCGTATATATATATATTTCAAACTGTTCAATTTTCATGCAAATCCTTGTGCGTGAAAATGAACTTGGCAAAATAATCTGTGATTCTGCAGTCGTGAAGGTGTTTTCACTTGGGCTCGTGGTGACCCGGTATTTTTTGTACCGTACATTTTGGGGATTTTTACAACGTGTACAGTATATTCAATTTTTTTGTTTTTGCTACTACTCTGGTAGCCTGGGAACCGGACCAATCTGCAGCTCGTGTTTCATCCACTCTGCCGAGCACGTCTGGCCACCCTCCCGCTGAAACACATTTCCACTGACCTTGCCAGGGCCACGCCAATCACAGCCGTGCTTCTCGCACGAGGGCGGGGTTTGATACCATGACGACGCAGAGGAGCGCCGTCGAGACATTTTGGTAAACAATCAAGATGGCCGCCGCTGACGTGGAGCAATCTGTTGAATCCGCTATCGCAACCGTATTAAACCAACAGGACGGTTTATTTTCTCTGAAAAGCTCTTGTTGGCGAGAAAGATGCGTTTGTCATACTTCACACAGGATTTGGTAAAAGTATAATTTACCAACTCACTCGATTGTAGGTCGATCCAACGCTCTGATTGGTTGTAGGTACACCCAACGCCCTGATTGATTGTAGATCTATCCAATGATCTAATTGGTTGTAGGTCCATCCAACGCTCTGATTGATTGTAGGTCTACCCAACACCCTGATTGGTTGTAGGTCTATCCAACACTCTGATTGGTTGTAGGTCTATCCAATGCTCTGATTGGTTGAAGGTCTATCCAACGCTCTGATTGGTTGAAGGTCTATCCAACGCTCTGATTGGTTGTAGGTCTAGCCAACGCTCTGATTGGTTGAAGGTCTATCCAACGCTCTGATTGGTTGAAGGTCTATCCAATTGCGTCCAGAGACGTTTTGGTCCGAGCCCGTTTGTCTTGTAAATCAAAAATTGCGGTTCCAGGCAAATACGCAGCAATGGGCTACAACCCCGGTGAAGCCAAACGGGAATATCCACAGAAGTTGACAACAAAGTCTCTATCGATCAATAATAACAACGTACCAGCTGCACGACACCCAGGACAAAAGTGTCTTTGGAGGCAAGAGGAACAATATGCTGTTTACGTTACAAACTCTCGTTGATCATCACACCAATGTGAATCTTAAAAAAAAAAGGTGCATTCTGAGTGCAGCTGAATATTTAGTAGTGACAGCTGAAAAGATGAATCCAGACGGAGAGAGAGAAACTGGGGCCACTGGTCACTGTGAAATACTTCATGGAGTCCATTGTTTACGGGTTGTTTTGTTCTGTCGGCATGACGGACATTCCAAGGGATA
Organism: Zeus faber; assembly: GCF_960531495.2. Taxonomy (NCBI): domain Eukaryota; kingdom Metazoa; phylum Chordata; class Actinopteri; order Zeiformes; family Zeidae; genus Zeus; species Zeus faber. Next base: position 46,352,106 of record NC_137189.1, on the reverse strand, counting down.
GAAAACGATTTGCCGTGAGTTGCAGTGGGTGGGGCTTGAAGTGAGTTGATTGATGGTCATTGATTTGCTGCTTTGACAGGTTTGTGTGTTCAGGAAATAGACACTGGAGCAACAAGCAGGGAGACAAGACATACCAGCTGGCTCTTCTCAAACTCAAACACACACACACAGTATATTAACACACGCAAACTGTATACATACACACAATCTCAAACTTTCTCTGCCCACGAATGTGTGTGTGTGTGTGTGTGTGTGTGTGTGTGTGTGTGTGTGTGTGTGTGTGTGTGTGTGTGTGCAGGCAAACTGTGCCCATATTTAGAGACTCTCAGAATAGACAAGAACACAACAGGTGTCGTTTGGAACAGTCTGTGTGTATTAGGATGTGTATGTGTGTGTACGTGTGTGTGTGCGTGTTCATATGATTGTGTGTGTGTATGTTTGTATGAATGATTATGTGTGTGTCTGTGTGTGTGTATGTTTATGTGTGCGTCTATGTATGAGGGTGTGTGTGTGTGTGTGTGTGTGTGTGTGTGTGTGTGTGTGTGTGTGTGTGTGTGTGTGTGTGTATGTTTGTATGTGTCTGTATATGAGTGTGTGTGTGTGTGTGTGTGTGTGTGTGTGTGTGTGTGTGTGTGTGTAGGCTAATTTTAAAGGCGTCAGTAATGCCGGTGGAGGCCGTCGTCATGTCGCAACAGAGCTCTGAGACCAACAACCGCAGGACACAGCGGCTGCATTTAGCACTGACCAACACACACTCACACACACACACACACACACATTCTAAATTAAAAGTGTGATAGTTTAACAGACTTCTGGCCTCGGATTGGACATTACCGAACCAAATCCGAAGCATCCGCATATCGTGACACAGAAGACCCCGCAGATTTGGTGACACTGAGTGTATGTGTGTGTACTGGATAGTACACTCACAGGAAATGGTCTCATCACACAGGAAGTGATGTGATAAGCAATAAGTGCAAGTGGCTTTCAAAAGCTGCGTCCGTGTATCGAAAAGGGACTCGCGGTTGAAAACATTTTGAACATTTTAGCGTTTTTAACCCTTTTTGAATGTGAAAGAGGCTCATTCCTCCCAGCTCAGTGAACGGCAGGAAGAAGAAACTTAAATGGTCCAAACTCCAACAAATCGTTTTTTTTTTGTTTGTTTTGTTTTTTTAATTTGAATGGAAGAGGTTTGGAGAGTGGAAGATCAAACTTTGAATTTGAACTTGGTTGAATAATTAGGGGTTGCTTAAAAATAAATAAATAAATAAATGAAATAAAACTATCCCGTTCACTAATCGATTCTATATTGTGGCTGTTTTGATGATTGAACGTCTGTTTTTAATGAATGTAATGTTCTGAACTTGCTACCTACCTGTCTTGACTGGCGCCTTCTCGGGAAAAAAGAGATTCTATTAAAATTTTTATATTTAAATTAAAAGTAAATGTTCAGTAAATACAATGTAAAATGAATAAATATATACATCAAAATAAAAAAAATAAAAAATAAAAATTGGTCGGGACGTTTACTTTGAAAAGCCCAGCCCACTTTGAACCGGAAGTCGTCGCGGCGCTCCCGCTGACTTGACAGCGGGACGATGCTGAGTAAAGATGGACGCGGAGACATGACGGGGAGCGGCAGGAGCGTGAGAGGGGAGCGTTTCGTGATGTCCGCGGTAAATGTTTCAGCCAACTCTGTCCCATTTCTGCATGTGAGTGCGTGTTCGTCGCATCCATTCACCCGTCATTGTTATTAGTGTCGTTGCCCATCCTCATCTCTTGTTGTTAACCCTTTCGTTTATCAGGGAGCAGCGGCGGCGCGTCCCCCTGAATGATGCTGGATAGATGAGGGCTCAGGGGGTTTGGGAGGTTTCTAGCTGCTTTTTGACAAAATTATGACCAGGCGATGCAGAAATAAGCCGCAGTGCATTTTCAAGAGATAACAGATTAGATATCGGATCCAGTTCAATCGTTTTGCTGTATAATTTGCCTCAGCAGTGGACACAGATAAATATTAAAATGTGTGCGTGTGTGTGTGTATGTATGTATGTATGTATATATATATATATATATATCAAAATGGTTGTGATCACTAAAAAATACAAACTGATAAAAAAATAAAAATACATATAAAGGCTTTTTGAAAATGTGTTGTTTATCAGCGTCAACACTGTTGTTGAAATATTTCTAGATCTTTAATAGTCTTAACCTGTGTCAGATGAACTCAACATTAAGCACACTATTATTGTTGTTATTATTATTATTATTATTATTATTATTATTATTGTTGTTGTTGTTATTCAAGAGAGTATTCTAGTGTCAGTATTATTACCACTCACTAAACCGATGTTGGAGATCCACCCACGAGACGTTCTACTTATTATCGTATTGTAAGGAATCACATCAACATAGCAGCGTGCTTTATCATCTCACTGTCGTCTGTCTGTCTGTCTGTTTGTCTGTCTGTCTCTGTCTCTCTCTGTCTCTGTCTCTCTCACAGGGAAAGAATGGAGGCCTCGGTGGAAGCGGCTGAAGTGCTGGCGGCCCCCCAGCCCGCCGTCCCCTGCACAGACAAGAGCCCCCAGAGCCAGGCAGAATCCGTACCCGCAGCCCAGGCTGCGGATCCTATGGAGGAGCTCGGCCAGAGGCTGGAGGACATCCTCAGCACCTACAGTTCTGCTGCTACACTGGTATCTAACTGTCTGTCTGCCTATCCATCCTTCTAAGTTCTGTCTATCCATCTATCCATCCATCTATCTATCCATCTATCTATCCATCTATCTATCTATCTATCTTTTATCTAATCTAATGTATCCGTCTAGCTACCTATGCATCTATCTATCTTTGTATTTTTGTGATTTTGTTTTATTTTTTCTAGCATTAGATACCATAGGTTAGTCAGATTAAACAACATGTTTATGATCTATTTTACTGCATTCATTTTCATAAATGCAGTAAATAAGAGAAAGTAATAAGTAAGTGAAGTAAATAAGAGAAAAGCAACATGCATAAAGTGACATAAAAATAGAAGAATAGAAGAATTGTCAAAAATAGAATAAAAGTGGCCAATAAGGGGAAAAACTCATGAACCACTGACTCAGATATCACAATATGTCATGGTGGAATTATAAATTATGAGTGTTTACGAACTTTGTTTTGTTCAAACTTATCAGACTGCATTGGAACCAGAAACAGAGAATATGGAGCCGGCGGAGGCAGGAAATGACGTCACCGTCACCAAGGAAAAAGGTGGGGCTTAAACCTGACCAGTGTCTCCCAAAAGCGTCATCACACCACCATCAAAAACCATGAAGAAATTAACACAAAGCCTTTTCAGGTAAAGATGGCACTCTCGTCATACAGAGTTTGAGCAAACTCTCCTCTCCAGATGAGAAGCTGGAGGCTCTGGTCAGCAAGTACGCTGAACTGGTGAGACACACACACACACACACACACACACACACACACACACACACACACTGTGGTAACCAGTGGCGTGTTTGTCACTGTAACCATAAGTAAAACAAACACACACACACTCAGAGCAGGTAGCGTCTAACCTGAATAGATAGATCTTAAATTTGCAGTGAAAATTGATGGAGCCATCCCGAACGTTCATGTTTCAGCAAAAAAAAGCATAAAAAATACAAGGTCATCTCTGCTTGCTTAACCTTTTTATCAAGAAAATCGACACCTCTTCTTCAATCCTCACATTTTCCATTGTATTGCCCCTTTAGTTTTTTGTGGATTTGAAGATATATAACAAATAGTATATGTTTGATATATGATTTCATTTAATTAAAAATGTATAATATAGCATTTATTCACAAATTGATTTTAGTTCTGCTCTACATAATCCATCCTCTAGTCAGTGTCCCGCGCCTCACCCATACCTTCGCACCACCCCTAGGGGGCGAGCCCCACACTTTGGGAACCACTGCTCTAGTTTCTAGAAACGACACGTATATTAAAAATTCCACTGTGTGTGTGTGTGTGTGTGTGTGTGTGTGTGTGTGTGTGTGTGTGTGTGTGTGTGTGTGTGTGTGTGTGTGTGTGTGTGTGTGTGTGTGTGTGTGTGTGTGTGTGTGTGTGTGTGTGTGAGGCGGAGGCGCGTCGTTCGGATGAGCGGAAGGTGTGCGTCCTGCAGCAGCAGGTGTCTCGGCTGCAGAAGGAGAAGAACCTGCTGCAGGTTGAGCAGCGCCGCGGCATTCTGGCCCGCAGCCAGCTGGAGGCACTGTGCAGGGAGCTGCAGAGGCACAACAAGACCATCAAGGTGAGACGGAGAACCAGGGCGGTGGGACTCGAGAAGGTCTGAGGAGTAGAGACGGCACCGATCCGATAGCCAGCATTGGCGTTGGGGTTGATACCAACAGTGAATTCTGTTTGGACTTTAGTACAACAAACATGATGAAGCATTTGTCGAAGCATCTTCGAAAAGGAATATGATGAATTAATTCTGGCTACAGCTAAGACCAGAAACAAACAGAGTTTAGGAGACTTATGGGTTTAAGAATAGGTTGGCAGATAGTGGAGATTTTTGTATCTCGTGATCGCGATCAGAAAATAAGTCACAGCATCGTGCCTTTTCTACTCCTATTTCCTCATCAGGGCTTCAAATAACATAATATCATCTCATGGTGTTAAAAATGACTTGGATGCGGTTGAATAAAGGGTTTTACTTTTTACAGCATCTTACATTTTTTATTTCAAGTTTTTAGCTTATCAAAATGGCACTGCAGAGCAACCCATCAATGAAAGGCCTTAAAAAAGTCCATAAGTGGCTGACTGTACATATGACAACCATATTCTAAATTGGCCATCATGGGACGAGCGGGCCAATGATAAAGAGACAGAGACAAAAGACAGAGGAATAATGAAACCAGTAGAGATTTCAGGGGAAACACAAAGGGCCTCATTACCAAAATATTGGACTTTTCTTTTTTGTTATTTTTAAAGGGGACCTATTATGCTCCTTTTCAGCAAGTTAATCTCGGTCTCTGAACTCCCCAAAACATGTTTTTGAGGTTTTTTTGCTGAAAATACCACTCAGATTATGAATTATAGCCATTACACATACCTCTATACCATCCTGTTCCAAAACGGGCTGTTTTTTGTGGGAGGAGCCACCCTCCTGAAGCCCCTAGTTATGTGAGCCAATGGGGTTTGAGCTTTACTTCGGGTTCCGTTGTATTTGGTCCGTAAACCTTCACTAATTTCACCTTATCAGTACACCAAAATTTGTTTCTCAACACATTTGAGGGGAAAAATAAATTCAGTTGCTGAATCTTCACTCATATTAGATCCTCAAGTCTTCAAGTAAAAGTTTGTTCCAACTTTGGGTGCAGACACCAGAACGGGTCACCGCTGGATATTTTTTTCATGTAAAGGTTGTAAAATAAAATAAATACACCTAGAATAAAAAAAATTAAAATACTTATTTTTGTTTGGAGAAACGCACGGCAAATTATTATTTTTTTAAAGAGACACAGCGGAATTTTTTTTTAAATACCTACATTTCAATCGTCTGCAGTTTCTTCATGGACAGTGGGTATTAATTCCTCTTTCTTTTAAAAGATTTGTGCTGGTCTGTGAAACAAAGCAGTTCCCAGCGGCGCCTGTTATTCTCCAGCCGTGGGTGGATGGAGTTACTCAGATGGTGGGCTGTTCTAATTCTACTCCAGCTCCACTTGACGTACGAAGGGGCTGCAAATCTAAACGGCTTGTTTCATGAAATGTTTCCGAAATAGACAGCTCATAAAAAGCTGACTGGGTTGTTCTTATTCCACAGTTTGTGTGTTAGTTATCCCATCAGAGATCCAAATGTATGTGCACATACACGCACAGGGAGTTTTTCATAATTGGTCCCCTTTAAAACCTTTTTTACATTCCGAAAAGGCAAAAATACACAAAAAATTTCAGTGCTTTAAATTTGTGGGTAAAAAAGATTATTATTATTATAATACATTTTTACATCTGGGCCAGCGACAGATATTTAGCATGGTGAATGTGTTGGGGATTTATTATGTAGAAGTAAAGAGTATTATCCAGTATTATCCTTTTATTTAGTAAAATCCAGTTTTTACAAAATGAAAGTGTTTCCAAGCTGTATTTTTTTGTGCAGCTGTTGCAAAGACAACCGGATCGTTTCCTCAGAGCGTCCGTGTCAATGATCAACACCACTTTGGAAATAAGAGAGAAGACAAGCACATTCACTGAAGAGGTCAATTTAAATCGTCACAATTTTATTTTCATTTGATTTCCTTCGGTTTCACAATCAAAGACATGTATACACAGACTCCGCATTGACTGCTTGGGCTCGTTGCTGCGATACGTCAACGTCGCCGCCATATTGGAACGGGCAAGACTCTTCTGGATGAAAAACACTATAACGTTTACATTTCTCAACCCATTTCAATGAGTGGTTTTTATATTCAAGGGTTTATGTATCTATATATCTACCTGGAGTACATTCCTCCACAGTCGGCCATTGGCAGACCGTTGGCAGACAGTTGGCAGACGGGTGGCAGACAGTCCCAATGGCACAGTGCTATGGAGTCTTATAGGGAACCAATTTCAACGCAGATGGTGTCATTATTCTACAGCAATTATACTGTGCAATCAACATTAGCTTCATACTGAGAAGTAAAAGCAAAAAAAGTCTATTGCTCCCTTAAGTTAAAGAAAACAACAGAGAGACGGCCGTGACACAGGTTTTGTTTTGTTTCGTTCAAGTAGGAAGCGAAGGAAAACAAATACATCTAAAATAAAATAAAAACACAGCTTCTTTTTCAGAGCGGCTCTAGAGACCCGGCAGGACAGCGCGAATGTTCCCGTTTTTCCCTTTCATACCAGTTGAAAGCTCCGAAATAAATGAAAATCTGAGATAAAAACAAACCCACCCTGAATACCTCCTGCCAAGTCGCCTTTCATTGTAGCGCTCGCTCTGTCCCGTCTCACACCTGTTATGTCACATTCAAGTTTGCGGGCAATGTGAGATTTGTAGGTGGGTGTGGCTAGCTGCATTACAAAAATGCATCCAGCTGTAATTCAAAGTCCTTTTTTTATTATTATTATTATTTTTATTATTATTATTATTATTTTTATTTTTATTATTATTTTTTTATATATATATATATATATATATATATATATATATATATATATATATATATATATATATATATATATATAAAATAATGTAATTAATTTTTTTTAAATTTGAACTTTAATCAAATTGCATTTGGAAGAAGAAGAAACTCCCCGCTAGAAATGTAGAGCAGAAGACTGAAAGAAGCTCAATGTGCCCGCCCCCCCAGGAGGAGACGCTGCAGCGCTGCAGGGAGGACGAGGAGAAGCGGCAGGAGATCAGCGGACACTTTCAGCGGACGCTGAGCGACATCCAGGTGCAGATCGAGCAGCACAGCAATCGCAACACCAAGCTGTGCCAGGAGAACGCCAACCTGGCCGACAAGCTGGACAGCCTCATGCAGCAGTACGAGCAGCGCGAGGAGGTGAGGAGGGGTCAGAGGTCAAGGCGGTCATGGTGGCTACATTCACATACTAGTAACACTGGAGTAACTAAAGTGACTTGTCTGTCGTCCCAAATTAAGATTTGAGGAGGAGATGAATACATTCAAGCTTCTGTGTCAAAGGTCGGTCTCTCTCCTTCCCTCCCTCCCTTCAGGGTTTGGAGAAGGTCAACCACCACCGTGACCTGCAGCAGAAGCTGGCGGAGGCTAAGCTGGAGCAGGCCAACGCTCTGCTGGTCGAGGCCGAGGAGAAACACAAGCGAGAGAAGGAATATGTAAGTTCTTCAGTCGAACATATCCAGAGTGTCAGTGGCGCCCCCAGGGAGCAGGACGAGTTCGTTGTCGCCAAGCCACTATCTCTGTCTAACCTTCTGAATTAACCCATTGTCATCATTATTTGGATTGAATCATAGCATTAGAATTAGAATTAAGCCTCATGCAGTGACACGTTGTCATTTTCGCATCCGATAAACACTTACAGTATGTCTGACTACACACTCAGTTTTTATATTACATTTTTGCAGACGCTTTTATCCAAAGTGACTTACAATTATTCAAACACCGATGGACGCAGCCATCAGGAGCACTTAGGGGTTAAGTGTCTTGCTCAAGGACACTACAGCATGCTAGCAGGAGGAGCCTGGGATCCAACCAGCAACCTTTAGATGACTAGACGACCAGCTCTACCTCCTGAGCTCCCATCCCCTTTTAGTTTAACAAATAAACAATACAAATAAAAATTAATGGAGAAAAAAAAAAGGCAAAAAATGTTGAAATCTTGTTGGACTTTCTTGGCCGACTTAACTTCACAGCTGTCCTTTATCTGATTGGCTCAGATTGGCGCAGAGGGACATCACTTGATATTAATTTGTGCCAATCAGATGGAGCTACTGCAACAACCAGGGATGGCGCTGTCCCTAAAGTTTGATTCCATACAGTATCTGCATTGTAATATTAACAGTTGTACTTGTTGTTGTACTTTTGCGTGTTTACTGTGATGTACTGCACTCTCTGCCGGTATGTGATGTGTTCCTGTGTACTGTCTCTGTCACTGTAGTTGCTTAGGGAGGCTATTGACAAAACAAAGAAATGCTTCGCTATGAAGGAGCAGGAGCTGGCCATGAAGAAGAAGGTAATGACCCTGTCTCTCTCTCTCTCTCTCTCTCTCTCTCTCTCTCTCTCTCTCTCGCCCTTTCTCTCTCTCTTTCTTCTGGTCTCTCTCTCCCTCTCCCGCTCTGCCCTCTTCTGCTCTAACCAGTTACTGGTACAGGCCGCTCACTGGAAACTGCAGGCTCAACAACTCAAAGAGCAGGGGACGGTCATGCAGACTCAGGTGAATATTGTTCTGCCGGGAGAGAGGGGGGGGGGACACGCAGCGTACATTTCACGCAGTCCTACGAACGGCACATTTGCAGCCGTTTGTGAACACAAGGGCGTTTTTGCGCCTGGCAGTTTTGCGGCAGAGCCACCAGCCGCAGCAGCAGCAGCGTCGGACCCTGCTCTGCCGCCTGAGCTGCTTCGTGCCCTGGCGGCATCAGCGCCTTGCTCTTTGTATCACTGCGGGCGGGGGGAATAGAACTACCATCCGGGGCCGGGCGATGTGGAAGAACGGACTGGTAGGACGATTCGCGAGGGAATTCTGCGTCATACTGACGTGCGATCGTGAGAATCCGGTGTTAAAGAAATCGGGATGACGTTCATATGATGTCGGACCAAAATTGTAGATGTTGTTGTGGCCGCGACACGGTGATCTCCTTATTCCTCCACAACTGAAAGATGGTGAACAATGACACCGAGTCACCGCCTGGCTCCGCCCTTAACACAAGTGCTGCTTGTGCCCCGCCCTGCACGTGGGGACTTTTAACACCTCCACCGCAGGAATAACCCAACTAGCACTTATAGAGTTGTTTTTCTGCCTTGCCGTAGTGAAATAACAAAAGGAACGAACCAATCCAGCACTGGGGTGTAACCACCAGTGAAGAACACTTTTATTTTTAAAATGCGTGAAAATAAATGTGGGCGCCTGTGAACTGAAGATGTACATTCATCCTCTGAAAGATGATGACAAATGGCCCCGAATGGTGATTCATCAGTTTGACGCCTCGTCATTTGTATTTCCAAACTCTTCTCCAAGCTCAGGAAATGCTCAAATTAATATAAAGTCGCTGGCGTAATGCAACCAGGTATCTGCAGGTGTAGGGCCTTTTTTAGAAAGGCCAATGTGTTTATTCGTATTGTATTGAAGATTGTAATGTCACATAACCCGCGTAAAACTCACTTGAACTAATTAAAATCAGAAATTCCAGCTCGTCTGAGCTTGAATTGAGGATCCGATGGGAGATTGAGTTTATTCATTTCCATTGCTTTGTCTTGGTGCCGTCCCTGCGCTGGAAAGGATCACGTACCGACTGAGCAGAACGAGGAAGTGAAGGACGCTTTTTTATCAGCGGATGAGGTCGACGTGCGGGAGCCGGTGTCTGAGCAAAGCTCTTCATCAACTTCACTGTAGAGTCTGTTTTTAACTTGTCAACGATTTAGCTTTTTTATTTTTTTATTTTTTTTATTTTTTCAGATATTGATTGATAGCTCAGTTTTTCAAAACTTTTTATTCAAACAAGGATTTCCTTGTTTCCATTGTCCGCTAGGCAGACACTGAACCTTCAACCTCTCTCAGACAAATAACATTTGTCTCATAATAGTGGAAACTTTAAAGGCCCGAACAAAAGCCTCCAATAAAATGTCCTGATACAGTCAATACAGTAAATACTGAGGTAAACTGAAGTGTTTGAATATAGAGGAATGGTACTTATTTAAAGGATAGGTTTAAGGGCAGTTTCTCCCTGTGCTTAAACGCAGTCTAATGGGGGCAAACGATTAAGCCGCGTGAAAACGTGAAATTTCCTTTCTGAGAACGTGTTTACATTTGGATGCACATTGCATTTCAGTTGGTTTTGCTCTTCGCTTCAGCCCACATTCTGCAAGTTTTCTCTGCTTGTTGTTTGAATCTTTATTAAAAAAAACTTTTTTTTTTCTTCTTAACTTGTTTTGCGACTATTTATATTTAAGCATTTTTGAAAATTGGCACAAATAATAAGCATCTCAGTGCTGGCATGACACTTGCCGTAATGTTATGCATTGACAAATAAAACCTTTTAACTGAATTAATGTCTTAATTAACCATCTCAGCTCCGGTCTCTGTCTGTCTCCCCGTCTAACTGTCTCCCCGTCTAACTGTCTCTCTCTCCATGCCCACAGCTGACCCTGTACTCTCAGAAGTTTGACGAGTTCCAGACCACCCTGGCCAAGAGCAATGACATCTACGTCAGCTTCAAGCAGGAGATGGACAAGGTGGGTGCCGTGGCTCTGCGGGTGGAGTCGCTCGCTGTCCCCACTTTGCTCTTTCTTTCCATCGTCGTCACCGCTCTCCTCCCTCTAGATGACGAAGAAGATGAAGAAGCTGGAGAAGGAGTCCAACGTTTGGAAGGAGAGGTTCGAGAGCTGCAACAAGGCTCTGGCCGATATGATCGAGGAGGTAAGGGACCTGCTGTGTCTGCGCTAAGGAACCCACTGCTCTCGTTAAGCCTCCGTTTACACATAATATTATTTGACGCAAATCCAGAGCTAAATACAGAATGTGATACAAATCTTTGGTTTCACATTTCTGCTCGTTTTTCTCGGCTTATTGCTTGAAATGAATTGCTTGAAACAGTCATTTCAGCAAATGTTATGTAGTTATGCAGATGCAGTTTTCAAGAGACTAAATACCTATATCTACCAACTTTAAAGGTGTTGCTGATTTGCACATTTACACACCCTTACAATGGAATTGTTAAAGACAGAGTTTTTCCTGTAATGGCAAGAAATCCCAAATTACTATTATTATTATTATTATTTATTTTTTAATTATTAGGTTTTTTTTTTATTCAACAGTCCACCAAAGCAATGATTTTGAATGTTTTTTTCTTTTTTTTGATTATTTCCTCCCTCACTGCCTCACCAACCCTTCCGCCCCCACGTCCCGCCTGCAGAGGTCGGAGAAGGGAAAGGAGTTTGAGCTGTTTGTGCTGAAGATCCAGAAGCTGGAGATGCTGTGCAGGTCCCTGCAGGAGGAGAGAAAAGTCCTCTACGAGAAGATCAGAGAGGTGCGGAGCGCCAGCGCCGACCTCCCCTCTATCCTGAGGGAGACGTCCAAGCGGGAGGAGGCCCCGGTCCCCGAAGGGGCCGCCGACTCCCCCGCCCTGGTTGCCGAGGAGCTCCAGGAGCTCCAGGAGGCCGACCCGGTGCTGTCGCAGGACATGGCCCGGCTGAAGGCTGAGCAGACCAGGCTGCAGGAGTTTGCCGCCTCCCTGCTGGCTCCGTCCGCCGACACCGACACCGAAGATGATGAAGACGAAGCAGATTTGGATGCGGAAGAGTTTAAGACAAAGGTCCAGAAGACGGAGTCGGCTCCCGCCGAGCAGGTGGAGGTCGATACAGCCACAGAGTCGGTCACAGTGAAACCAGTTCCGGAAGAGCCGGTTCCAGAGCCGGTTCCAGAGCCGGTTCCAGAGCCGGTTCCAGAGCCGGTTCCAGAGCCGGTTTCAGAGCCGCACCCGGCCCAGAAGGTCCAGGAGACAACCTTGCCAGAACTGGCAACACCGCTGAAGACACCGCCACAGGAAGTCAACGCTCAGCTTCCCGCAGAAACTGTCAATGTAACCGAGCCGTCCACAGAACTCAATTCAGAACCCGAACCAGAGCCCCCAGTTGAGACTGTACCTGCCGAAGCCGCTGAGGTCCAGGCGCCCGAACCGGCGGTTCCACCACCAGCAGAGGAGGCCAAGCAGCTGCCCTCCGACCCGCCACCGGTGACCGAACCCACACCCACGGAACCTTCCGCCGCCACGGCACCAGAGAGCCACGCCACGCCCCAAAAAGTAGTGGGATCCTCACTCCCAGAGCGGCCGATCAGCACGGACACCTCCAAGAAGCAGGCATCCAAGAAGAAGAAGAAGAACAGCAGGAAACCTAGCTAAGACAGCTTAGGAGGAGGGGTTTATGGGCAATGGATTGAGTTGGTGTGTGTGTGTGTGTGTGTGTGTGTGTGTGTGTGTGTGTGTGTGTGTGTGTGTGTGTGTGTGTTGGGGTGGTGTGGTCGGTGAATCAGGGATAGTGTTAGTCAGCATGTTTTAAATCCTACCTAGTGCCTTGTGTAATGGGTACACGGTTTGTCTCACCTGGTACCACTGAAGCAGGCGTTTTGTGAAGGGTTTGAAACCAGGCCAGACCAACAGCTGACTGTATTGCACAGTCCTCAAACGCAACAATGGCAGCAACCCCGCTGGAGTCCGCTACGTCAAAGAATCAAGAGGCTGGTTTAGCATGTCTCACCAAACAACGGACGTGGGTACGGTGTCGTCTTTGTAGCCAGATGTACTTAGCTGTCACTGAAAAAGGGCCACACAAATGAAAGCTTCTCCAAAGAATCTCCAACACGTGATGTCTATATCTACCAAAATACTGTGTTCCCTTCTCCACTGCAAGATCACAGTGATGCATCTCAAATAAAGTAAAAAGAAAAAACCGTCCCTCTTACCTGCTCCATGTATCTTTTAATGATAAGCACTATTTTTTTTTGTTTGTTTTTCAGTTCAGATGGTGTTGTGCAATATAAACAGCCTAAAATCCACTGTCCCCGTCTTTTCTCTCTCTCTCTCTCTGCCAACTACTCGCACGCATCCGCTCCATAACTGAAAGCCAAAGCGTTGAACGTGTCCGGTCGTCTTCACAGTGAAGTGCATCATTTTGGCCGCTAGATGGCAGCAACATTATTCATAGCGAAACCCAATCATAAAACCTTTTTTTGGAGTGTCCACAGAGTTCCAGTTATAATTGTGTAACACCTGTTCATTTGTCAACAGAGCATTACACAGGAGAACACGAGGTGCAGTCGCGTTTCCTGTTGTTCGCTGTTCTGCTCAGCGAGCTACAGCGGAGAATCGAACACATAACCCACGCAGCCAGAGCCGTTCACCAAAACATGGAAACCAAACCTTTACCCCCTGGCAGGGTCAGCGCTGAAAATGTGGGGATTGAACCTCTAACCCCGGCATTTCCTGGGTGCTGCCGTCACAGTGCTGGTTTATAATGGGAGCATGGACGTTGAGCCGAAAGCCTCCGTCGGCCGGGTGTAAAGCCAAATTAAACACATCTTTCCTGTTGTTGAGATTGTAAACAGCAAATTCCAAAGTAGGTCAAATGGATCCGCAACCAGGAAAACACAAGAACCACAGGCTCATAGTTGTCGTTTGTACTTGTCGGGTCATCTACCCATTGTTTGGGAGATGTGACCACGGTCCGTTCACTTCTCCAAAACAACTTAAAAACAGTGCAAAGTCCACCCGGGCCGTATCAATGTCCACCATCGGTGCCACTTGGTGGTACGTCGCCTCCCTTTCTTCAGCTGCGAAGGCCTTTCCCTGCAGCAGCCAATCAGAAAGGAGCAAATAGGTCACCTGACAGTAAAGCCACGCTCGCTCCATTGAACGGCGGTGGGGCGCGCCGCCAATGCTCCGGCGGCAGGGAGCAAGGTTGACAAAATTCATGGAAATTTGACAGAAGAGGAGGAAAATGTTTTGATTAATAACTGGCACAATTGGCTCGATATTAAAAGTATCTCATCAAAACTTTGTTGCCGAATTAAACAGTACAACAAACTTCTAAGAGTAATTGGTGTCGCCCACGACCTCGAAAAAGAATTTGAGGTAAAAGGTGTTTTGGGCTACACGAAAAAAACACCCACAAGCAAAGCGAGAAACAAGAGAACCCTTGAAAAAGTGAAACCGAAAAGATAAATTGTCTGTCGTTGTCGGCGAGGGTTATGAGAAGTAGCTCGGAAAACAAATGGGAGCACAAAGAGCCGTGAGCCAGGAGAGAACGTCTTCACTTTGAGATAAGAGCGAACACAGTGAGAGGGAGGAGGGAGATAAGGGGGAGGCTGAGCGATGGAGGGGGAGAGGTAAGGAACCCAAAAGGATGATTCAGATTTGGTTTATTCAGGGTGTGTGTGTGTGCGTGTGTGTGTGTAGTTCTACAGTGATTATTTGTGCGAGTGTTTTGTGTTTATTTCTGTGTGTGTTACATTGATGTGGGCACACACACACACACACATTAGCTCTGATTAAACCTGCTGTGAGGTCATCGCCCGTCAACATCAGGGCTTTGAGACCTACAGAGAGAATGAGGGAGGGCTGTGGAGACCCCAGAAGAACCAGCAAATGGCTGCAGAAAGCTGTACTATGTAATGACACTAACCTGGTTAAATGAAGGTAAAATAAAAATACATTTTAAAATAAATCAAATAACGAATGTATAAATAAACAAATAAATAAATAAATAGAATATTTTATGAATAAATAAGTATATAAATAAGTTAATAAATACCTAAATAAATACAATTTTGAAGAAATGAATAATAGAATAAGTAAATCAATATCTTTTTAATAAATAAATAATCGAATAAACTAAATGAATAAGTAAATAAATACAATTTTGAATAAATTAATTATCAAAAAAATAAGTAAATAAAAAGAAAATAATTAAGCAAATAAATAATGGAATAACCATAAACACAGCTATTGTTAACACTCCCAGGCAGAGTGACAAATAAGAACAAGCATTTTTTTTTTCCGTCCAGCCACTTTTTAAAATGGTCTTTTATCTCATTTGTGATGTTTTGTCGCCGAGGACGGCTCACTGCATTCTGAGTGGAGCAGCTTAGGTACTTCAATAATACACCAAATGAGTGCAAATAATGGAGAACCACATTAATGATATTTAATGTTGCACCAACGGGGTGGACGGGGTAAGACCGTGTAAATGCATCACATTTATTAAATTACCCTGATACACAAAAACATTAATGAGGCATTTCAGCTGTAAATAGTTTCAAATCCATAACAATTTTATTTTTAAACAGATATCGAAATATGAGAAATAGTATCATCTTCATAATAATAATTTGCAAGTGTATGCGTGTGCGTGCGTGTGTGCGTGTGTGTCCTGCCTATCGGTAAGCAGCATGACAGACGCCTGTTAAGTTTCCTGTGCGCAGGCGTTTAAGCTAAGCCGTGTGCTTCTCACCACCGCCAGAGAACACGCACATAGGGAGAGAGCGAGAGAGAGAGAGACAGAGAGAGAGAGAGACAGAGAGAGAGAGAGACAGAGAGCTCCCCGCCAGTTGTTTCACCTCTCTGTACACCCAGTTACTCATGCCACTATTTCAAAATTAAGTCTTTATCCAAGATATACTGTTTACTGCATGTGTACACACACACACACACACACACACACACACACACACACACACACATATGTACATGTGTATGGTAAAACACACTGACACACATACAGACTTGGCACTTAGATACACACACACTATCACGCACAAAAAATCTCTTCATGCATACATACTGTAGGTACACACACACACACACACACACGCACACACAAACACACGCACACACAAACACACACACACACATACAGTTCATATACACACAAATATTTAATGCATCCACACTGACATCACAAATTTAGGCACACATACACAAGCACACACTTTACTTTAATAGTACACACACACACACACACACACACACACACACACACACACACGTTGCAGGTTCGAGCGTCAGTGCGACACTGACGCTCGAACCTGAGCTGACGGAGCAGCAGATCCACTTCACACCTGCATCAAATATGTGTGTGTGCGTGTGTGTGTGTGTGTGTGTGTGTGTGTGTGTGTGTGTGTGTGCGTGCGTGTGTGTGTGTGTGTACGTGTGTGTACATGTGTGTGTGTGTGTGTACGTGTGTGTGTGTGTGTGTGTGTGTGTGTGTGTGATGGGGAGGCGTTAAAGTCGTTCTATTCTATAATGATTTAAATAAGCGTTGACGCCGTCCACTGTTTCTTCCTCTTTTCTTCTTCTCTCCTTTATTTACTTGTTTTCTCGTTCTCTCCTCTGTTATGTTCTCGCCCTCCCCCATCTCTCCCCCCTCCTTCCTCTCTGCTCCATTCTCCCCTACTTTCGTCCTCTCTCCTCCCCTCTTCCTCTCCACACTCCCCCTGTTCTCTCCCCCCTTCTCTCATCTTCCACTCCCTTTCCCTCCTCTCCTCCACTCCATTGCTCCCCTCCTATCTCCTCTCCTCTGTCCTGTCCTTCCCCTCTCCCCTCCTCCCCCCTCAGCTCCTTTCCCCCGTCTTCTCCTCCCCCTCACCTCTCATCCTCTTTCATTCCCTTTTCCTCTCCCCCTCCTCCTCCCCTCCTCGACCCCCTCCCATCGTTTCTCCTCCTCCTCCCCTCTCATCTCCTCCCCTCTCCCCCTTTCTTCCCCTCTCCCTCCGCTATACTACCATCCCTATTCTCTCCAACTTCTCCCGCCACCTCTCCCTCCTCCACCTCTCCTCCTCTCCCCTTCTCTTCTCCTCCACTCTCCCCCTCCTCTCTCCTACTCCCCCGCCCATCTCATCTCCTCTGGCCCCTCCGCTACACTACCACCCCTCTCTCTCGTCATCCTCCTCTCTCCCTTATTCTCCTCACCTCTTCTCATCCTCCTCCCCTCCTCCCCCTCCATGAGTGTCCTGTCATTATTGACGAACTGTGTAATGGTGTCTGCATCGAGCCGTTCGCAGCTCAGTTCACAGCAGATGATGTGAAGTGGAGTGATGAAGACTGGATCTGCACTAACGAACGGAGAGAAAGAACCTCCTCCAGAGAAGGATTTACACTGGAGAGAGAAGGGGGGAGAGAGAGGGGGAGAGAGAGAGAGAGACTTTTGACTTTTAAGGTTCCTTCATTATCCGTAAGTCATGTCACAGCAGCAGAAACTTGATCACAATGGAACCAAAAAACAACAAAAACAGAGACAAACCACAGGAAAATCCCAGGTCACTGCAGAGGACAGACATCTCTCTTCGGAGACAACTAGGTACACAGGGATCTGCTGATGTCTTCACCAGGTTTGAGACCGCTGTTCACTATAAGGACGGCTCCCTGTGTAGCCCAGACTTCCTCCTTTGTACAGTTTACCTCCTTGGAGGGAGAGAGAGAAAGCGAAAGAGGGATGGATGTTCATTGATTTTATTGACTTACTGTGTCCTAAAACTTGGATATTTCATGTGTGAGGTTTGACAGAGGTTTTAAAGAAAAACACATGATGATGTTTCAGTGATTTATCCAATTCAATGTACAGTGGGAGTATTTATTTTACAACATTACACGAAACAAGAGCGCAGGAGTCTCCAAAATTATGCCAATGTACGGCCGGAGGTTCCGAATGATTCAACTGCTTTTTGGGGAAACGTCATTTTCTTTTCAAATTGGTACTTTGAAGGGTTGAACTCAACACCACGCTATTCCAGATACCTCAATCACAGCCAGTTTGATGGAACAGTACTTTTAGAAAATAAATAACAAATTGGAATGGAAAACAGTGCATAAAAAATGAATAAATAATTATAGGAAATGGTGATAAAAATATAAAATAACAATTCATGGGCATATAATGTGTTTTCAGGCTCAAATGATTTATTTTACACAACTGTTCTTACCTACAGTGCATATACGTATACACCCACACACACACACACACACACACACACACACACACTTATATATGTATATATATATATATATGTATATATATATATATATATATATATATATATATATATTTTTTTTTTTTTTTTTTAATTATTATTTTTTAATCAAATGATAAAGACGTGGTTAGAGTAATAAGCTACATCATACTGCATGGCCTGGTGAGACACTGACCTGCACGTTCCTCACACATTTCAGAGTTGCTTGACTGATTGCGTTTTCCATATTCTTCTACTATCACTTACAGAGATGCAGATCTTTACTCTGAAATATTCTTTCTTTCTGATGTCATTTAACTTGGTGACCTTATTTCTCAGATCACAATAAAGTCATCTACCTAAAAAGCACCCTGATTTATGAGCAGCTACCTTGTCCCTCTGACGGTGCATGGTGCACTACTTCCCATTACGCACCTTCCTCTAAGTGGACGTTACTCATTTATCCATGACATTTTCCAAAGCAATGTTGATATCATTTTCCTGACATACATCGGACCATTTTAAATCGTTCACCTCATTAACAAATGAGTCCGCATTAAATCTTTTATGTGACCTGCGATAAACTATCCCAGGCCCAGAATTGGGCATTTCAGCCTTTCTTGTTGAAGCAATGACATGAGGCCCCTGCATCCCACTGCCACTGATACTGCCTGTGAACGCAGCTCATGTATATTAGTAAAGAAAATATGATCAATACAGGTTGAATTATCGACCACTGAGGATTGTAGAAATTCCTCTGGGTTGTGTCACAACCGGGGCTAAGATTGCAGGCATCTGCCATAGGAATCGACTTCTTACGTAATGGACATTTTTTTAGAAAACCAGTCGATGTTCAGGTCACCAAGAAGGAAGATGTCCTTACTTTCATCTGTGACTATATCTAGATTTTCACATCTTCTCTCACAATACTTCACATTAGAACCGGGCAGCCCATGACGACGACCAGCTGGGAAGATGAATCTGTAGCCACAGACAGACAGACAGACAGACAGACAGATAGACAGATAGATAGATACATAGACAGACAGACAGACAGACAGACAGACAGATAGATAGATAGACAGACAGACAGACAGACAGACAGATAGATAGATAGATAGATAGATAGATAGATAGATAGATAGATAGATAGATAGATAGATAGATAGATAGATAGATAGATAGATAGATAGACAGATAGATAGATAGATAGATAGATAGACAGGTAGATAGATAGACAGGTAGATAGATAGACGGATAGACAGACAGACAGATAGATAGATAGATAGATAGATAGATAGATAGATAGATAGATAGATAGATAGATAGATAGATAGATAGATAGATAGATAGATAGATAGATAGATAGATAGATAGATAGATAGATAGATAGATAGATAGATAGATAGATAGATAGATAGGTAGATAGATAGACGGATAGACAGACAGACAGATAGATAGATAGATAGATAGATAGATAGATAGATAGATAGATAGATAGATAGATAGATAGATAGATAGATAGATAGATAGATAGATAGATAGATAGATAGATAGATAGATAGATAGATAGATAGATAGATAGATAGATAGATAGATAGATGGACAGACAGACAGACAGACAGACAGACGGACAGATAGATGATAGATAGATAGAAAAATAGATAGATAGATAGATAGATAGATAGATAGATAGATAGATAGATAGATAGATAGATAGATAGATAGATAGATAGATAGATAGATAGATAGATAGATAGATAGATAGATAGATAGATAGATAGATAGATAGATGACTTGTCTCAGCAGCATCGCTAATAGAAATGTATTGTGAGTCTTTTCCGTACAGGAGTGTCAGCAAAATGACTCAGATGATGAAAATGAAAAAGCTAATTTTGTCAATGCTCACGATGTGAAACCAACGGTGTGGAAAAGCGCTCGTCAGGCGGCAGAAGGAATACTGCTGATCCGTCTACACGACCGTTAACTTAATGAGCTCACCTTAACTTTGACTTTGAGCACTCGCCGCCAAATCCATATCCCCGCCGCACTCAGGAGTTTACGCACCAAATAAATCACACAGCAAGATGGATGCACACACCCTTCCAAAATCTCACTTTCAGTTTTATTTAAATGTCGTGATTTAGTTTTTTTAGTTTTTTTGTCCATTATATTGCGTCCACCATAAAATCTAAGTGAATTAAACAACATTAACACAACTCAATTAACACAACTCAATGCAAAAAGAAAGTTATGTCTGAAAGTCTGAAAATGTCCTTCCTGTTCATGTCATGGTTTTTCCAGGTTCCCATTCAGTTCTCCTTTGTAATTAAATAAATATATATAATTGTGTGTGCGCGCGTGTTTGTGTGTGCGTGTGTGTGTGTGTGTGTGGTTACTATTCCTCTGAATTCCCACCACACTGGAGATGAGGAAAAGCAGGTTCCGTTGCACTCGGCTCGCCATCTCATTGTCGTGAGGGAGAGAATTCCAGGTCACGGGCGTCTTCGACGACATCCAAAAATACAACACAGACAGGACGATTTAGCGCAGGCATTTCTAATTCTCACATCTAACGGGAGGAATCTCCGTCAATTTATGTGTGTATTCATGCCCCTCGATCTCGACAACCGTTAACCCGATCTACTTCACACTTTCTGGGTGTATTGATGGGGATTCATGGACGTGCAGTGTCAAAATTTGGTGCAATTTGGACATGCGTCACGTGTAATATTAATAAAGTTTGAATAAAAAAGCGAATAGCGAGCCGCTCAGCGGGGCGGGGCTTCAGGGCTGCGACTGAGTCACGTACTCCTGCAGTGTAGGCCCAATATGTAGTCAAAGTGTTCTTTTCCCGTGGGAAACAGTGTATTGCGTGCTTGCGGGACAGGCATTCAGACGTGCATCCTAACAGGGAACATCACTGCCTGCTTTGGGAACTGTACTGCTCAGGACAGGCGGGCCCTGCAGAGGGTGGTGCGTTCAGCTGAACGTACCACTGGAACTACCCTCCCCTCCCTGCAGGACATATACACCAGGAGGTGTAGTAGCAGAGCCTGCAGGATCATGAAGGATCCTCATCACCCAAACAACAGACTGTTCCAGCTGCTGTGGTCAGGCAAGTGCTCCGCAGTCACACAGTGAGAACAGAGAGACTGAGACGGAGTTTCTTCCCGCACGCCATTAGAACTGTCAATGCTGACCTCACCAGGGGTCCTCACTGAGTCACAGACATAGGCCCCACTGCCTTACTGTACTGTATGTGACATACTGTACCGCATACTGTGTCACTGTTCTGGGTTACTGCATACTGCGCTGTATTGCGCAGTAGGCTTTTAAGTGGCTTAAAAGCTTAATGTCAAGCCCTGGTTAGCATTAGCATTAGCATGTAGGCATTTTGTTTCGATTATAGAGAATTTCCATCATGAATGGCAATTCACTTTAACCATAAACATTGCCGAAAGAAACATGGCTGCGTTCCAGTCTTTAACCAACAACCACATTAAATTAACTAAATTGTGACCCACCGCAGCAAAACTCGCTGTCTTGCACATTTCTAAAATCGCCAGGAGCTGCCAAATAAGTTTGAAGGAAAATTAGATTTTTCCTTTCCTGTGTTCCTTTGAGGTTTTTTTTTATCTCTCAACGAATTTTCAAAACCGAGTTTAATTTATAAATAGTAGAAAAATGTTAAAACGTGGAGTTAAATATTCCTGTTAGATTAGATGGGGAAACGCAGTTCACTTACCAAGATGCTGAACGGTGGTGAACAACGCAGATCAATCGTTTCTCTTAAAGCGACCGTCCAGGTGAAGATCATTCATCCATATTCCAAGTGATGTAAAGTCACAATATGAAACCCTTTTGATAGACTACTTTAACACACACACGGAGACATGGAGGGGGCCTGGAGGTGGTGTGTACCAACGTCTACCATAAAAGAAGAAATCCTGACATTACTGACGTCACTTCGGTAATCAAGACGAGCTTCCGGTTTCACTTGTCTCTGAAAACTTTCGTCTCCTTGTTGTCATGGATGCGGGTGGAGGAAGATGTAAATCATATTGCGTAACCAAGTCAGTTTAAGCAGCTCGTACTGGACTTCATTTTCCACGATGATAGTCAGTTCTCCGACAAGCGACGCTGAATTTGATATTACTCCAGACTTGGAGAACATTTCAAACAGCGGATTTCAACCTGAATGTGACGATGAAACAGAATATTTTCAAGAACCACCGGAGGAGACCAACGATACGCCCGTTGATGTTACAACGGAAGAAGTTGAGGACATGATGAAGTCTGTTAAGGTTGGTGACAGATTTTCAGATTTCAGATTTCAGATTTTCCAAGACACATTTTGTTGTGTTGTCTGTACTTTTAAACTCCAAAATAATTCCACTTTTATAAAACATGTATATTCTTACTGTTAAATAAAAGCTTTCTAAAAACAAAAATAGTTGTGTGTTGTTGACGCTGTTCAATGCTCCCTCAAAACACAAGAGCAAAGCAGTGATTGGCCCATTCAGGAGTATGTTAAGTAGCCATGAGGCTTTGTTGGTCCTCCAACACCATTTGCATTCTGGGAGTTGGCTGAATGAACCTGGTGTGGGTAAAACTTTTGAGGTGATTATCTCAGAAACACGGTTTGCCACACCCTTGTCATTAACAAGTCATAGCTTTAAAAATATTTGCTTGATTTGCACAAGTGACACAGTTGTTTGGAAGCTCTGATTCTCCACTTTCAAATGATTACATTACATTACATTTCATTTAGCAGACGCTTTTTTCCAAAGCGACTTACAATTGTTCAATCACCGACGGACGCAGCCATCAGGAGCAATTAGGGGTTAAGTGTCTTGCTCAAGGACACTACAGCATGCTAGCAGGAGGAGCCTGGGATCCAACCAGCAACCTTTAGATCACTAGACCAGCAGCTCTACCGCCTGAGCTACCGTACGAGTCGAAAGCCGTCAAATGACTCAAAAGTATGCGGTGGGTCACAATTAACAAAAACATGACAGCGCTCCTGACTTTTAAACGCAGCAAAACTTAGAAATCCGGTGTTGCTACACAGTTTTTATACTTTAATCCCGTTTGTTTGGGTGTTTTTGATTTCAAACTTATTTTACTGTGGAAACCAAGTGTCTTGCACGTCTCTTCCTGCTCCCTGAGGTTTTACTGTTTGTTTAACGTTTTTTAAATCTGAAAACTTTTTTGTCCGAGTTAATAAACACGTACACTATGATATACACTTGATATACTATGATATATACATTTTATTAATGTATTATTCGATTTTATTTTATTTTATAACTTTAAATTAAATTACATTTATTTTATTATGCTGATATAAATTATACCACACTGAATTGTATAAACATTTAAATTAACAAAATATTATAAATAAGTACAAATCAAATGAAACTATATATTATAAATCAAACTGAAATTAAGTAATGAGATAAATGGAGAACTAACTGAGTATAAAA